>NW_026844264.1:36307865-36826450 GCF_029955315.1 Cylas formicarius
TGAGCCGATTTACCGAGCGCCATGATTGATTGACGGTTCCCCACGTCGGAGCGTCTTCGGGGAAAATACCCCAAATAGAATTGTCAAATCATTTTCACCTGTCCAAATTGATGCGCACGAGAGAAAATTGTACGATGCACCGATCTGAAAATTCTTTATAGACGTGCACTTTACCAAATAAAAATAACTATTTTTGTATAAATTTGTTTAATTTTACTAATCGCTGGGCAAATAATCGAAAATATTGTCCTGCAACGCTCTTGTAGTGTTAGCTTTAGAAGGATGCTGATGCTCTAATTTATTGCTTATCTAATAATAATAATAATAATAGTCTTTATTGAGAATTGAGATACGTGATATAGATAATACCCGGTATACAAAACTAAAATCTTACCTTTTTGAGAATACAATGTATAACGAGAGAACCCGTAGTAAAGAAAAATAAAATATAAACAAAAGAAAAGGAAAGTAAGTAATTATAGAGATAATTCTGTGACGAAAAACCCAATCAGCACTTTAGTGTTCTTTGGAAACAGTTTTAAAGATGATAAGGCAAAGAAATGTCTATGCCGATTTATAGTATATTATGTAACAAGTGCGGTAAACTACAATCGATTCACTAATTTATTTGTCACGAGCGAAGCGAGTGCTGAATAAACGAGTGAGATAAAGAGTTCACCAAACGTGTTGCATACTATACTTTTTCTACGACCGTCACGAAAAAATCACATTTTAAAAAAATAATTTTAAAGATAATAATAGATTATCTTTCAAACAAAATATTTACTAGTTAACCTATTTGTTTATCTTTCCGATCGGCTCTGCTATTGTGGTCTCTTTTTAACTGTGTACGATAGACAGAGAGAGATATATTATTGGATATGTCATATAAACAACAGAATAAACACAATTTTAACATTTTTAATTTTATAAACTTGGGAAAAACCTTATTTTGCATATAATTGTTAAAAAAACAAATGTTTTGGGACATATTCGGCAACGTAGAAGCAATTTGAAATACTAAATAGCAAAAAAAACAATTTCAGCTTCTTTCAAAAATTGTTTTATGAAACACTCGCTCCGCTGTGCTCCGCTCGGGTCAAATTCCGTTTACCGCACTTGTTGCATATTATACTATAAACTAACAGTTTTTTTATACGTCATATAAAACATAATTTTAGATTTCTAGCTATTGTAAGGAGACCACTATAACATAATCGAACAAAGACTCTAGGAAACTGGTGTAAATTATTATTTAGAATATTCCGCAAGGTATAATAACGTGTCTGTTTAACCTTTTCTTGATTGCATGGTTAAAATTTTTGTAAACAACAAGGGAGAGATGATTTATAGATATGTTTACACTAAATGGAATGAGGAAAAAGTTCATCCAATAATAAATATGCAGGTCTCAGATTTGTGATTAATTTTTTTCATATTATATTTTGGACATCCCTCATCGAGTTTGACATTCTGGACAATCTGGACTTATCGATTCTGTTTCCGTTTCATTCCTCCGAGGTTTACTTTTACTGTAAAAAAATTGTGGATATATTAATCAATACTTAATGGAGATGAGGAACATCGGATTCATTCTCGATGAAATACCACATACAAAAGATCATTAGCCAATGTAACAAATTAGGTGGACTTAAGGACTTCTTTAACCCTGAAACCCTCATACCTCTCTGTGACGCATTTGTTTACATACGGTAAGCTATAATTTACATATTAGAGGTGTCGAAAGGGTCCAAAACAAATTTATGGAGTACCTTGCTATTAAAAAGCACAAACATCAAAATGATACCATAACAATGATTGAGAGGAGTATTAATAAATCACAAACAGTGTATTGTATAATTAACGATGAAATTAATATTAAAAGGAAGGAAACAGCCTAAAAACTAAAAAAAAAAGGTTTAATGACTACTTTATAGAATCTCCCACTGAAATAGCTGGAGTAAAGGATTAAAAAATTTAGTGACACCAACAAACCCTACCCTAAATGGGTAATAGGGAGACACCCAGCAGATTCGCCCCCACCGAGTTATAATTTGCCTAACATCTTATTTGGGGAAACGGATGCAGAGTTGCGGGTATTCAAAAAGGGTATTCTTGGGGCCGACCATTTTTCTAATTTGAAAATATTGATCCAACTATAATTATTTGGAGATGATATGGTTCTTGTTGTGACAGATTCTGATGTTGACCAGAAGACTGCTTGCACCTGATTGTGCAAGCAAAATGCAGTCCTATATTGATGAGAATGACCCTTGAATCTAACAAAAACAGAGGAAATCCTTTTTTTATATAGAAAACGAACAGGAATATCTTAATAACAGACTGTGGTTCTATTCGGCAGACTAGAGTAGTAAAATCTGCCTTGGTAAAGTCGCATCAAATCAGTTACCAACAAAATGAAAAACTACTCTTTTATGTTGTGGACACTGCGAATTTCTGTAAATAAAGGAGTTAGCACACACCATCCTATGGTATTCTCACAGTGTGCACATTGAGCCGATAGTGAATCACAAGAATCATTTAAAAAGAGTACCTTTTGCACAGTTATATTACTAGAGTAACTAGCGAGTTTTAAAACATGGGTGGACTAGTACCATGAGAAGCAGCTATAAAATGCCTATAAAAAATTACACTTGCCCCAGTGTATAAGTAGTGTGAGTGAAGGATATTTTATATTTTTTCTTATTATGAATTGTTTCTGTATTGTATTTGTTTGTAGATTTTTATAATATCCAACTCTTTAACTTCTTTTTAAGGTTTGGGAAAAAAAACGTCAAAAAGTTGTGCAAATAAAAGTAAGCTATTTGCACGATATGTTTTTATGTATACAGGGTGCTGCAGACTTTTTGTAATGCACCCTGTATATATTATGCGCTTAATAAAAACCTCTAAAAATCTGCAAATTTCTGGTACATTATGTCCCATGCCCAAATCCAATGGTTTTCACATATAAATAGCTTTTAACATAAAATAATCTCACCAAAAAACAAAATGTTTGCTTATAACTGACAGTGACAGTTACAGAATGTAACTTTTGCTAAATCTCTAACTGGTAACTGTCATTTTGTTTTTTGGCACTTCACAGCCACCTAAGATATAAATTATAAATTCTAAAATATTATCTTATTTTCTTATGTTGCTTTTATATTAAAAGCGCATATGTCTTAAAAACTTGGATGTAGGACATATTATACAAGAAATGATTTTGTATAATATATAATGTGTTCCATTAAAATATATATACTCCCTGCATACACAGTCAAGCTTGGTTAAAACATACCAGCCAGGAACTTCATAATAACGTTATATCAAAAGTGAGTCAGAAAAGAATTAAAAACATATGCTTAGATTTTTATTTTTGTTAATTCTTATTAACGAAAGCTTAAACGGTATAATAAAAGATTTGTTTTGTTTTAAAAAGGAAACATAATTTTAAAATACGTATAAATAAACGTATGTATTTTGTGTGGTAAGTACATTGCACATGCAAAAACAAAAATTTAATCAAAAACTATTTTGTAAAAAAGTTTATAAGAATAATTTGCTGTAAATAGGTCTCTATTTCCAGAGATGTGATTAAAATACGATCTTCTCTATTACTTCTACTTATTAAAAATCGTTTTCCATTTTGGAGCCCCGTTACGGTGATATCAAAAGATGGAGACGTTACTTCCGGCACTTTTCCTTTGTATTCGTCATCTTCATCACTACTTTCAAAGGTTGACACTCGTAGTTTGTATGAGAAGGAAGTAATAACTGTGTATCTATTGAATGCTCGAAAAGAATATAACAGTTGGTTCGTAATAGTCTATAAAAATGTTTCTTGCAAATAGCTAGGCTATTTAATATATAAACAATAAATATATAAGAGTAGTCTGTTATATGTGATGCACATGGCGTTTGAGTTCAGTGGTTTCCTCATACACACACACACAAACACTCGCCTGGATAAATTCATTCCGGGGCCTTTATTCTCATCCCCGTCATTGTCTTCTGCGAGTTTTATGTGGTTCACGTAATATAACGTCGGATTCGTGACCATATTTTTTCTCACCGCGCGGAAAAATGCTGGACACGCACTCGGATGCTGACGGCACGCACCGCAGTCGCCGCAACCACCTTTCCCTTAGGCGTCTCATTCGGACGTGAGACGGACTACAGTTTTTCTTTTATCGATATATCCGTGAAAAGTTAATCGCGAAGTGGCAGATTGATCTGTCCTGTGCCTTCTACAGTGTATCCCACTGCACCGGGTATTCTATTTTGACCCAAATATCCCCATAAAAATAAATCATTTTGGCGAATATCTGTATGGATGGTAATAGACCAAGTGCCAAACCAATATGGCGATTTTAATCTGCACAAAAAGCTAAAGGAGACTGCCGGTACATACATAAAAATGAGACCGGCGATAACAGCCAACAATAACAACCAGTTGGCCGTCGACAGCAAAGAGAAGATCAAGGTTTGGGAAAAGTATAGAGCAAATCTTTTTGAAGAAGACAGACCCCCAGTTGACTAAAGCGGAGATTGAGAAAGCTCAACGTAATTCAAAAAATAACAAAGCGACTGGCCCGGATGACATTCCTTCAGAAGGGCTTCAACTCCCCGATGAAGGAGGCATCACAGTACTGCATACAAGATACACAATCCTTAATAATACAGACCGCACGGAATGGAGAAATGGATATGCATCAAAAGAAGAAGAACTGCTTCAAGTGTAAGGTGTTTTAATTTAATGACTCGGGCGGAGATAGACTTACGGCTCTGTAAACAAGACAGTTAATAACCGATGATTTTTAAGCCGCCGGATGGTGATGTGACAATGCCAGGCATCGGTCTGTGTGCGTAGGATTTCTGTAAACAAAACGTCTGATTTCCCACAGACAAGAATATCTAAGAATGGGAGATTACTATTAGTTTCCAAGTGAATGAAAATGTATATTACAGTGTATAAGGTTTAAATTTTCTAAGTCCAATCATCATGACTCGCGTTCCACTCTGTACCATGCTTATCTATTGTTTTGAGGGGGGAGGAGTTGGAAGAAGGGCATTATCTCGGATAATTGGTAAAAGGTAAATATTGGTAAAAGGTAAAAATATAATTAAGGTTTTTCATGTTCTTTGAGTCTTGTTCATATTTTTCGTCCGGTCTCTCCAATGCATTCTTCGCAGCATATGCATGGTCGGTGATTTTTTAAATGTAAGGAAGGACGATAGTGGCAAGTGTGAGGTTGCTCTCGGACTCATGGTCTTTGGAAGGTTGTGATACAGTGTATTTTGTGATGGAACGCTTTATATTTACTAATTTACTTACTTATATCGGTCTGGTGATAATGGAGAACCCGTAGCTATTCCCGACGTTTGTTTAGAAATTTGGCCGTTTTTCAATTAAGATACCAGTTCCAAATTCACGGATTTTAATATATCTCAAATAACGTCGAGAATTTCAGGAATAGGGACATTAGTAAAGAAGGATCGTCGAAACTAACCAGAAATGTTTTTTAATTGTTCGATGAAAGGAATTAAGTACGAACCCTGTGCAGAGTTTTATTATAGAAGCTACATACTTTGCTAGAGAATGTGTTGTTGTGTCATCTTGGTTTGTAAATCTGAAGAGGAGCAGCCTTAATCACAGATTCAATGTTGCGGTCGATAGATGACAAAGGATCTTTTTTAAGTTGACGATAGGATCCGTCATGTAAGTTAGTCAAGCTCTGAAGAAGCCAACTGGATGATTCAAATGTAATTCATCAACAATCGAAACAAGAGAAATTCAGAGGTTTTGTAAATAGTATCCTGTGTTAGTTTCTTGCAAAAATTGACACCTTGGTGTAGAGGTCATGTTGGATTGGTCAATCGCAAGTTGCTGTCAACGTTGTCGAGTCGTCGTCTTCTAGCAGAACGAGAAAATTTGTTGTTTGTTTTACCTTCATCATAAAATCCACACAGATTTTAAACCAAAATTTTCAATGAAAAATTCTTTTGAATTAATCATCAAAATTAAAGATATCAAAATCCCTTCTAGCGCAACACTATTGTATTTTGATGTATAAAACTTATTTCCCAGTATTCCACCTATGGATGTGATAGATTTAGTAGATTTCACCCTAACTCGGAAACAGGTGAAACAAGATTTATTGGATTGCTTAATAGTATCTTTAGACCAAAATTATTTTGAATTTAATGGACAGATTTATATCTCTAAAGAAGGTTTTATTATGGGAAACCCACTTAGTCCTTTGTTAGCCAAGATTTTTATGGATAATTTGGAAAATATCATACTAGAACATCCTTTAAGTAAAAGTTTTCTATGGTGGTATAGATACGTGGATGATGTCTTTGCTTGCTTTGTTGGAACGGACAGATAATTGAATTCTTTAAGAGATTAACAAAATGCGATATTCAAGTGTATTGCTTAACGATCAATTATTGAAGTTAAATTCTCACAACATTCATTAAGGTTTTATGGTCATTTTCGGTATATATGTTGTCGAAACAATTGTCATGTCAAAATATATAATTTCGTGGCAATCTTTTTAGTTCTTATTTATTTTCATAAATGGATTTTCATCAAGTAAAAGCCACCTCAGTTCAATAAAATTTAAATATATAATGGTTTCTCGTGCGCCATTTCCAAGTTTTTTTATGATCGATTACGGGCTAAGTACAATTATCGCCAGATTTAAAACTCTAGGTAAATACCCTTTATCACCCGTATCGCACGCGGAATTAATATAACGCAAAATTTAATCCGTCGGAAACGTACGTCATTTTAAAAGTCGTTAACATTGGCCGATCGCGGTTAAATTCTGAGCACCAGACGCCGTCTAATCGCGATATAAGTCACGTCCGTCACACAATGGCCGCGAAATACGACATGCCGACATGCAGGGGCTGGTTGACAATAGAAAACAGCAGCCATCCGCCTTTTGAGCGTCCACCTCGACCTGAAACACAATAATGGCTATTTGTATTTGGAATTGGGTTTCATTAGATTAAAGCGGACTATCTGAAACGATGCTGATATTTCCGTTAAAGTTCTTTGTACGTCGGGACGGTTCGGCTTCTTCTCCTGGTACCTCTCCAATCGCACTCTGTTGGATACTTTTCTAAATAATTCTCTAAAATTACACCACTGTCGTACCTTGCCCTGCATGATCTTTCTCCACCCCTCATGATGTCGGCCAAACTCTTCCAGTCCTTCGGCACTGCACTAACACACAATAACGCGTTTTACCACAAACCGAAACCCTTTTTTTTAACTGACCTTGAAAAGTCGGGAATTTATGAAATATGTTGTAACGGTTGTGACAAGTCATATGTAGGGCAAACCAAAACATCAATTAATGTTAAATTTAAAATTTGGTAGATTAGAAAAATCAAGTGTAGCCGAACATATGTTCAACAATAATCATAAGGTAGATATAAGTAATTTAAAATTAGTTAAACAGGTAAATAATTGTAGAAAATTAGATGCCTACGAAAGCTTAGAAATTGTTAAGCGGGAATAAGGCACTGAACAAGGACAGATGTCCAATCCCATTTAGCCCATTAAACTTGCTGATTGACTGCGTCAACAGTGCGTAATTCCCTCTCCCACTTCCCGATGTGTATATATATAGAGAGCATTTGTTCGATTAAGTTTAGTTTTAATCTTCTGCTGAAGATGCCAGCTTGGTTGGCGAAACTCGCGTCGAGTACCTAAAATTGAGTTTCGGTTTGTGGTAAAACGCGTTATTGTGTATGATATATGATAAGGGATTATTCTTAATATATATATATATATATATATATATATATATATATATATATATATATATATATATATATATATATATATATATATATATATATATATATATATATATATATATATATATATATATATATATATATATATATATATATATATATATATATATATATATATATATATATATATATAATATATATAGATATTAATCCATATACTAAAAACACACGTATCATTTTTATCATATTTTTATTTTTATTTTTATGTTTCATATAATATTTAAATTACGATTTTTTTAAATCGTGATATTTGCAGGTATTGAATATTTCATCTTTAATATTTCGTAGACTTAGACCACCTCAATCGCGGCCCAGTTAATTGTTCCTTTTCGTATCGTGTTTTCTGCTTTTGTGTGTCGGCGACATAAAACGCTCTTAATTCAATATGTTCGACGAGAAATCCTTGGGGAGCTTTAATGTGAAAAGAAGGCGCATCCGTCTTAATATATCTTTTAATTTTCAACCATTTCCGATACATCGCAGACTCGAACTAAATTGCGGACAGTAAGCCTTCGTAACTTACAATTTGGCAATCGATGTAGAATCTCAATTAACAGACAACGCTACCGAGGATTCGCTTTAATGAAATATTTATGCCAAGTGTTATCCAAATATTGGAAAATAAAGGAAATGCTACGGTAGTCATGGACACAAGTGAATATCAGGAAATGATTCAAGATATTCTTGCAGACGGATCATATCGAAAAAAGATCCTACGCCATCTATGGATAGCAACGTTAAATCTGTTATTAAGGCTTCTTCTCTAGCAGACTCCGTGAAAAAATCTGTTACCCCTACGACTCTAAAATTCCTCGTGTCTTCGGACTTCCAAAGATTCACAAACCAGGATTACCCCTTCGACCTATTGTCGGCACCATTAGATTTTAGAGATCTAATAGCAGTGCTATCAGGCCATGGAACATTAGAAAATTTCTTTTTTCGTAGAAACAAAAGGCTACCACCCAATTCGTAGCGCCAGACCTGTCGATCGTCTTTAACAGTGACGGAAAAGTGATGATTTATTGAAACATTTCGGAATAAATAACAAATTTGCGGGCCTCCCGTTTAAACTCTTATCTTAAGGTATTAAGGATTAGGGTTTTTGGTAACTTTCTATTTAAGGCTCGGCTTAAACTTTTCTGTTGTTCGCCGCGCTCCGTCAATTATCCAGCGGCGTTTAAACCCAGATAGTAGATCCCCTCCGAAGCCGAAAGTTGTTCGGTTATTTGCGGCTTACAAAACTTTAATTTTAAATTCGGGGATCTTTAAATTCGTTGCGGGGGAGGCTAATCTTTTAACCCCCCCGCCCCCCGGGCCTGACCCGTACGATTGGAAACAGAAGTCGTTTTTAAGCACAAAGCCTACCGAAATCAACTTCGATTATTTTATCAGCTGCCGTTTTGGCAAAAAAAGCCATTAAACTTTTAAAGCCGAATTAAACGCCCGACTGAATCGCGCGTTTTAATGGAAATATGGCGGTCGGAATGTTTCAAAAATGGCAGAAAACTTTCGGAAATCTCAACGTCAACTGGAAGGGTAGTGAGTGCGTATTATTCACTGCATTTTGTGGAACATTCGGAATAAATGAACCAACCTCGGAACTAACCAAAGATTTCCTTCGCTTACATTGTATTCGGATCATTAAATTGATTAATCGACTCAGACTCAGGCCAGCTTTTGTGAATTGACTTCGATATACCTGACAGAAAAAAACTTTTAAATGAACAGGTAGCGCAACGAGCAGACCAAGGTTCTACAGCTGCACCAATTTTACTCAAAAAATTCCACAGACTACTTTAATGCTATTTACAAATTCTAAACTTCTGATACGAAATAAGCTAGTTAAAAAAAATCTTCCTTCCTTTCCTTCTACAGCGGCAGGCAAAACAAAAAATATTATTACATATATATATATATATATATATATATATATATATATATATATATATATATATATATATATATATATATATATATATATATATATATATATATATATATATATATATATATATATATATATATATATATATATATATATATATATATATATATATATATATAAGGTTGTTCGGAAAGTCATTTCGTTTTTTCCCGTCAGAGGACATAATTACGTTTTTTCGAAACCAACTTCACACTTAAGCCGCATAACCATTATATGTCTTGAGAGCTGATATTGCAAGGCTTGTGTGTGAAAAAGTTCTATTAATTCTACGCAGTAGTTTTTGGTTGGTGCTCTTTTAAATATGGAGAGCAATAAGTAGCATTTTCGTCATATTTTACTTTTTTACTTCAGAAAAGGTAAAAATGCTATCCAAGCGAGAAAAAAATTGACGGATGTGTATGGAGAAGACGTGTTAACAGTACGCCAGTGCCAGAACTGGTTTGCAAAATTTCGATCCGGCAATTTTGATGTCGAAGATGCACCACGGTCTGGAAGGCCGGTCGAAGCTGACAAAGATGCGATAAAGGCATTAGTTGATGCAAATCGGCGAATAACCACACGAGAGATCGGTGAGAGATTAAATTTGTCGAATTCGACTGTTTATGGCCATTTGAAAGGCAGGGGCTTAACCTCGAAGCTCGATGTGTGGGTGCCCCATGTCCTTACGGAGCGAAATTTGTGTCGTCGCGTTGACGTGTGTGATTTGCTCCTCAAACGTCAAGAAAATGATCCACTTTTGAAGCGGATTATTACTGGGGACGAAAAATGGGTTGTATACAACAATGTTAAACGCAAGAGGTCATGGAGCAGAAAAGATGAACCGGCTCAAAGCGTGTCAAAAGCCAACATTCACCAAAAAAAGGTGATGCTCTCCGTTTGGTGGGATGTCAAAGGAATCGTTTTTTTTTTGAGCTTTTGCGGGACAATACAACGATTAATTCAGAAGTCTATTGTCATCAACTGGACAAATTGAATGATTCACTTAAAGAGAAGAGGCCCGAATTAATCAACAGGAAGGGTGTAGTGTTCCACCAGGATAATGCGAGACCTCACACAAGTTTGGTCACTCGCCAAAAACTTTTACAGCTTGAATGGGACGTACTGCAACATCCACCATATTCTTCAGATCTGGCGCCTTCCGACTACTATTTGTTCCGGTCCCTGCAAAATTTTTTGGATGGCAAAACCTTTACCTCAAATGAAGATGTCAAAAACCACCTGAACCAGTTTTTTGCCAGCAAGGACCAAAACTTTTATGATAGGGGAATTATGTTACTGCCAGAAAGATGGCAAAAGGTGTTGGACCAGAATGGCCAATATATAATTTAATAAAATATTTATTCATTATACGAAAACTGTCTTTCATGTTCCCCAAAAAAAAACGAAATGACTTTCCGAACAACCCAATACATCTCAATATAATTAGAGCGTCCATATACTTATTCGTTTTTAAAGCATCACCAGCGTTGCCGCATTTGTTCTTTCAAAAAGTGCCTAATTTTTTTAGATATTCTCGACGTTCACTTGTAACGTATTTATATGAGCTCCAGGAAGGAGGAGTTGAATTTTGAGATGAAAAACGGTCTAAAATTTTTTAGAATGTTTGAATGTTTTAGAACCACAGAGCATTTTTATTATCCTTAGGCATATTATTCAGTTGAAGTCAGTTTTTATTCCGTTTTAAAATAGCGGTAAAATATATTTGACTTTAATTTATGCAAGTCAACGCTAATATTAATGTGAATGTGTTCATTTCTTCAATGAGAAAAAAACTAACAGTGAATTGCGTTTCGGAACAGGTCCAGCTTGCTTGGCTTGAAAGCCAAAAGAACGCTCCGTCGTACCGGTCGTGTACTTACGGATCGTCCTCATTTGAAAACAAAAAGGTCACGGTTTTACTTTAAACTCCTTTTCTTTATATATTCATTTTGAATGAAGGCTTTGATTTTTGGCCAAAAAAATAAATTAGTGCAATTATAAAATAGTGTATATATAGTGGAATTTGCCCTCCGTAATTAATGCAGAGGAAATATTAAAAACGCGAAAGATAGAGGAAATTATTAAAAACGCAAAGGATAGAGGAAATTATTAAAAACGCAAAATAAAGAGGAATTTAATAAAAACTTAAGAGACAGAGGAAATTAATTAAAACGCAAAGGACAGAGGAAATTATTAAAAACGCAAAAGACAGAGGAAATTATTAACAACGCAAAAGACAGAGGAAGTTATTAAAAACGCAAAATAAAGAGGAAATTATTCAAAACGCGAAAGACGGAGGAAATTATTGAAAACGAGAAAGACAGAGGAAGATATTAAAAACGCAAAATTAAGAGAAAATTATTAAAAACGCAAAAGACAGAGGAAATTATTAAAAACGCAAAATAAGGAGCAAATTATTAAAACCCTTGCGTACGTTTTGCCGTTGGATTAGAAACAAATATCAGACTAATCGAAATGAGACATAACATCGGATCATTCGGAGGCGTAAAACTATTTCAACTATCAACTATTTCAACCACTATATCCAGAATAAAAACACCTAACATTTGCTCTTCTCTCAAATAATTTCCACATTAGAGATATAAAGCGTTCCTTTACTAAATACACTTCGCCATGACCTCCCAAAGAAAATCTAAAGTCGTAAAGATATCACCAAAAGAAGTTGACAGGATTCCACGAACATACGGCAAGAAATACATAAAAGAGACGGAAAGAAAAATATCACATAGGATAAAAGGACATGAAAGAGCTTTAAGTCTACTAGTACTAAATTTCCTTTTTAATGTATTCGTATTTGTATTTTTTTTTTTTTCGATAGGAGGTAAAACAATAAGCGCACGGTGAGACAGAGACGGAACGCGACAGAGGTTAAGAAACCGGAAGCACTTGTCCGTGTCCAATTAAAGGTGCCCCAAGACTTCTAAATAAAGTCGTTTCATCTTTAAGTTCTAATTGGAAGGTTTCTGCCCGTCCGCACATCCGAGGGATGTTTTAATTACGCCGCAATAATTATAATTAATTATGCATTACGACCGGTTTTCTTCTTGCATTTTCCCGTAGACGGAGGTGATTAACGGTTCCGTAGGTATTTTTTATTAAAAATATCGTAGGAAACGCGGCCTGAGTCGTTCCGCGGTATTAGGAGGTTGAAAAATTAACGGCGGAAAAATGGTTTATCGTAGTGCGGAGCTCAGCGTTTTACGGGAAGTAGTTAAAGGAAACGATTTTAGCTTGATCATAAAACGGAACGATGTCGTTATTAAGACATTATTTTTTTATCTGCGGCTGTGTTTTCCTAGGACGTGCATCGCTGTCCAGACAATTCGGTATTTCAGTTTATGCAACTTTTAGAAGTTGTGAAATGATTATTAACACGGTACTTCTTTGGGACACCCGGTATATACATCGGTTTGAGTATGTTCGAAGGTCATTGGATTTTACTATGCACGTTTCTCCGTAATGTCGAAAAAACATCTTAATCGACTCTTGAAATGGTTTTCGTCAAACTGTCATTCAATACACCGCAAAGTTTACACAAAACTGCAATGTTAGTTTTATTTATATTCTATGAAGCTAAGCCTTTCTTTAATAATTTTAGGTGCTAACCCTCCTTTTGTCAAAAATTTTATAACTGCTCTGTTCTCAATTTGCGTTATTTGCGACATTTTTTCGTACACGTCTTGTTTAAAATGCTGTCAATAAAAAACTATTTGACGCAAGACTTCAATTTTTTTTTTCGCAGCCTACTAAGATATACATTTAAAAGAAGACAGAGTGTTATCGTCATACTGGAGCTGCGTCTATGTCAGGCCGGGAAACTTTGCAGCTAACCTCGTAGATCGACAGCGCCTCGTTTCTAGGAGAGAAATAAAATATCACATTTTTATTCCGCAATAAAGAAAGGCGAGTCGAATTATAATATGTGCGGTGCATTTCCCGCATTCCGGGCGTATATGGCGTTATATTAAATATAGAAATAGAACTTCTCGCCGATTTTAATGGCTTTTTAAACTCTTAGAAAATCAGCTCCACCGCAGAGGCGCAATATAGAAATAACCAACCAAAAATATATTTTTATAAGTCATCTTTGCAATTCGATTACGTCATCGAACCGCGTTCGGATAACTACTCATTTTTAGTAAATTGTTTACTAATAAAAAAATTACATTTTATTAGATTTCAACTATCTACCATAAAATATAATACAACACAAAATCAATACAATACAAAAATAAATAAAATTTGCTTTAAGGTCGAAAAAATATTTTTAAAAAGCTGTTGTTACAAAGCGAACGCTTTAAAATTCAAAATAAATAGAACTTCGGGAAACATTGCTACTCACTTCAGATGATCGATAATAAAAAACAATACAATTTGTAGAAAAATAAATAAGAACTAAAAGTTCAGATTTTCACGAAATCATATATTATGACGTGACAATTGTTTCGACAACACCGTGTCTTTATCAAATGTGATAAAGACACGGTGTTGTCGAAACAATTGTCATATCATAATATATAATTTATTTTGATAAATGGATTTTCATCAAGTAAAAGCCACGTCAGTTCAACAATTTATAATATAATATACTTATTGTTATAATATACTACTTTTGCCTTTTTGAATTCGACAGTACTCTAGTTTTGATTAGTTATTGCACGATCGTTTTTGTGGACGTTACGTTGAAAGGTTAGATTTAGAAGAAAAAATTGTCTTTTTCGCAATGGCAAATCGGTCAACCCAATCCCCTACCCCCCAAAATGAGGTTCCGGGTATCTTAATAATAGGAAATAATTTTACAGCAGGTAGTGATCGCGCTTTTTAAAAATTTTTACAATTTCGAAAAAAATAAATAAAGATTATGGGTGATTTTTCGATTGTTTATTAAAAAGACAGTTACCTAAAACCCAACAACGGTTTCACATGTTTTTCTTGTCACGTTAATCCCATTCAGATTCCGAAAGAAACGCCATGTTTCTTCCCCCTCCATCTTATCGGAAATCGGGAATTGAAACCGCGTAGCCTACTTCAAATTTGTTCACTTAGAAATAATTCTACAAGCGGGAATTATTCAGGTGTTGCAATTATTCATCGACCAATTCGCATCCCACGCTCAGAAACTCTAATGAAATGAACGTGTAAATCCCAAGCTACTCTATTCGGGTCAGTACGCTCCGATGGGTGGCTCTTTATACTACCCGAATGGAAAAAAACTCCGAAGGGACGCGTAACGCACGTGTAAAATTATAAACCCGGTGACGTTACATAGTGACGAGTCATCCGACAGGCCAACAGGAAGAAATAGTTGATAGGTTTAAACAAGCAGGCGAAAGAAAGTCTAAAAACCAACAGATTCCTTACTATCATGGTAGATGTTTTGTTGTTTCAGGTTTGATAAGTCATAAACTAACCTCACAAATTTTAAATTTACATGCCATGTCAAAGAACTGCGCCACTTAGGACTTAGGATCCCTTCGGTGCTCTGGGCCCCTGAATGGGGTCCCCAGAATGACTATTTCCTAAAACATATGCACATAAACATATAAATTTTGGGTCATCATCCACATTTTAACTTGTAGACTCCGGATTTTTGAGTTTTTCCGGTGAGAAAAATGTAACGTGAGATTCTAATTTTACCATTAACCTTGTTAAAAGTTTAACTGATGGTGCTGTTACAAAAGAACTGAAGAAAGAATAATGAATTAATATAATTAGTTGGTATTGTTCTATTGCTATTAAAAAGTGGTAAATCTGTAATTACAACCAAACAGCTGACATAAACTAAGTTAAACTGAAAAAATCTGAACATTTTTTGTTCTAGTTAAGATCCACACTGTTTATATCAAAGAGAAATAATCTATAATTAACAAACACATAACAAATATCAGCATAATACACAATATGAAATATTATTTAGTTATCAAGAGTACCCATAGCTTTAACAACATTGCTACTGTGGAATATGCTGTTGTCTTCGGTCTTTTAGCATTAAAAGACTTGAAGGTATAATTGTTTTGCTACCTTAGGTTAGATTACAATAAATGAAGTTAACAGGAAGCTAAGCATCACCTTCACCTATCATGATGTTATATTACAATACAATTATTATTATACAAGCCTCTAAAAAAATCCAAAGCATTGTTTAAATTGCCTTATAGTTTTGGTTAGATAGTGAGTGTAAACTCCAAAACCTCCAGTTTTCAGATAGAAAATCATCAAAATGGTAGCTAGGCAAGCAACTTCGCTTTTTGTGATTTCATATTACAATAAAGTCATAATTCTTTATGTCTTTATAAAATTCTTCAATCCTACATCAGTCCTCGGACTCAGTTTGTGGAATTGAATTCTGCAATTCCTCAAGGGTCCCATTTGGGACCATTGTTATTTTCACTGTTTATCGCAGATGTCAGTAAATGTTTTCTTTTTGCTAAATCAGCATCATACGCAGATGATCAGAAATCATACGCGCCCGTTAAAAGCCTTAACGAATGTCATAAGTTTCAAGAAGATCTTGATCGTTTTTATGAATACTGTGTAAAAAATCGTCTATTTTTAAATATTGATAAATGTTACTGTCTTAAGTTCAGCAGGCGGATAAATGATATAAACTTTGACTACACATTCAATGGTGTAAAAATAAAAAAAGTAGAGCAGATTCGGGATCTTGGAATAACTATAGATGTAAAATTAAGTTTTGATATCCACATTGAGAATATAGTAAAAAAAGCTTATAAAAATTTAGGTTTTATATTAAGAGTTAGCAAGGAATTTCAGGATCACAAATCGCTTATTATTCTATACAATTCCTACGTTCGATCTCACCTTGACTATGGCGGTGTGATATGGAGTCCTCAGTATCATAAATATATAGACAGAATCGAGAGAATACAAAAAAAGTTTGTTTGCCATTTAAATTTTAGATTTAACCGTAACTTACTAACTCATTCGTATGAAGCTAGTCTTAATTTCTACCATATACTGAAGTTATCTGTTAGAAGAATTATCTCCAGTGCTATATTTTTGCATAATATTATTAATAGTAGGATTGACTGTCCTTTACTGTTGGAAAAACTATCCTTCAATGCCAGAGTCGTTATAACAAGAACTCCTTCATTATTTTACGTGCCTAAATTTAATACAAACTTAGGTAACAATTCCCCAATATCTCTTTTACATAGACATTACAATAATTATTTTTCGCACATTGACATCTTTGCGTTATCACTTAATTCGTTTCGAAATAAGGCAAAATTTATTTTAATTTTTGATTTGTTTTCCTTATTTTTTCACATTTGTTTTTTGTAATTCACGCACTTAATATGCAGTGTTAGTTTTGGTTTAGTTTGGTAAGTTTGATTGTTATTATTTTTTTTTTATCTTCTGCTTAGCGTAGATATAGGTAGGTACTTACTTATAAGTTTTACTTTGTTAATTAAATAATGGTATAATTGTTAGTGTGTCCTTGTAAATTGTGAAGTTAGTTCTTCATGTTAGGGCACCTTTGTAATAAATAAATAAATACAATAAATAAATAAATTCATTAATTCTTATAAAAGCCTCTATAAAGTTGTAGAACTTGTTACTGTAAACTAGATCTTTCAATATAGGTTCTAGTTTTAAGATATAAAAACATCAAATCATAAGAATAATAGGAAGCTGAGCTTTAAATTCGCCTTTTGTGAGTTAGTCTTACAATAAAATTATTACTTTTATATAAACCTCTAATAAATCCAGAAAGTTGCGTAAGTTCAATTTTGATGATAGAAAACTAAGCTTCAACTTCCCCGCTTATGATTTCGTATTACAATAAAGATATTATTAACTGAGCATTTAAAAAATCCAAAAGTTTGTAAAAGTTATAAAGTAGTTGTGGCTATAAATTCGATCTGTAATATTACAATCAAGTTATTATAAATATCCATTATAAAAATCCAAAAGGTTGTATAAGTTGAATTATTATACAAGTTATTATTATTATATAAGCATCTTCAAAAATCAGAAAGTTGTATAAGCTGTATAACCATACCATGAACATGATAGGAGGCTATGAAGTAGAACTTTACTTTCAGTCAAGATTGTATAAGTTTTAGTGTAATTGTGGCTGTGAAATTTTTTCGACAGAAAGAATTCTTTGTGTCTTCTTCCTCATGGAAGGGATCTATTTCAATGGAAAGTGCTGATATTTTAGAGACCAATAGTGACCAAGATCGAACGTTAAATAATTTACTGAAAATTTCATTACAGATCATTTTCTGAAATGGAAATAATCACATCGAAATATTGTGGACAAAACTTTTTCAAGGGACCAGTAAAATCTGAATGATTCGAAACAACACGTCAAAGAAAATTACCCGTTTAAGAAAATTTTTCCATCAAAACTGAAACGAGGAAACTCGAAATTAATTTTTCACCGCTTGGCAATTTAAAAATAAACGATTTCTCGGCTTTTTTTTATGTGGGCGGGCGTCAAAAACGACAAATTTCGCGTAAGAACACGGAAAACCACTTTATGATTTTAATCGTAGCTCGAAAAGTAAACTTCGTTACAAACGAAATGAAAACAAAGATTTTCATACAATTTAAATACAAGAAAAACCCATTTAGAACTTCAAGACTACTTAAGACACCAGTTAATTCGAATTCGGAATTTTTGCGTTTGCGTTCCCATGCTGTAAATAGTGGAACGTCGCATTTTCGGGCGCATGGAAAAGTAATACACAGTAAGGGGCGGCAATTTCATGGGAAGCTCAAAGAAAATCCGCTCTCCCCCTTAATCAGGATTAAAAATATGCTCCGTTTGACACGTTCCGTTTCCGTTTTAGTATCCTAACTATGCCCATACATTTCCACTGAAGTAAAACTAACGAGGGCAACCGTGAAAATCGAAAGTTTCTACCACCCTGCGCCCTTAGACAGTGCCGTGCGTCATACGACTAACAGTAATAATGGTACAATGGATATATATATATATATATATATATATATATATATATATATATATATATATATATATATATATATATATATATATATATATATATATATATATATATATATATATATATACAGGGTTTTTCACTTAAAACTCCGCACGCCAATAAGTCCAAAACGAAAAGAAATATTTAATTTATGTAAAAAGTAGTCAAAGTGCGGGGTCAAGTAGATATTTCCTAAAGTTTAAAAAATTCGACGCCTGCAAAGAGCTGGGTATGATTTTATTTATTATTTTTTATCGATTTAGTTCTGATAACATGATAAATAAATGAAAAAACAGTAAAATACCTACAAGTTAATAACCAAAATTATTATTGCAATTAACTACATAATAAGACATTTCAAAAATTTTGTTCAAAATTATGTCCATCTGCTCGAACACAACTATCAAAAACTTTTAACAGATGAGCTTGGGTCACTTGTAGGAGAGTCCTTCTTGTGATAGCGGCACACGCTGCACTAATTTTGTTAATGAGATCAGCCATATCTTAGATAGGTTCTTCATAGATAACGTTTTTTAGGTAGCCCCAAAGAAAATAATCTGGTGGTGTATTGTCCGGGGACCTCGCCGGCCACCTTACCGGTCCATTAGTACCAAACCATCTATTGGGATATTCTCGGTTCAAACACCTCGTTACTATTTGGGCATTATGTGCAGGCGCTCCATCCTGCTGTAGCCACATATTCATTCTAGTGTCAAGAGGCACTTCTTCTAATAGTTCCGGAAGTGTAGTTTGAAGAAATCTTAAATAGCGATCTGCATTTAAAGTTCCTTCGTAAAAGTAAGGTCCAATAAGGAATCCATTTAATATGCCGCACCAAACATTGATACTAAAAATTCGTTGGTTACCTCTTTCTGTAATCCAACGAGGATGGTTTTCGGACCAAAAACGACAGTTGTGTCTATTAACGATTCCATTATTTTGAAATCGACTTTCGTCGCTCCATAAAATTTTCGAAAGAAAATTTGCATCTTGGCTATATAAATCGGACAATGTCGCTAAGAAATACATTCTTCTAGCATAATCGCCTGATTCTAGTTTATGAACTAGTTTACTTTTGTACGGGTGAAAAGAGTTAGAGTTTCTATGTAGAATTCTCCACGAAGAAATTATGGTAACACCGGTAATTTCTTTTATCTCTGATAGGGATATCTTGGGGTTATTATCAACCTGCTGAATTACAGCAGCAGTATTTTCATCATTTGTAGCCGCCCTGTTCCTATCTCTTTTAGGTTTCATGAAGCTGCCATATTCTCTTAAGTTTTTACATAAACTTGAAAAGGCTTTTGCATCGGGGACTCTTCTATGCGGATAACGCCGTCCGTAAACTCTTTTTGCTTCTCTACAATTGCATCTGCATTCTCCAAACACCAGTAACATGTCTACTTTTTCCTCATTGCTAAATTGCACCATTTTCACATAATAATTCTTAGTTTTTTTTTAACCGAACAAATTTGGATAATTCTTGTGACAAAATGTGACAATTTTTTGATACAGCAATAACAACTTACGTTTGTAATTGCACTTAAAACAACTGCGATAACAATGGTTGCCATAGTAACTAACGTTGATGGCATACTTGTAAAAATAAGCGTTAATAACATTTTTTTTAATCAAGAAATGTTTACTTTAAATCGGTATAACTTAGAAACGGGTAAAGTAAATAAGTTTGAGTAAATAACAAAAAAGTTTTTAAATAATATGTACTTTTGTATGTGCGTATTTCCAAAGTCTCTGCAATCGAATAATTTTTCGATGCGTCGCGACGCCCAGCTCTTTGCAGGCGTCGAATATTTTAAACTTTGGGAAATATCTACTTGACCCCACACTTTGACTACTTTTTACATAAATTAAATATTTCTTTTCGTTTTGGACTTATTGGCGTGCGGAGTTTTAAGTGAAAAACCCTGTAGATATATTTATATATATATATATATATATATATATATATATATATATATATATATATATATATATATATATATATATATATATATATATATATATATATAAATCCATAAAACGCGTTCGTTGGTTTTTCTTTCTCTTCTACTAGCGTTTAGACATTAACATTGCTTCTCCATACTCTTTTTAATTGGCCATACTTCGATCCATACGTTATCAAGTTCTTAATTATTGCGCTCTTCTCTGATATGCATTTTGTCTCAGAGGATCCCGTCAAACAAGGCATTGCTTTGCTGTGTTTTTTCTGTCTTTATTTAAATGCTCCAGAGTTCATATTCATCATGTCATTTAAGAATTCGTATTCTTGAGCCGTGATAACTTGATCATCCGCAGAAGATAATTAGTTCGTTGAGTATGTTATGTATGCTTACATTTCTGTTTCCACTAATATAGCACATTTTCCAAGAAAATTTGTAGCAACTAACCAAAACTATTCCGTGATAGCTATCGCGCTTCAGTCCACATCTTCGAAGACCATCTTCAAGTCATCTGGTATTTGCGACATACCAAGGCAGTTTAGAAATGGTTTTCTCGGGTGTTCGTACACAACTGTGCAGCTTTTCAGTTTTTCTGTTCCTTTGCAGTTTTTCTTTTTCTTCTGATAGGAGAAATTTCAATTTCAATGTGACTATTGACTTTAAAACTGATTCCTAGAGAAGTAACGTTATCAAAATGATCTGCAAGGTGTATGTGGTCGGGAAGCATGCAGTTCTAAACATGTCCAAGCTAAGCGTAGTTTTCTTTGTCTAATACACTCTCGCTTTAAAAAAGTTCCATAGGAAAAAGTCCAGAGGATTAAGGTCCGGGGTGCGTGGAGGCCAGTTAACATTTGGAGTGTTTTGAAGTATTTCACCTTACCACCTGAACATCTTAAGTAATCCGCCGTTGCTGAACTTTGCAATTATTGGAAAATATTTCATCCCAATACCGCGTCACTGACCGTTATTCCCACGAATTCAGTATTTAATATTCGGTAACAATGGAAGTGTATATATATATATATAATAAAACTAATCACTGAATGGCGTGTGGCACGTGACTTGGCAGCAGCGAAGGGGTGGGCCTCCTCGGGTTTAGGAAAAAATATCGGCGGTACGTTTATATTATGAGGAATCGATTGGAAAAAAAAATGCTTCAGAGTAAAGCTGCATTAATACATTTTCACTTTCTCCTTTAATTTTGTCGAAATTTATTTATTTATTTAGTATAGGTTAACTTTACACGTCACTTAGAAAAAACTTGGCGTACATTCAAAGGGCGAACGGCATTGGATTAAAAGCCCGCCGTCGACACGAAAAATATCGAATAAAATTGATACTTAGTCATTGCGCTCCTACGAAATGTCTCCCGATAGCGAAACTAATTTATTACTTTGCCAACTAGGAACAGAGACGCAAACTTATCCGGGCAAAACGTACGGCTAAATAAATAACGCATAAATAGATTTGCGAAGTACAAATAGTTGTTTCGCCTTGTTCGCAAACTTTCGTAATTATTCGTATTCACAACATTCCGATTTTGATACGAAAATCCGCCGGAATAGCAGGACCGTAATCCTTCAGCTTTAAAGCCCTCAGAGATTTGAACAGACCGAGACAGAAGCTGTAGTGCGATTTTCTATAATGACATTCGATTTTTTATCCGAGTCTACGAGTTAAAATGTGGCTCATGTCCCCAAATTTATATGAATGAATCAAAAATTATAAATCTAAATTTGTTGGATGCTATGGAGATATAATTTTTGATTAAATTTGTCGTATTTTATATTCAGACTAACTGAGCAATATACGCCTTAAGAAGTGACATCAGACAACTAGATTTCGTTATGCATTGCTTTAGATTATCTTTTCTTAATTTGGAAACAGTATTATAAAAAAATTTTTTTTTGTATATCATTGCATAAGTTTTTTCTTAGGTGAGAAAAAGGATAGTAGTAGTCTAATTAAATCCCTCTATGGTAATTATAAAAAAAAATATAAACCGAAAGTATTTTTATGATAGTAATACTTCTGTAATATTATATGCTATCTAATTTTGTTTTTGAACTAAAAATGAAATATATCCCTTAATGGTTGACTTTAGACCCAACGTCTATATAAGAAACTACGCTTTATTTTAAACAAGAATCGCTCCTAAACTTTTTTGAGACACCTTTGGGGGGTGGGGGGGAGAATAAAGACATAAATGGGATCGTGTATTAACTAAAATACGCGTAGGCGTGTGTAAAAGTTTATATTGTGTAGTTTGTAATTTTCCATTAAGTGAAGACTTTTTTAAAAGGCGTATCAGCGTAATTAGGTTGAAAATTGATTTGTGTGAATTCAAAAATTCAAAAATTCAAAAAAAAATCCGGAAGGCTTGAAAAAATGTAATAATTTAAAAAGCTTTGTCCATATAAATTATTTTAAAAATTCACAAATAAATACCAAATTGCTTTAGTAATATTACAATACAATTGGCTAAGTTATTCAAGACTGGAAGATTCTCTATAGCCTTTAAAAATGAACAATCACTGAAGCAACTTATAATTAAAATTAAGGATCCTGTCGATAATTTTTCTAAATCAGGTGCATATTCCTTGAAGGTTGAAGAGTGTAATACAGTTTATATCGGAGAGTCTAAGGGGAAGATTTCCATTTGGGTGAAAAACGACACTGGTCATCTTTTGACCATTGGGTCATAAATTTCCTCCCAATTAGAATATCAATGTTTTACATGAAGGCAGAAAGAGCAAAAAAAAAAGATCTTTTGGAGAAATCAGAACTCACCATCTTTTTATCTTGAGTAAACGATAATCTCATAGGTAAAGTTATAGCAGTCGCAAAAATAAAAGGAAGAACACTTCTCCAGTTACGGAATGGTCGTTACATCATTTAAGGGCCCTCGTATCGACTTCCGGTAGGTGAAATGTGCGTTCCCTTCACACCTGTCGATGTACCCACGCTTTATCCCTCTTTATCCCTCCCTCTACTCATCTACTCTACTAATTTCCTAACGAACTAGAAACCCAAGAACACTTTCATGTATTTCAAAATATTGTCACTAACGACACGCAACGGTAGGATTCATTCTTACCATTACAACTGTCAATTCGAATTATCATCCATTAAATCGTGAGATCGGATATGCGCGTGTGCATCAATTAGGAAACTAATAAATATTAGCTTAAATTAAACTACACCTTTGCGTGCATCTACAAATACTTGTTAAGCATAAATGATTATAGTTTATTAAAAAATATAGGTATTTTAATGACATTTATGGACAACTGTAAAAAACAAATTTGCAATTCTACAAACTTACCAAAGACGTTTCAAATGTACTAACTCAGAATAATTTTACGCTCTCCGATAGAAATTTGATTCATAATCATAATTGAAATTTTTATGAAAGTTGCTTAGAATAATAAAAAAAAAACGCTCGTAGCTACTCCAAACACAACGACTACCACATCAACAATGACAATTCCATAGAAACCTTCTTCTTCCTTGCTTTTATTGGGCACGTATACTATGGACACTCGCCCATCGCCGATACCAAAAAACCCATAAATAACCGAGCTTAGGTTGGTTTAACAATTGCCACACAAATTTAAAATTGAGTCTATTAAGTAGTTGGATATTTTAGCGAAGCTTTTTAACGACGAAGTGCAAATAAGTCCTGATATCAAATTTCGATTTTCGCAATACACGTCCTTGTGATTTATCTGGCCAAATTGTAAAGTTTTGATAACCCGATAAAATATAAAACGAACTGATTTCTATCCAGACTCGATCCGAGGCAATTATTATTGTGGAGGGGACTTGGGGTCGTCGAGGATGGTAGAAATTTATTAGAGTTGGGAAAACTTCCGAATAAGTTTGGTAACTAATATTGAATGAAAATATAATCTTCCGTACCCGGTAGCGAATAAAAAAAAACGACTTTCTTGTTTTCACCATATTTTCCATTTGATAACATTATTGATATTACTTTGAATTGCTTAAGTAGTCTGACAATTAAATGGTTCGAAAGACAAAAATGAAAAAAACTCAGTCGATATTTTGTGATTGACTTCGCACGTAGTTGTCGCCAATCACAAAAATGCATTTTTTTAAATTAGTTTCTCCATTGGGTATAAAACAACTAGTTACAACTTTCAGTCGTCCAAAATAGTTCATATCAATTTTCAGCAATTTATCAATTTTCAGAAATTTATTGACGATTTGAAATAATTTCATAAAAGAATTAGATAGCCAAAGAAACCGACGCTTTATTTTTGGATTGACATTTTAAAACCGTACCAGAAAAGCAGTGGCGTACCACTTTTGCACATAATAAATTTTGGATCCTATTTTTTTTTGCTATTTTGCTTGTAGTGGAAATTCATTACTTTGTACTGGGCTATTCATTATATTTTCACACCCACCTAGATGTTTAAATTTGAAATATAGAAAAAAAATAGGGTAAATACAAAAATTTAAAGATTTTGGCTTTATTATCTTATGCAAATGTCAAAAAAAAAACAAAACGGAATGAGCTATGCATTATTAGCTTGAGCGGTAGATCTTTTTTTTTTTTCAAAAACATATAGTTTATTGGCTTTTCATTTAGCCATTTTTGAGAAATTTCAGTTTAAAAATAATGTTCATTCGATTTCTGAAAAATAACCATATTGTTTAAAAATGGTCAAGTCTGCCTTGATAGTAACAATGTTCTACTTTTGATAACAAATCGACACTAACGATCTGCGATATATGAATACAATATTTTAATATTTCATATTTTATGGAAAATCCTGTTCCTTCCAGTGCAAAATTTAACCGATGAGCATAAAAGGCAGATGCTCGAATTTTGAACTGAAATCTATGGAAGATATGAAGAAGATGGAAATTTTGTAAACAAAATAATATTTACGGATTACGCATGGGAAGAATAAACATTTTTGATCCACCAATAATCCACACAAAATGCAGGCAGTGAAAAGAATGAACGTCAGTTAATGTATGGTGTGGTATGTTGAACAATATGATTGTCGGACCTATTACGATATTTAACGATATTTAAATTTCCTTGCAACAGAAATAGAAGAGTAATAAATATAAATAAATAAAATGCGCAAGTTAGGAATTATTTAAATTTGATTTAGCGTCAAGATGGCGCACCTCCACGTAATGTCCAATCAGTTACGGATTATCTCAGTAATAAATACAGACTTTGGATAAGTAGACAAACAACTATGAATTGGTCTACCAACAGCGCCGACCTGAATCCTGGTGACATTTTTTTGTAGGGATACTTAACATTAAAATTTATTACAATAGGCCTGATAGTTTACAAGTGACAAGGGATTTTATCACATCGTGTATTAATAGGAAATTGAAAGGAAATATTTTCCGATGTATAAAAAATATTGGACGTTATATGGAAAATGTTTAGCATTAGTTATTGATATTTTTATTGTCTGGATAATATAATTTTATTATTCGGCGTTTTTCTTCCTCAAAATAAATAAGAACTAAAAGTTCAGATTTCCACGAAATTATATATTTTGACATGACAATTGTTTCGACAACACCGTGTCATTATCAAATACATCACATTTGATAAAGACACGGCGTTGTCGAAACAATTGTCATGTCAAAATATATGATTTCGAGAAAATCTGAACTTTTAGTTCTTATTTATTTTGATAAATGGATTTTCATCAAGTAAAAGCCACCTCAGTTCAGTTTTTCTTCTTAAGTATAGCCCATTTAAAACATCTTTACTTATTTACCTTACTCTGCAGGTCTTTAGTTTTGAGTAGTCGTTAAAATTAGAACATTGTTTATTAATTGCAAACATAGGTAATATGGTTGCTATCAGGGCAGACTTGACCATTTTTACGCAATATGGCTATTGCCCAGAATTCGAATCATAATTATTTTTAAACTGAAATATCTCAAAAACGGCTAAATGAAATGCCAGTAAACTACATGTTTTTATTCCTTAAAAAAAAATGATGTTGCCGTCAGTTTGACAGCTTGCGATCGTCGTTCATTTTTTCTGACATTTGCATAAGACAAACTTTTTTATTTTACTGTCTTTCAAAATCAATCCTGTAGGTGCCAAAATATAATGGATAACCCTGTACGTACATGTCTGATGAGATCACTTCTTTTCTGACATCACGAAGTGATTTTATGACGCATGATCATAAGGTCACCGTTAAACCACAATACTTACTTTTAGCATTCATTTTTTTTAGAGGTTAGAGTTCGTATTAAGTTTACACAAGTATTTGTTTAAAAAATGGGACATTTTTGTGCAACACAATATAAGTAAATAAAATTGGGTTAGACTTGGGGGATCACAGGAATATTTGGTGAACAAATCGATAATTGCTGCCCAGGCAGACTTGACCAGTTTTAAGCAATATGACTGTTGTCCAGAAATCGAATGAAAATTATTTTTGACAGTTTGACAGCTTGCGATGGTAGTTTATTTTTTCTGACATTTGCGAAAGATAATAGAGCAAAAATCTTCAAACTTTTGTATTTTACTATCTTTCGAAACTAACGCTGCAGGTGGGTGTCAAATTACAATGAATAACCCTTTACGTACATGTCTGATGAGATCGGTTCTTTTCGGACATCACGAAAATGGAAAATTTTTGTACAATACAATACAAATAAATAAAATTGGGTTGGACTGGGGGGATCACAGGAATATTTGGTGAACAAATCGATAATTGCTGCAAAAGCATTTTTTAAAGCAAAACATGTCGATCGATCGGACGGTCTCATTTGTTATTCGTGTGTCGACACACGGTTGTCTTAATCCGCTGCATATATACTGGTCCCATATAAACACACATTGTAGTTTATCGAACAGCGCAGCGGCGCACCTGTCACGATCACATGTGGGTGAAAGCCCTCACTCAATTGGGCTTGTACTCTTGATAGGAGTGACTCATTCTCTTTATTGGTTTTCACACCCGTAGCGGCGTTTCGGACGGACATTCCATAATTTATGACTCACTTGATTGACGGACATGATTGACGGACATTTTGCCCGGTTTTTATCGAGAGCGTTGATGACGTATTTTTCGGATAATTACAGGGGTGGTTGTGTTGTGTATTTAGTGTGTTAGCGGTCAACCAGCAGTATCATATACAGGGTGTGTCAACGAGAATTAAATGATTCTTGCAGATCTTCGTAAGGGCAATCTTTTGTGCCAACGAAATTTCACAAAGTAATCAGCACAGTATAGGTACTTGAAAAATAACAATACACAAGTCGATTTATTTTTGACTAACTCCCACTCAATAATTATAATTATTTATTTAAAAGGATCTAATAACGAAAAAAAGGGACCGCCTTGCCCCACCCTCCTTGAAAAATCCTTGGCAGGCGGCTATGACCCCTAACTTGACTCTTGTCAATGAAGACGATTAGTGGAATAATTAGACAAGCGTCAAGCTCGTCGTCATGGCGACGAACGTAGCTCCAAACACAACAAACACGCGGGCTGCCGTTTATAAAGTAATGAGAGCGCCTTGCAAATATTTGGTAGTTTGTCGTAGTTTACACAAATAACTATATTTTGTTAACGGTATGAAGTTCAAAGTGACCCTGAGCCAGAGACTGAACGCCACAGCGGTTCCCATAACCTGCGTCGGCTGGGCAAGTGCCGAGGATGTTTACTCTATCAGGTACATTTAAAGGGGAATTTTTACTAATTTTATTAAAATTATTTGTGAATGGTATGAATGCATTATCAAAAAATAAACAATGTTTGCGAAAATGTGGGTCACATTGAGATGACGAATATGACAATATCGATATTAGGATAGTGCAGCTTTGCTCATATTAATATATATTATATATTAATTAATTATATATTAATGTATAATTAATTAATTATTAATGTATTTAGTTCACTGCCAAGTGGAAACAAGCAAAAGCCTAAATTATAAAACCCCACCGAGCTCAATTATCTGCGTTCAAGTAGTATACTGCCTACTACGTCTAAGATTCTAAGATGAACGATTTTCAAAAGAGTTACGATATCCTGCCGGCTGATCAGTCGTGGTTTAAATCGGGTTATACGAGGGCTGCCTTTTATATTTTGGGATTTTCTTAAACTAGCCGTGCCATTTGCCGATTAACGTTTTTATAGGAAAGTTTGACACGTTCTCTCTATAATGGTTAATTAAACCGATGTCGTAAAACTACGTATTTTAGAGCATAGAAAAAGAAATGGTCGTTATTCAAAAAATGTAAGGAATGTGCGAAGGATTTGAAGCAGTTTTCTTGTTGCTGATAATGATTTGGCACGGATAATCATACTCCACGTGTTAAGACATAGAAACAATGATGAGGAAAATCCCAACCTAACCAAAAATCGTTTTTTATTTTGATTGATTGATGTTTGTTACTTCGCTTTTGCACATTTAAGTTAATTTAATTTAAATTAACATAAAATAAACAATAGAATAGCCGCATTACTGGTAGGTATTGGTTATGCTCGTATTTTCTTCTGAAACCTCCTAGAACATAAAAAATTTAAAAATTTGTGTTCATAATCCCCAACTTTAATAACAAATATATCCTGTTTTGAGAAATATGTGATATATCAATCATTGTTTTTGAATGAATATGATAAGAAAGTTGCACTCTTCAGTATTTCGAGGTATATTTTAATTATATTTGTTCCCTTCAAAGGAATATATTGGTGTTTTTAAAACTGGACTTAGTTGTACCATTTTTATTATTATTTTTTAATTGCCCACAAAAAAAACATCACAAGGAACAGATTAAAAAAAAACAAACATTAACACAGAAAATAAAACTACAATATTGCAGGAACAGGAACTAAGATGCAATTTTTAGAGGTAACCTCTTAGCGATCTGTTGCCTTGAAACAATCTCTCCGTCTTCACATAAAACGAATCACAGAGTCCCACCCCTGGTGTCATAAAATTAGGTATTTTAGAGCATAGAATAACAAATGGTCATTATTCAAAAAAAAATAAAAAATATCTTAAGGATTTGAAGCAATTTGCTTGTTCTTCATAAAAAAAATGCGATTTTCTAGCGACGATAACCAGTTGCGTTCTTGGTCCGTGACGGACAACATGCCGACGAAAATCGCCGACCTCCAGAAAGATTTTCACGCCACCGACATGCATTTCGTGCCGAAAACTGGAGGGGCATCGACAGGAAAACACGCCGATTTGATTCTGGTCACCGCCATGGACGGTAAATTTCACATAATGACCAAAACCGGGCGTATTGAAAGAAGCGTGGAGGCGCACAAAGGGGCCGCCTTGGTAGGACAGTGGAGCAACGACGGCACGGGACTGTTAACTGGTAAGAATACTTAACGGTGGACTTTAATAGCTTTTCTTTTATAACTCTTCTTTGGACAATCTGTTATTAAAAACCAGCAGTAATCTGCCATCATGTGACAATCCCGGCGACCCTGATACCGTTCTTCCATCACTTTTAGATCCTGGTGGAACCACTCTCTCTGTTCTTCACTATAATTCCCTAAATTATCCAGGAATTTATCTAGATGATTCCGAAGATAGTGTAACTTTTGTTCATAAGAACTTATTTAGATTCTCGTGTAGGTACTTCGTATTGTCGAATAACTGAGATCTCACCTGTTCCGTGGAGCAAAGGGTGGGGATCGCTAAGAGTAAGGATCACGTGATGTTTGTATGCGCGAAAAAGTTGTGCAGAAGCCTAATAAAAAGCCGACTATTGTTCAAATTATAATATTCGTGAAAATCATAAAAACAAGAGCACATTCAGCGCTTTCATATATATATATTCGTGATCTGGACACTTGAAAACATAAAAATTTTCACATATATCCAGGGCAACGAAAAAAAATCTGTATTTCAAGTAATATGTATGTGTATTTTAGTATGTTTTTCTTAGAATTGTGGCATATTTTTAACGGCCTTTTTTCAGAAATAATTTGGACAAAAAATTGTTTAGCGACTCCAAAAAACTAAAAATATACAGGGCGTTAAATTTAAAATAACAAAGTCGATGATTCAATAGTTTTTATGTTACAAATGTTCAAATAGCATATGTTTATCTCAAGCCATTTGGAAATATCGCCGTACACTGTAGTTTTGTTGTCACCCGGTATAGTATTAGCCAACCTTCTTTTAAATAGCCGTCTTAAATGAAATGAATACAAGTAAAAAACGGACATCTTCTTTACTGATTTCGTAATGGCCAAAGATGATTATCGCCATTTTTAATTGTCAAAAATCTGTCAAACGTCGAAAAATTGATATTCTGCGAATTGTTGTAAGGAGACGATGCTTTTGGGTACTGTAATGCAAATTTATAAGCACGGGAATGATTTTTTTTTTTCGTTAAGCAACTTTTAACTTTTTCTCATCGAATCTACGAAATCGAATGTTTTATGACGATGACAATTACTTCCCCAAAATGGCTGTATGCAAAAAGGAGTCTGATTTTATATAAATTCAATCCATTCTATCATTTTATGTATTATTATTACGACTGCTGAAAGCGGAGACGTAAACCAAAAGACACAAAAATATTTTAAACCATTACTTTTTTATGTTTGTTTATATTTTTATAACCTGTTTATATTTTTATAACCTGTCTAAATACGAAAATCGTTTAAACAATACATAATAATCCAAAAGTTATGTTATGTTATTTGACTCTAGGTGAGCTGGTTTTTTGCGTTTTTCTTATTTGTTTGTTTCATTTATTTTTATGTTTATTATTTTGAAAAATATTAGAAATTCGTCCTAATTTTTTAAAGTTATTTAAAGGGGATACCCCGTATAATTACGAAACATTCAATAAAATTATTCAAAGGCTCATTTAAATCCACAACCGAGCGAAATGGGTAGCGGAAAAACAAAGCGCCTCTGGAAATCTTTAAGGGATCAAACCGCTTAATTAAGAGCGCGAAGCAAAGACTCCCCGGAACGGGGAAAATCGTGAGCCTCTATTTACATTTGTACAGAATTAAAAGCGATTTACCGACTTGGATATATATATATATATATATATATATATATATATATATATATATATATATATATATATATATATATATATATATATATATGTAAGGACGGAACCAAAAGATCTTTGGGAATTTCAGCCGGTGAAGACGGCCTCATAAAAATATGGTCCAAGGGTGGCATGTTGAGGTCCACGGTTGTTACCAGCGAGTGTTCTGTCTACTCGGCTTGCTGGTCGCCAGATAGTCAGAGCATCGCCTATACCCAAGGAAAATGTGTCGTGATTAAGCAGTTGGCACCGAACACCAAACCCACAAAGGTGAGTACCTATAATATGCCTCGTTCAAAATGTGGAATCTGTGGTGGAAGATCGATACATAGCTACCATTCCGCTCTAACAAGTTAATTCTATATTAAAGATATCTCTGTAGATTTTTTCAGCTATTCAAGATTCAAAATACAAATTGGGAGAACTAGCTATAGAGCTAGAGGTTCGGGTCTCCGATTAGAGTGAATAGCCTCGGTAGTGATTCCTTAGTGTTGCTTGTAGCCTTCGCTTTGGTTACAGAAAATGAGCACCCGAGATAGGTGTACACGTTGTTTACGTTGTTTCTTTGACAGCTTAGCAAATGTGATTTAGCAATGGACTTTCAATTGTTTGCACTTTTTTAGTTTTGATTAGTAAAAAGGTTTTTGGTCCAATCGTGAGCCTTGTTGGGCTATTTCGTGCCCTGGGATCCTTAACTCGTTGACTTGCTATCTCGTTAAATGCCTTATGACAATGTAAAAGTAACTTTTGGCGAGTCGCACGGCTTTTTTATATTTATTTGTCTTGGCGTTCTGGTGCGGTGGTCCCTGATTGAAACACCTGTAACTTGCTTGCCCATCTGATACACTCCTATGTAATACTTCTAGCAAAGGGCTGCTGTCGATGACCATGAAATCAATCAAATTTAGTTTTTCTTGTAAAACCGGCTGTCCTACGTATGTTAAGTATTGCTGAGTGTTGGTTTAGTCTTATCTCTGATCAGTCTTATCTGATCATTTAGTCTTATCTCTGATTATGTAGTTCCGATCTAAAGAGTATGAAAGTCTCTGAAAGCCACGAAAAACAAAATGTACGTATTAGTTTTATAACATTTCTGGAAGACAAGTCAGAATTTCAGACATAAATTCATAATATATAAACTTAAGATACTAGACACCAAAATATTTATTATTATTAAATATTGACTTTTTATTGCTCCCGCTATCTTTTCACAGTTTAAGTACTTATTATTAATTCACCAACTAAGGACAAAATTCAGAAATCCGAGATCTTTGTTGAACAAAATCACATTATTTGGGTGTTTATTACTTGCAGCTTAGAGACGGCCCATTCTATATAAATCACTGTTTTGATTAGCAGTGCGCTTTACGAGAAAGTTATTTTGACTTATTTGTTTTTGTTATTCCTTAACAAATATTATGATTTCGCAGTGTTCCTCCTTCGTTAATGAACTAAAATTCACTTTTAGTCATTGGTAAAGCCGACTCTTTGGCGATGATAGTGATTAATGGACTTTTTAGTGGATTGCTCACGAAGGTTTGGTTCTTTGCTTGGCGTGGAGCGTTGCGTCAGACATTATCGTCTCGGGCGGTGAGGATTGCAGATACCGCGTCTGGGATAGTTTGGGGAGACCAGTTTTCTCAAGTTCACTTCACGATCACCACGTAACGTCGATCGCGTGGGCTCCCGCTGGTGATCTGTTCGCCATTGGTGCCTACGACACTCTAAAACTCTGCGATTACTCTGGGGTAAAGTCGAAGAGACGGCAACGTCGCGCATTGTTACCGATACTTTCAGTGGTCTCGTTCGTTCGAGAAACCGAACGCGGGCAGCGTCTACAAGATGGCGTGGTCGAACGACGGTTCGCAATTGGCGGGCGCGTGCGCAAACGGTCAAGTCCTATTCGCTCACGTCATTGAACGGAAGGCGAGTTTTATGAACTTTACGGCTACCGTGAGCGAGAGAAAAGCGATAGTCGTGAAAAACGTGTCGGACGATACGTCGGAGTATCTGGAACTACCCGAACGCGTCATCCGGATGGCGATGCGGTACTCGCATTTGGTCGCCATCACGCCCAGCCAGTGCTACGCGTACGAAACGAGCAACTGGAACACTCCGACGATTTTCGATTTGAAAGATGGCGCGGTGGTGCATTTGGAGATGGCCGAAAAGTAAGGTTGTCGTTTCATTGTAAACCATAACAAATAAATTATATTAGATTGGTTTGTTTAGTTTCGAGTTCGCTCTATCCTTCTACGGTCTGTGGGTGATCTTTCACGAGCTTTTTTAAATATTCTCGAGTCATCCGTGCAATTGATGTTTGTTTTGTTTCAATATCCAGTCGTTTTGGTTAGTTTATTTAGTTAATATCCAGTCGTTTTCCCAAAAATGCTCCGCAATACTTTCATTTCCGTTGTCGTATTGGTCTAATCGTTGTTTTGTACATTTTAGTTTGTTCGATTTTTTCTTTCATTGTTGCCAAGTATTCAATAGGCCTGTTGTACATATTTTTAAATTCATTCTAGAATACAATAAGTTACACTATAGAATATTTTTCCTAAAAACAGAAATATATTTACTCTGCAATTAACGCAAAAAACGCTACTCCATTCGTTGTGACATCACGAGGTATGTGAAGACAAGCGACGCATTGTAGCAGTACATTTTATAATGTTATTCACATTTTTTTAATAAATCATATTTCTTCCTGCGTGTAACGCTCATCGATGCGTAAAGTAGAGTTTGAAATACTTCTTGACAAACAAAAATGTGTGGAAATTTTTTTTTCTTTGTTTTTTTAACTCACATCATTTTCCATATAGTTTTCCATATCCTGTTAGAACTAAAAAAGGACAATATGGTCAATAACAACCAAAAGTGAGGTTAGGCTACTATTTATTTATTTATTTATTTTTTGAATGGGAAAGCAGTTTTTAAAGTTTTTTCGCTTTTTGATGAAATGTCTGTAGGTTCGCGTCTAATGGCTTTTAACCAAATTTTTCGTTGTTTTTCTGGAATAGGCAATTTAATGAAATAATTTAAAACTCGCGAAAAAATGTCGAGCTGATAACTGTCAACGCGAAATCGTACGTCGTGACGTCACCAACAGCTGAGATATGTGAAATATATATCAAATTTTAATTGTTTAGCGGGAATACGTTTTAAGTCTTATTATTATGTTTATTTTTCTTAATGTTCGCGAGTCCACAGTCAGAAGAAACTCTTTTCAAACATAGCTTTGTTATAATATACTGTTGAGTATATTGTTTATACTCGTACATATCTGTGCAGAACATATTTTCTTAACATCTGCTTAGTACTGTTCAAAATAGAAGTACCCACTGTTTTGGTTAGTTTTGGTTAGTTAATGTGACTAATTATGGTCGACCGATGTTTTTAATTAAACAAGTAACCTTTTTTCTTCTTCTTAAGGAATTAAACCAGATATTTTCGATTGACAATGTCAAATTGCAGTCATATGTTGCTGGTAGAAAGAAGCACCGTAGGAGTATACAGTTACCAGGGGAAATTAAAGGCATCTCCAAAATGGCCGAATATGAAATTGGACGGAGTTAGAGTTGCCCATATTTCACTATCTTCGGATACGTTAGTAGTAAGAGACGTGAACGACCAAAAAGGTAAGGCAGTAGAGTCACTGTTTAATAATAATTCTTAAATTTTATTGACTTTTAACTATGACAAATTTTTGCTCAATAAATTGTATCCAAATTCGTCCATATAAAATCAACTTTCGAGATATCAAAAAAAAAAAGAACTGGGTGTCGGTCGTTGTTTCGGAACATAGTAGTTCGTATAATAACCTTGCTTTTTTATTTATTCCAACAGTTGGCATCACTTAATTGCCGCCAAAGTTTAATGAAAATTCGAACAAGTTCTATGAAGAACTTCGTGAATTTGTTTGATATCACGAATTAATTTACGAAAAAAATATAAGCGTAACAGTAGTAAAAAATAAATAAAATATTTAGGGGCAAAGAATGTAATGTTTCAACATTTGGGGGGGGGGAGAAGAAAATAAATTGAAAAAATGTAGATTTGACAACGGAAACATCTATTTATTCGTTTTTTAGCGATACACGTAGTCGACTTGATTAACAGTAGAACCAACAGCGAAATGATCGCTACCATTCAGCATTCCGTGCCAGTGATCGAGATAGCTCTGGACCAGCAGGGCGAGTTTACGAATAGAACGATGGCGTTGCTAGATAAGTCCAGAGATTTGTACATCGTCAAAGTCAGAAGTGCGAACAAAACGTTTTCCAGACTGGGTAAGTTACGCTTTAAAAAAGTGGTTTAACGAATAACGGTTATAGGTTCACATTGATCCACGTTATAATTGCACGTTCTTGATATGCGCCCAGACTACTTTGTTTTGTGCCTTCTAGGAGTGTCGCACTGCATTTTTTGGCGCAAAGAAAAAAATGTATTTCAAGAAACAAAACTTAATTTAATATATTTTTACAAGGTTTTGGCAACGAGTTTAACATTTTTGAAAATTTCCAAAATCGTCATTTTAGATTGTTTGAAATATCTCAAAAACAAAAAAAAAGCAATGCAATGGGAATAGCTTAAGTATAATTTTTGCTCTTCTTTAGCCTGAAAAAGTCTACTTTATAATATACATCAGGATCAGGAACCTCGATTTCTTTCAATTTGAATGAATCTGAGAAAATCATCAAAAATTATTAAGTATTACGACTTCATCCTGGCCAGATAATAGGTAGAATACAGAACTGGGCTACCTAAAGATAATGGCTAACTGGGACCAATTTTTGATGTCAAATATCGAAAACGGGATTTCTTTGAAAATAAAGTGTCAGCGGGTCTTATTCACTACCACATAAAACTTAAGGAGCATAAGTTTGTAGTAAGTTTTTGAGAGATCTATCCGACAAGAAAAAAATCAAATCAAACCGTAATCAAAGATTTTACAACGATGTACAAAGGATATTTCAAACACCCTGTATTGAGACATTACAAAAATCGAAACAGTTGGGTTCTAAGTGCTCCTGAATAAGAATTCGTTGCACAATTAATATCTTAAATAATCCCTAATAATACTTCTCTCTTCTTTGTAGTTTGTTAAATAGTCTCCGCTGGCCATGACTTTAAGTTGAAGCAATAAACAAAACAACAAAATTTTATTAAAATAAATCATAAACAAGGGTGCGCAATACGCTTGTTAATGTAGATATATAAATTTAACAGACCGTAGAAACCTAGGTGTAAATATTTTGCTCCTAAATTCTTCAGATTAAACCTACTGGCATATTTTTACCAATTTAAGTCTAAATGAATGGAGATTAGGATAGCTTTAAATTGATTGAAAACACCAATAAAGCTTCACGTGCTGACAGCACAGAAATGATTTAGAGTGCAAATAGCCAAATTGAGCGAAATATTTTTTGTTAGTCCAAAGGGCAACCGGTTAAATGTTCTTCCAGGAAGAAAAATTGAATCGTTCAGGTGGAACGCAAAAGTGAACATCCTGGGGGCCATCCAGGACGGCCTGGTCACAGTGTGGTACTGTCCTAGCGCTTCGTTCAACACTCGACTGTTGCAAATGTGCTCGTTTCAATACGAATCTTCCGATTTGGGCAGAAGTCCCAGGATAAGCGATTTCGTCGGTACTTCGGTGTCCGTTAGGAGGGCGGACGGCGCCTTGATTAACGTGCCGGTATCGCCATTTCCCGAACTGATTCACTTGTAAGTATAGTTTGGTCCAAATGATACCGTTAACGGCTGGATCGTAACAAATTTGTGCAGGACCGGCTTAAAAATATTTCAATTTAACTCCCTAAGCCACCGCACTTTTTTTATTTTAAACGGGAATTGTATGTTTTTATTCCAAATTTTAATTTCTCTCGAAAATTTTTATGTAACATTGCCAATAAAATAAAATCAATAAGCAACAACAAAAAAAGGAATTGCTAGAAATAAAACAGGAACAGAAAGAAGGCAGAGAAGAAACAACGAAAATTAGAGAAGAAAATTTAAAGCTCAACAAGGAAAACAAAAAATTTGAAGAGGAAGCTTAAGAAAGTATAAAAATATAAAATATATGTAAACGACGACATGACCAGAGAGCAAAGGCAAGCAAATAGAAGAAATGAGAGAAAAAACGGACGTGAAACAAGGAAAAATATAAATTGGTAAAATTCCACCAACAGTATGTGGTAATAGTAAATGACGTCATCGCGTCTAGATTGAGGGAGAAATAGTGATAGTGAGCTGTTTTTCTGGATGCCAAAATAACCACAAAAAAAATCAAAAATTAAAAAAATATTTTTTATTACTCCCAATTTAAAGGGTCTAAATGCGGGTCCAGACTTCTACTTCTCTCCCAAGTCTGAAGTCGGTAGCTGCAAATTTGTAGTACTTATTATATTTTTTAATATTGCACGGAATATCGCGAATACCCCGTAGAAAACCGTAAATACAAAAGTTTAAGCCGTCTATATGGGCTATATCGTCATGTAAAAGTAACTGACACCTGAAACACATATTTCAAATTATTGCCAATTTTCAATAACAGGGGGAACCATTTTTCAGATTTTCTGAATTTGCGGCGCACCCGGTATATTTTTGAAAAATTGTCAAGTTTATGGAGTGATTTCTTTTGCGTCTTCCGGTTCAAGAATTTTTTCGGTCCAGTAAACGATTTTTGAAAAATGTTCTCTTTTGTAGACCCTTGCACACGCGATTTTTGGTTAACTTTTGAGTAACCCAGTACAGTCATCCGTACCGGATAATTAAATATTGATATACAGGCTGTTATTGAAACGACTTTCAGAGTCGACGGGCAGATGGCGAAAATGCCCGTTATAACGCTGGCATCCTATGTGAATAGTATTTGAGAAAAATGTCTCCACCGCCTTGGCATAAAATGTTTGTTGCGCCACTGGATCTTTCTTCTTTTGTTTACCATTTCATGCTCAATATGGTCAAATGTTACTACTAGTATTATGACATCTGCTAATACTACAAATTAATTTTATTATTATTAGGTTTTGTTCCAAAATGTTCACGACATAGTTTGAACCAAACTATATGGGGCACCTTTATTTTTGCGATGCGTTTATTTCTAGAAAATTACAGGAAAACAAATGGGAAGAAGCAGTGAATCTGTGCAGAAATATAAACATCGATATTGCGTGGGCTTGTTTGGCGATATTGGCCGTTCAGTCCACTCAAGAAACTCTGGATATCGCCGAAGAGGCGTTTTCCAATATTGGCCTATACGACAAAGTATACTACATTCAATATATTAAGGTACGTTCTGACCAACTGCCACTACAACTAACCAATTTTCAGCAATGATCTTGGGTCCTTTTAAAAATCAAGACAAATCTATCTAATTTCAGTTTCATTAAATTTAGGACAAATCCACATTTTTGGGTAATCCAACAAGTTTCTAGTTTGCTTTTGGGCGTAAATTAGCCTTTATATTTCAAGTGATTAAAAGAAATACGCCATTTTTAATTTCACAGTTAAAAAACAACTGTAACGTAGTGGCACCAATAATGACAGAAAAATGTTTATAATTTAATTCACTAGAATTTGCCTACAAAGGCCGAACAAAAGGCTCAAATGGCTTTGCTGGGGGGCAAAATGGACGAGTGCGAGTCGATACTGCTTCACAATGGAATGGTTTTCCAGGCCATTTTGAACCACATTAATACACACAACTGGACAAGGTAAAATTGTTTTCAATAAACCCGACGTTATTCGGGTTGCCTTTTAATTGCAGGGCATTGGATTTGGCCATCAAACACAAGACTCACATCGACACAGTGTTATACTTTAGACAGAAATATTTGAAAGCCCTGCAGAAATCGGAGAATAACAACAAATACAGCACATTACAGGAATCGGTAATTTTTCGGACGATATGCACCTTATAACGCCAACAGTAGTCAAATAAAATCGATATGTTTCAGATTACCATCGACCCTGAGAAAATAGAAGAGAAAATAGCAACTGAACTCCAAAATAGAAAAAACACATATTAAATGACATTATTTTGTTGTTGTACATGATAAATTATTCCTGTGTTTAATCACTTGTTTGTTATTACATTTTTTACCTGGTTACATTTAACTAAACCTTAGAACCACTCCTTTAAAAAAAGGCAATTTTGGCAGATAAAAATACTGCATATATTTTTTTATTAAGTTGTCATTCTCAAACAATCTTGCTCAAGGACCACTTCAATGAGGAGCCCTTGAGAAGGTAGAATTAGACTTTGACGTGTGTCATTTTCTAACCAATAGAAATGCTTCATTTTGACGTCGAAGTTGTTGGAATTTGGACTGGTTTGTTAAATGGATTTAACGATTTAATCCCGTTCTAAGTATTTTATTTTTTTCACAGGATAAAGTTTTATTGAGTCAGAGGCAAAGTTCTATTTAGTGGAAAAATTCGACAGTGCTTTAGAGAATAAAAAGTGTATGCCACAAACTGGCAGACGAAAAATTAAATTTTGGTGCATTAAGTTGTACAAATAAAACATCCATTTACTTTTAAAAAATTCTTAATTTAAACACCAACAAGAGAATTTGTCCATTAAGCATTTAGTTTAATAAATTAAAAAACTCAAAGGAATGTAAAACAAGTGGTCTACTGACGTTCACTTCCACGTTTTTTTGCCAAAGTCAAGTAATGCAGATATTGGCCCTTCCTTAATGGATCCAATTTTATAAGTTTATTGTAGAATTGCACTCTCAAATCAATGTACTCAGGATCATTTAAAACTAAACTGCCCATAAGCCAGCATTTAGCCAACAAAATCCCTAAAATTTTATCGTTGTAGTTATTGAGAAGTAGTACGAATACCGACATACATTTACAATCAGGTTCGAGCTCCTCCAGCTGCTCTAGACCTTCCAGTAGTTGTTCCCGTTTCTCCTTAGTTACTATGGGATTACTCAACACCCAGCGCAAATAAAACCAGGAACTACTGTCACCTGGATCTGTAAATACGGCATTTTGAACTAAATAAAATTCATCATTGATGCAAGTCTCATCCAGCTTTCTTAATGTACTTCGATAATGCCAGGATGAATAATTAGAAAAATTAGCATTTAAGCGCTCTGTCGAGAATTTTAATTCAGCAGTTAACGTTACGCCAATTTTATTTAGTATCAGCCTTCTATAGTCCCAACAGTGAACTAAAATGTCGGTGGTTGGTTTCAGATATGCTTTTTAAATATGTCAAACAATACGTACAATTTCTATCATCATAATTTAAATATTTAGTACACAAATTAAATTCTTTATCCCAATCGGGTTTTGGGTGCTTCATTAAGACCCAGTATCTGTGATGCCAGGAGCCATAAGATTTGGGATTCGACAAAAGGCACTGTTCAGTCAAAGAAATTTCATTTTCCAAGAATTTCATCAAATCTTCCTCCTCAATATCCTTTTCCCTGAAACATTTTCGCTTAATCAACTCCTGCAAAATATATGTGAAATTTTCTATACCTATTTTTTATTTCTAATAAAATGACTTCTTTTCTATAATTCCATAGGGTGTATATATCGGGATTGACACATAACAGTTGTGAAGAGATTGCAAATGACTCTGGATCAAAATTATCACTCTTACGAGAACATAAAATTTTTTGCATTCCCATTCTATATGCAACCAACTTTCTCTGCTGTTCCTTCTTTTTAATAGCTTTTTGCTCCTCTGTGGTACGAACCTTTAACCTACCGTGCTAAAATTCACAGTTGGACATTAAACCCACAAAATAGTAAAATTAAATGTCCTAATAATTTATTACCATTTTCTTCAATAACAATTCTTTCTCAAATTATCAAGGAAAAAAAGCAATTTCCTGATATCAACAAATTACAAAAAATTGCTCATCATCGAAAAAACATCAATATGAACAAAATAAAAAATTACGTACATAACCTCCAAAGCAAACTGTCTTCTTTTTTAATAGCGTTATCATTGAACAAATATTTCTTTCTTCATCAACCACGACAACGAAAAAGATCTTTCTTCAAATTAATAACAATAAACAAACTCGAAACCAAAACGCCTGTTAAAAAATGAAATGGTTTTTCTTCTCTGTTTTTTTACATGGTTGGGCGAATGATCCTTATAAATTTGCGCTTCGCATAGCGATGATGGACCTTTTTGATATTCTATGATTCATTTTGCCATATTTTGCACAATTTTTTTAAACGCAGAGGTTAACATTTAACATCATTGAGCAAGAACCGCTATGGTTTTATTAAAAACACGTAAGGTTGTCTATTTTTTTTTAAATAATTTAATTTAATTTTAGTAAACTCATATTCTCAAACTATTCAGTGCAATTGTATCGTAAAACAATTGTTATTTTGGAAAAAAATACCTCTAAACGGAATATGCGTCACAGTTAATTAAATAATGTGTATTATTGATATTTAAGTTCAGATATAAAATCCAACAGATTTTTTTTAATCCACAATCCATAAAAGATTTACTGCAAGTTTCAGCATGTTGGTAAGTACTATACTATAAAGATTGACACCGTTTAGAATTTCTTTATCTTTAAAAATAATTTTTTACTGTAATGCGCCAAGCATCTTTAACCACACGCTAATTATGCCCTGACTGCTTATGTTGTAAATTTGTCCTTAATAATAGTCTATTAAACATTTAGGTATTATGAACTCAGTATTTTTAATTGATCGGTATAATTCTTATTTAATTTGATGTTTTGGGTTTTATGAAAAGTCTGTAACCTTAAATGGGTAATTTGTTTTCAGAAACCGATGAAGTGACCCGGAAAGGATGGTGAATGTGACATGAGCCCACCTGGGGAACCATTCCGCCACACGGGGGCGCAAGGAAAGTCCATTATCCAAGATAAAATTGCTACTGTGTTTTACAGCATTGGCTTGTTGTGCAGCAGTTACCCAATTTCTGTCTTAATCGGGGCCCTTTTTGTTATAATAAGTTGCAGGTAAGTAGGCAGCCAACAAGATTGTTTTTGTGCATTAAAATAATTGTTCCATTATCTGATTGAAATTATTATACTTGCTGATGCAGAAAACAACAAAATTGATTGTGTTCCTCTTATTAAATATACATAAAATTGTCATGTAATTACTCAAGGTTGCTTTTGAAAGTAAAGATCAATAATAAATATAGAACAAGCTGCATTAAATGGATTATAATAATAAATTGCGCCTGTCATTTTTGTATTTCGCGCACGCATTAGCATCATCATAATTGTGCAGGGATAAGGGAATTTATTTTTTCAAATTTAACCTTGGTTTTTATTTTCTGCAATATAAGTGCCAATAATGATATTATTTGGAAATAGTATTGATTATAAATATTTATTACTTCCTATAAGAATAATATATTGCCAAAAAAAAATGAAATATATGAGTGGCATAGCAATTTATATATTGCATTATTAGAAATATAGGAAGACCTTCTCATTTGGTAAACACAAATCAATCAAATTTTTGCATTTTGACCACTTTGCAAATAAATTCCATAATTTCTAAAGCAAAGAAATAAATCTAAGTGCCTTGGAGTAAATACCCTCTATAGGACGTTTGTTTATGTTGAATAGGTTTCCAAGTCCTAGTTCCATTCTACACGTTTACCAGATCTATAATTATTAATTCTAGTTTTGAGAAAATTAAAATTGCCTTTGAAATTTATTTCCTTTTCAAATGAACAGCCCCTTCTAAAATGCAAAATGAGTATAAGCGACTCTTGACAACTCGTCTGCTTGAAAATTTAGCGCTGTAAATCGGGCAACGCCGCTACGTCATTTGATATATCGCAGTAGAGGCACTCTCAGCCGTTATTAGTAAAACGACATTTTGAATTTCGTATGGTTTGTTTTGCGGTAATTTGAGTGTATTTTCAATGTTATTATTCTGCAATACTTCTTATAACACGCTTATTGTGGTGCGCGAATGTCAGCTGTTCAAAAAACTAACCTATAATTTTGGCCATCTTGATTTATCTATGGTATATTGCACAAGCACATTTACTGTAGTTATATATTGGTTCCCGCCCAAGAATCGTAAACCTAATTAAATTTACCTTACCTATCCTCCTGGAAACAAGTTTAAAATGAAAAAACTAGTAAAATGACTTGTAATAAATCATTGTTACTTGCCTTCAAACCTACAGCAAATAGACTATTTGAATACCAACAAAGTTGTGGTTCAGTAAAAGAAAACGGGCTTTAAATAGAAAAAGAATATATTTGTTCAGCAATTTGATAATTGATCATATGTATTTACTTTCAGCTCACCTCTCATTAATATCCCACTACCATTCCGATCGCCTCAGCAAGAATGGACGTCCAGTGCCAACTTAACCAAAACGCCTTCTCAGCCTTTCTGTTTCGTTCAGCAGGTAGTACTAAAAGTAGCAGTAGTGCCATGGGAGGCGGGCCTAAGTCGAGGTGATGCATTCCGTGCGCCTCTGTACGAGGCCTTCAAGTTACTCGAAATTGTTAGGAATTTCGAGGACACGCAGAGGTATTGCCGCTCTTTAAAGTGAATCTTTGGTTATTCGCGTGATTTCCAGCGGAAAAACGTTGGGACACGTCTGCTTGCACGTGGAAGCCGTTACAAAGTACAAAGATGCGCCGAACTTTATGCCGCAGTACAATTGTCTCGTCTTGTCTCCTGCCAATTTCTGGCACCAAGACATTCAAGAGTTCCATGAAGACAATTCCATACTCACCACAATTTTTAGCCAACACGTAGGTTGCATTAATAAGGGTCGCTTTAGTAGCAGGTACTTTCGTCACTGCTCCACCATTTTTTTTTTCTTACCATCGCCCTCCTTGCCATTGAGACATTGATTAATTTTTTTGCGCGTAGTGCTCATTAAATTATGAGATACGCGCACCTATCTCAAATCCTGTGCAAAATGTCGAGAAAAGTTGGTGACAAAAGTTGCTTGGATTCACTTATGCTTTTAAAACAGTATATTTCAATATGTGTTTGTACTTCCCTGGACAACTTTATTATTTTAATGAAAACACTGCATATTAAGGCATTTTTAAGTCTATCGATTTCGATTTTTAATTTATTTATGGTATTGGGTCTGTGTGATATTTTGGTAAATGAGATTTTTTATAAAATACAGAAATATTTTTATTTTTCTCTTAACATGGTTTCCCGTAAGTTTTTCTTCTGAATATTTTTCAGCACATGTCAAAATTTTTTCGCCAGATAAGTTTTGTGTTTCTTTATTTGTCACAATGCAAAAAAGTTTTATTACTCTTATATTAAAATCTACAAATTTACAAAAATATGCAATGTCGCCATTTTGGATACTAAATATAACTTGGAAAACGTTTTTTTTATTATTATTTTTTTAATTTATAATATTTTTGAAGTGTTTTTTTTTGTACATGTAAAATAATTAAATATAAATTAAATGCAAGCGCACACAGGCAACTAACCAACAATAGGGAGATCCATAAAATTTGGTGTAATTATTTCATTTTTTATCGAAAACAAAACTGCTGTCAAGGTATTCCTGAACCGAACGAAAACAATGAGCAAGCAGATATTCATTGCTCCGTTAATTTTTTTATTATAGATAATTTTAACAATTGCGGCAATCTATTAGACGAAGTGTTATTCAAAGAATTAGAAACAGACTTATGCAGCGGAATGGTGTTTTTAACGTTAATTGTAAAATTGTGAGTGATTTTTACTTTTGGTTGGTTAGTTTAGAGAGTAATTACGCTGTTTCCTAACCGCTAACCTCGAGTTAGTCGGTATTTTCAAAGTTTGGGTTTTATTTTTGTTCAAAAGAAAATTATCGGCACTAAATCATCATAAAGCAGCATTTGAAGTACTCCATAGCGTTTGAAAATTCATTACTAACTAATATCCAAAAAATGCCTTATATAGTTCGTTATATTTAAAATAAGAAAGTTGTTAGTTGTACATAAAATAATATTTTAAAATAGTTGCAAATTTTGGTCAAGTAACGGATAAAAATAATTGGCGTCTAAGAGTTTTACACTTTTTTAACTTGCCGCTTCACGTGGCGACCATTCGAGTAACCGAGGATTACTTTACGAGTTCGCTTTCAGAAATTCCAAAAGGGTAAAGTTTCATTGGCCGAAATGCTGTTCGGGATGCGGCTGCGGCAAACTGGTATCAAACGCTACCCCCTACGGAATCGGCAGCGTATCATTCAATACGCCGTGACCTTATTTTTTAAGCACTTCGACAAAGAGTAATGCCGGAAGCAACGTACGGATAAAACGACCACTGATAGCCGATTTGCAGGTTCATCGAAGGTCTTAAGGAGAAACTCGCCACTCACTACCCGCTGCATCAGAACCGGTCGGTCCCGCTGCCCGACGACACCCTGGTAATCCAGTTTCCTGAAGAAGTAGACTACTTGGAAGTGTCCCCGTTGGTTATAGCGTTCGTTTTGTTGTTTCTTTACTACTACTTCTACGTTCGTAAAGTGGAAGAAATCAAAAGCAAGCCGGGTATGGCCTTCGCCGCGACCGTCACGGTAATTTGCAGCTTGTCCATGACGATGGGGATCGGGTTCTTTTTCGGCCTGGGCGTTAACAATCAACGGGGCAAATGGATTTTTCCTTATCTCGCTATTCTGGTCGGACTGGAGAACGTGTTGGTGCTGACGAAAAGCGTGCTCAATACCCCGTTCAATTTGGACGCGAAGATTCGTATCGCCCAAGGCCTGAGCAAGGAGGGATGGTCGACAACGAAAAATTTGTTACTAGAAATTACCGTGTTCACTTTCGGTTTGTTCACGTTCGTCCCCGCCATACAGGAGTTCTGCCTTTTCGCCATACTTTGCCTGATTTCCGGCTTATTCCTGCAAATATTCTTCTTCCTCCCGATTATATCGATCGACATTACGAGGGCTAGTAACGCGATGGAGAAAACCGGTCAGAATTTCCGGAGCGCCCTGTACGAGCCATGGTTTTTGGACAGGAGCGGGTTCCAGAACAGGGGCATGAACCGGTCAAAATCGCACCCGAGTTTCCCGACCAACGTGGTGGCGGGCCAGAAGCACGGCAATCAAGACAAAAAGCTGCCGAAGAGGCTGCGCCTCGTGAATATTTGGGCCCGAACTCGGTTCTTCCAGAGGTCTCTGATGGTCCTCATGGTTATGTGGATCAGCGTGATCGCCTACAACAGCGACTTGATCAATAATTACATGCTCACCGCGGTCGACGATAAACAATCGTCCGATAAGGCACCCAATTATTCCAGCATCGATATAAACCTGAAGCCGCCCGTGACACTCAATTACGTCACGTACAGTCCGTGGGAAAAAGATGGCCCGACGAACAATAGAAGTTACGATATGGACAAACTAAGGCCGTCGGAATATGATCCGTGGTTTAAACTGGTGCCCGGTCACTGGTCGTCCATACTTAAAAATTACAACATATCCGTCAGCGGTCGTAGCGTGGCCATTTTGCCGAACATCAAGCTGTCCCACGCGGTCAGCCCGGAACAGGCGGTCCTTTTACGGAACCCGGAAGAAAAATATGGCGATAAGTTTGAGTGGCGGGCGCTCGCGATCGCCCTAGACCCCATCGACTTCAACGGAGGTATGGTCTGGTCATAGATATAAGAAAGTGACTAATTACGTTCGAATGGGATTATCCAAGGGTGGTCATTAACATACAATGCAACAAATTATTACACCTACCTGTGTTTAATATTCTTTGGTATATTTAATCCCATTGAACATGGCAACAACTGAAATCTGCCAATGTCCTCGAACTGATAGAAACCGAAGTTTTTAACATCCCTCCACAAAGTTGGGCAAATTCTGTCCAACATATAGAAAAAGCAGAACAATCGTTTATCCATATTGCAAATAATATAGAACAAATAATAATTAGAACAGACGATGATAGCGATAGTGATACTGATATATTATGTGAATATTTTTTAAGTAATTTTTTAATAAATAAATAAATATTGTTTACTATCTTTCCTAACAAAACCCCAAATAATTAAATTCTAAGCAAAGTACGGACCTGTTCGGCGATATTTCATTCTTACAGTTTGCCCGGGTCTTCCCTTAATTCGTATCAGTTAGTCACTTTTTTATATCTATGAACAGACTTTACTGTGTCGTCCTTGCGCATTGATTTAAATAAAATCCTCTTCGTGTCTTAGATGATTCCATGACAAACTCCGCCCACTCGTCCGAGCAACCTATATATCCCCAGTCGCCGATGGAGATATTTTTCTTGATTATATTAATCTTAATCAGCGTCATCGTTCTGGCTTACGCTTTCATTCTGCTCTACAAGTGCGTGTGCTCTCGCAATTACGCGGAGTGGAGGGCCTCGTGGTTTCCGGAGAATAGCGAAGAACCGGTCGACGAACAGGTGCTTCTGGAGGCTGTTCCTGTGGTCGTCGAAGGTACCAAACTTTAAAAATCACACCTCAAAAAAGGGTTTAAATTGTTTAACTTCCACGGTTTTAATATTGTTTGCAAGAGTGTTAAAAAAATTTATTGACCAATATTATTTTGACACTTCTACGGTACGGTGAGTAGGTATAAACTTATGTTTATTAGACGAACCTCATGAGGTTTTCCAAAATATATTAAGAAGGAAATATTGAATTGCTTGAAAGATACTCCACTCTGGAGTTTAAAGGCCCTTTCACCGTAAAGTTCTTGTAGCAAAAGTAGCACACTATTTAGTTTCTTACACAAATAATCCGTACGAATATCGTACCGGAATAAATTATCAATTTTTCAATCTTTTATTATTAATGGCGCTAACTAATCCAAAAAAATTGACTATATAATCGACTTTGCTAAACAAACATCGCTTTGAATGGTTATAACTACTAGAATCATATTTAAGTATATTTTCAAACTAAATATTTAATAAATTTAATTAATATTTAAATATATGGACGCACTAGGTTATTCTTCATTAAGGGCTGCGAAAAACGGATGCTATAACAAAGCTTTAACGAGACACGAAAAGTGCTGCTTTAAAATCTAAGTACTCCTGAACAAATAAGAACAGCAGTGAAAATGGACTATTTTTGTCATCAATAAAAATTAGAAAAGGGAGCGGCCCCGGAACGCTGCCCTGAGGCACACCCCTTTCAACTACTCTGAGTAGAGAATTCGTGTCGTGCCTCTCTTACAGTCACTGACTCCAAGTATGAGGGGGTTTACCATTTCATGAAAAATGAGTTGACCTGGATTGCTTTAGAGGAGTGAAACGTTTTATATTTTTGTATATTATATGTCGTATATTATAAAAAACCATAGCAAAGGCGGTGACGTTAAGAGTAAGAGTATGAATTTATAGAGTAGTTGTAATTCTTTCGCTCTTGTATGGTATGGTACCATTCTTTTATTCTATTATGAAGAGTAACGACAGAAAATTACTAAATTAACACGATAACGGAAATCAAAACTGTTGAAACAGGTCATCAGCAAGATGTGGAATGCATCGCTACGGACGGATTGAATTTGGCGAGCGCCTGTCTAGGCGGCCATCTTAAAGTGTGGGACAGCGTAACGGCAGAATTAATATGCCATATCGACCGTTTGTCTTACTTTCTGGAAAACAGCCCCACGGAAGAAAGCATAAGGGACGACGACGACGCGTCGTCGGACTACGAGTCCGGATCGCCACCCACGCGTGGCGAAGCTTTTCCACGACTGATGAACAGGATCAACACGGACTTTTCCGGCGTTAAACCGAACAGTAACTCAAACGAACCGTTTAACGCGAGACAGGAGTTTTACAAAACTTTCAAGTACCATTACTCGACTCACGGCGAAAGCGCGAAACTGAAGATGGAGGCGAGGGCTTCGAGCGGCGCTAACGAGGAAAACCCCAACAAGTTTCCATCCATTTGGTGCATAGATTATTTGGACAACCTGCTAGTGGTGGGCTGCGCGGACGGGAGGCTGGAGTTTTGGGATGTGCTAACAAACCAATTGAAGGTAAGAAGTGGACTTGTTCTTCTGAATAATTGGACCGAAGTCAATCTAAACCACTGACGGAAAAAGTATCCATTTTTCCCTATACTTATTATTATTATTAATTATTACATAATTAATTTTTCAAAGAAACTTCCACAGGCTACTGTAATACTTTTTACAAAACTTCTGGATTCCTCCTGCCTCGATTTTTGCTGAGTCAAACTTGCTGATGTTTCGCCAATCATCCTGTTGGCTTCTTCAGCAACAACAACAAACTCAGCAGCAACCGACGTAGGAGGAATACATTAGTTTTGTAATAATTACTTATTACATATATATATATATATATATATATATATATATATATATATATATATATATATATATATATATATATATATATTCTCACGTATTGATTCACGGATGGAAAAATGTGATGACACTATATTCCGGGATATCATCCGTTCGCTCGTTGAACTCCGACTGGAATCCTGCATCCGACTGGAATCCTGCAAATCTTGCATCCGACTGGAATCCTGCAGACGTTTCGCCAAAATCTCACTTGGCATCTTCAATGCTCGCGCTCCGAAAACACTTCGAACACTGGGAGGTTATCGGCGGTGCGTGAGGTATTTATACTCTGCGCCGGAGATGGTAACGGTGCTGCTTGTGCGTGGGGGGAGGTGGCTCCGCCCCCTGAATTGTCGCGTTGTTAATTTCGCCCGATCGTAGTTGCGATGTCCCCGTTGGCTGCTGCGCATCGCTCTGCTGTTTGATTATCGTTCTCCACGTGTTGGATAAATGCAGAGCGTCGTCTCTCGTATTGAGGTGTCCGGACTTTTCTATTTCGATGGCCTCTCGTATAATCCTAGTCCTAAAATCAGGAATATTAGCTATTTGTTTGCAAGTGCCGAAATCAATTTTATGGCCTGTCTGATGTTGGTGCTGAAACAAAGCAGATGTTGTTTGTTTGTTTCTTATGGCTAAACGATGTTCCTCGAGCCTGGCTGAAATCCTTCTGTTGGTCTGTCCCACATACGTCAGGCTGCACGATCCGCATGCTACACTGTATACTCCTTGGTTTTCCAGAGTAATTTTTTGTTTTGGGTTTCTTAGAAAAATTACTCTGGAAAACCAAGGAGTATACAGTGTAGCATGCGGATCGTGCAGCCTGACGTATGTGGGACAGACCAACAGAAGGATTTCAGCCAGGCTCGAGGAACATCGTTTAGCCATAAGAAACAAACAAACAACATCTGCTTTGTTTCAGCACCAACATCAGACAGGCCATAAAATTGATTTCGGCACTTGCAAACAAATAGCTAATATTCCTGATTTTAGGACTAGGATTATACGAGAGGCCATCGAAATAGAAAAGTCCGGACACCTCAATACGAGAGACGACGCTCTGCATTTATCCAACACGTGGAGAACGATAATCAAACAGCAGAGCGATGCGCAGCAGCCAACGGGGACATCGCAACTACGATCGGGCGAAATTAACAACGCGACAATTCAGGGGGCGGAGCCACCTCCCCCCACGCACAAGCAGCACCGTTACCATCTCCGGCGCAGAGTATAAATACCTCACGCACCGCCGATAACCTCCCAGTGTTCGAAGTGTTTTCGGAGCGCGAGCATTGAAGATGCCAAGTGAGATTTTGGCGAAACGTCTGCAGGATTCCAGTCGGATGCAAGATTTGCAGGATTCCAGTCGGATGCAGGATTCCAGTCGGAGTTCAACGAGCGAACGGATGATATCCCGGAATATAGTGTCATCATATATATATATATATATATATATATATATATATATATATATATATATATATATATATATATATATATATATATATATATATATATATATATATATATATATATATATATATATATATATTTATATATTCTCACGTATTGATTCACGGATGGAAAAATGTGATGACACTATATTCCGGGATATCATCCGTTCGCTCGTTGAACTCCGACTGGAATCCTGCAGACGTTTCGCCAAAATCTCACTTGGCATCTTCAATGCTCGCGCTCCGAAAACACTTCGAACACTTCGGAGCGCGAGCATTGAAGATGCCAAGTGAGATTTTGGCGAAACGTCTGCAGGATTCCAGTCGGAGTTCAACAAGCGAAGAAAATACAAACAAATACAATACAGAAACAATAACTTTTTATTATTATTAAGTCTAATAGAACTATTTACAAATCGCACGGATTCTTTCTGCGTCGGTTGTTTATAAATCAACCTTACTTTTAGTTCTATTAGACTTATGAATAATGAAAGCAAATTTAAATACTCATTGGTTTTGTATTGTATTTGTTTGGATTTTTGTACGAAATATATGTTGTATTATTGTTTTGGGTGTCAATTTCGTGTAGGAATATGGAAAACGCTACGTCGATGATACTTTTGTTATTTGGCCTCATGGTCAGGGATCCCTAGTAGATGTTCTTAGACATTTAAACTCTATATATCCGGCCCAAACATCATCGGTTATCAGCTTTCTTGTTTACAGAGTCGTAAAACTATCTCAGCGCACATTAAAGATATTAAGCGTTCAATTACAAAATACACTTCACCCCAACTTTCCATCCCACACTTGCCAGTATTGTCATTCGTTACATTCAAAACATCACTGACCACATATCAAATGTTCTTAAGAAATATAACGTGAAAATCAGATAAACCAATTGTCCAAAAATGCGGCAAAGAATACGTTGGAGAGACCGGGCGTAAAATATCAACTAAAATCAAAGAACATGAAATAGCCTGCTACTCAGGTCTCTAACTATCACCAGTGTGGAATTATGTCATCAATAAAAATTAGACAAACTAGCGGCCGCAGGGCTGTGGTGCAACGTCGCCTCTTTCTTTGAGTCACTTTCTCCAAGTATGAGGCGTCTGCCACTTCATGGAAAAGAAGCTTTCGTTCACGAAACCTTTATTAATAAGGGAAATACGTCCTAGTAAATATAGGACATTGACTGTCCATTTCTTCGTTTCACAAAGAGAAACAATGGCGTCGCACATTTGAAATTTCTTATTCGCAGTGCCTATTCGAGGACGGGACTCAATCGGGAATAACGCACGTCAAAATAGTGGGAACGAAATTGATCGCGGCGCATTTGTGCGGAACCCTGGATTTGTTCCAACTTCAGACTTACACGCAAGGCCGACCGGTGGATTGGAGCTTCAGCTGCGCTTACAGAAGGACGCACGTGAGGACCGGCTCCATGGGATCGATGCCCGAGAGAGACGTTCAAGTAATCCAACCGAATAACGAAGTTTTAAAAGGAATCCAACCCCTTCGCTTGCAGCTTACCTCCGAAGATCTGAGGTGCAACAAAATAGCGAGCGTGAGGGCTCACCAACAATCCATTACGTGTCTCGACTGTGAGGGCGGCAGAATCTTAACCGGAAGCCAAGATCATACGTTGAAGGTGCACAGACTAGAGAACGCCGACATACTCTATACCCTCCACGGGCACTGCGGGCCCATTACATGTCTGTTTATAGACAGGGTATGCACGGCAACATCGGGAAGTGGCTCCCAAGATGGTATGTTGTGCGTATGGGACTTGCTATCAGGTAAATCTTTAAACTTTATAACGTGCGTGAACGGTGTGAAAGCATAACTTAAGGATGATGAGAAAACTGGATTATTGACTGTCCAAAAATTTAAATTGCTATTGCTAAAAAGGAAGAGTAGACCAAACCCTAAATAAATAAAATTAAATGATTTGTAATTAAATATCAAGTATGGTAATTGCAAAAAATCTTCAATTATTTCGAGAAAACTACAGTCTATATGACACTATGCATCTTAATACTAGAAGCAGAAAATTTCTGTAGTCCAGCTTATAGCTTCATTTTTATTTAAAGCCTGCTAATGTTCAAATTTAAATGAATGTGATAAGGCTTGATAAAAATGGTGATACACTTTTGTTTATTTATAATATATATCAATCCCATTAAAACATAAAAAGTATTAAACATAAATATCAGATAAAAATCTGAAAGCAACCGTTAAAAAAACAACTTTAATCAACAACTAATCTGTCTTTAAACTATAACAGGGATACACCCAAGTTTTCCATTTAACTATTATTTAAAATTCTCCCCTCTAATCAGGCAATATAGAAGGAGACCAGTAATCTGCACTCAACATATAGACAGTTGACATATATATTTTTACTTCCCCACTCTCTGCAGTTGTACAGCACAAATCCCATCACTTTAGACCATTTATAACAACGGCTTTGGTAAAAATGTATTTTAAAAGTCAGTTGCTCCTCGAACCAGATACCAAGACCTTTAACGAGTTCAAACTATTGCGGTATGCTACTTTTAGGTTACAACATTAATACACCCTTTTGCTTTTCTTCTAAAATTATATTTATTTACATTCGAAAATAGATTATGATTCAGTCTATTGTAGTTTTCCCGCCTTAAATTTTATTCACTCATATCTAAAAAAACCTGCCAGCAAACAATAAAAATTTTGTGTTTCTAAAGCAATCGGCAATATCGTCAATAAAAATATTATAATGATATAATTTGATGTGTTGAGTGCTACCCAACCCCCACCATAGCATCAGAAAATCCCATGTAGTTATCAGGTAATACTGTGGCCCTACTTGGGTAAAAAATTCTTTCTAAACAGGTAAAAAATTCTTTCTAAACAGCGGTATCCACACACTTAACTCTTTTTTATCGGAAGGATTAATGGGATTTTGAGATATTTTCAGACAACACTGCTCTTAAAACGCCCCATCCAAAATTATTGAAGATCTGTCAGCGGCCATGAATCTCGCGCAGGCGCGTATTAATTGAAACTTTTCAAAAAAAATTCATAGTTGCTTCATAAGTTAAAGTGTTATCAGCGTTAGGCAGGGCCTCTGCATCTCTAGCTAGTAGCTTTATACAGAAAAATCAAAAAAGATCGTAACTTTTCCATCTTAATCAAATTCTTTGGCAAAGTCTGCGTAGTCCGCTGTTCGAATGTTTTCTGTGTGATTGTGTGTCGTCTTTTTAGACAATACAGGAAAATAATTTTTTAAATATATTTTTTAAATTTCACCCTTCTCTTAGGGGCGTGCATGTACAGTCTCCAAGCGCACGACGGTTGCATAATCTCCCTAACCTACTCTGCCAGTTACGTAATCTCATTAGGAATAGACGAGCGTCTTTGCGTGTGGGAACGGTTTCAGGGGCACTTGCTGAACACGATCTTGGTCGGGCAAGTGTTCACGAGCGACATCGTAATGCTGGCTTCGCACTTGGTGGTGACCGCCAAAAATGGCGGGTTAATAATATGGGACGTTCGCAGCGGCGAATGCGTCAGGACGATCGCCCTCGGCAGGGACCCTTTTGTGTTCATTAACCGTCTGACGTTGTTGCACGACGCCGTGCTGTGCGATTACGGCAAACAATTGAGGATCGTTCGTTTTCCGTTAATTTCCCATAAGTTCGATTAATATCGCACGCTTCGGATCGCAATTTTATTATTATGCCTTTTGAGTAAGATGACGAACTACTTCAGATGGAAAATTGATTAACATTTTTTTTATAATGAAAATTTTAAGCAATTTTAATTAAAAAATGGATTAAAAAGAGATAAATTTATTAAATTTTGATATTAAAAAATTGATAGTATTCTTTATAACATTGTTAAAAAAAATAAAATTTTATTAATAATAATTATAATTAAATAACATAAATAAAATAATGACGAGGTTTGAAATTCTCTTCCGTAATCTTAAACTTAAATGTGACGATAAAAAAAACATGATTTTTTTTTACCAAGAAATCAGTTAAAATTTCATTTGTTAACTTAAAAGTTAGTTAATAATACGAAAATAAACAAATAATTAAAATTTCATAAATTTATCTCTTATGGTTGATTTTTAAGCCATTTTTTAATTAAGAGTGCTTAAAATTTTCATTATAAAAAAATGTTGTTAAAGTCGCAGTTTTAAAAAAAATCGTGGTCAATTTTTTATCATAAGCACTTATAAAAAAAATATATATAGATTAAATTTTTATGATCAAGTGTTAAATGGGGTGTCCACTTGACGTGATCTTACTCTTTTGTAATTCACCTACCACCTAAAATAAATGAGACGGACGTACGACGGAAGGCGCCACAACTTAAGGCCTTTTTAGTAGGAAACATGATATATATTATATAGCCATAAAATGAATACGCCTATAAGGCTGGCAGAGGAGACAAAACACTCAGGAAGAGAGAAAGGAATAGGAGTTGGGATAATGTAAACCTACAATAAGTTACATACTTTACACTGTTGTCAGAAAAATGAAAGAGTCCCATTTGATGTAAATTCTAGATAAGTCAAGGCAATATATTAAAGCAACGCAGGCTTATTGGAGCAACCGTCTAAATCAGAAATAATATTGGGGGCAGCTAGAAAAATTTCAGTTGATTGGCACCGACCAACAACTTTTTATGTTATTTTTGCAACTATTGGCAACGTCGCCGTCGGTTGGAAGTCATAGGCTGTGATCATTTTGGTTTTGTCTTCTGCTTGGGTTTCCTTTCACCATTTGCAATTGGTTGCTAGTTAGTTGGTTGTGTAACCATAAATTCGATAAAAAAAAAATTATTATGATGCTCGATGATGCTAATTTCGATGTTCTGTCTCTTTTCATGAATGAATCAGCCTCTTACCAGCCTTCTAGGATTATTAATTACGTATATAGCTCTAACAAATTTTTAAATAAACCTATAATTTGCATAAAATATTTTGCCCTCAACTATTATACAAAGAATAACTTTTGTTCAAGGATGTAGAATTACATGTTATAAACAAGTTTTTTTCAAGTTCATAAGAATATATCTATAATATGTGCGTTTTTTTAAGAACGAGTACATCCAACGAAAAATACAGAGCGATTAAAAAGTCAACCTAATCCTGGAATAAAAATTGAACTGAAATTTCCTATTAACATGTGTCCGGATAATTTCTGGAAGGTATTTCGTAGACTGTATTTGGGAGATGCTGAATTTTCATAACAACACGTTGTTTTCGTTTTAAGTAATAACTAAATAATTTTCGTACACAGTTAACTATGGACGGTAAAACGGTATAAGTTTTATCTCATGTATGTGCCCATTATGCCCAAAATTTGTCAAATTACTTTTACCTTTTCTTTTATTTCCCCATTATCTTCAATTCTTTAACTTAATATCCTTAAAATGTTACATCTCTTCTATTTGAATCGTTTATCTCCTTGCTAAATATATTGCTATAGTCAGGAACCCATTCTCGATAAGCACAGATTTCACTATCAACAAACCAAGCAAAATGAGGTTAAAAACGTCTCGAGCGCCACCTTGCCGCAGGTGCCCTAACAAAATTCAGTATGATTATCTGGTTGCCTAAAAACGAATGCATATAGCCAAACTTTTAAGTTTCTGGTATATTTTAGGTGGTAGGTGTTGTGATTGACATTGACTGTTTCTCGACATATAACTTTGTTTAAATCGTGCCTTGTTATTCGCGTAACCATTGTTTAATGCATGTTTTACTTTTCGTTTATTTCAAATTACACTTGAATTTAGTAAATCGTTTTAATTTATTTCGCCTTTGAAGAAAATTTAAATAGAATACGTAAGTTATATTTTCATTGTCAAATTTCAACAAATAAATGTATATTTATATATATATTTTAATCATTGATTTTCGCGAATTCCGAGAAAAAAATTTGTCTTCTGGGTGCTACTCACCGACATTTAGTTTAAAAAATTAACGAACAAAGTGTAGTATTTAAATAATGTTCACTTTATAGAAGAAAGACGGGAAAACTAAACAAAAATAGAAGAATCTTCGGTTTAAATTTTGGACTTTGGCGACCGAAGCTTTTTTGAGAGCTGAAGGTCGAAATCGAACACGGCCAATAAAATCCGCCAATATGCTCAGATTTGTCCGGAGTACAACCCCGTTAATATACCCAGATTTGATTTAATTAAATACATTGTTTGCGCACGGAATTAACTACTCATATCAAAAGGATTGGGATTAATATGCCATCGACCGTTTACATATACAGGATGATTATGCGTCACACTATCTCACCCCGCCTCTTTCCGAAATTAATCGGACCTGCCGCTAAGTAAACGAAAAGTAATTTAATTAATATGTACGGATATTTTATGTTGTACAATGGATCGCATAAATCTAAAAGTTTCCAGATAAAGAAATCGAAATAATAGGACACTATTTAGTTTGTAAAAACTATTAATTATTCATCGTCCTGTAAACGAAAAGTAACGGAAACACCCACACGAGAGACAAATCAGCAACTTAGCCAAAAAAAAAACTCTGTATGGATTAAAAAGCAAGGCTGCGATAGATTACCCGGGGTTTAAATGAATATATCTGCATTATCGCCGTGATATATCTGCAAGTTAGGAATTATTAGCAAGAATAAAAGCTATTGACTCGCCCTCGGTCCGATCTCAGTTGAATACATGCCGCCGTTGTAGACGAGTTTCAAAATATGTATTCACAAGTAAGTTGCAAAATATGATTTTTTTTTTTAACGCTAGCCAGCCCTTGGATGTGTTTTATTCGCTTTATAGATTTACTGGGTTTCCATTTTAACAATTCTCTTCGACTCGATCAGTTGCAATCCGGCTGAAACGCAACGACTGGAACGATATCTGAACGACGACTACATCGAAGATATCGTAGTGGACGTTCCTTCGGACGAGGCCAATTACGAATTTGCAAATTCAAACTACGTGGATTCCGGTGAAAATAACACTTTATCTAGCTCGGTAAAAGATTATTTTGAAAACGTTTATTCGGATTTTCCCTACAAAAGGGATAACAACCGCCAAAAGGTAAAAACCCAGTTTTAAGGGCCACTTAGAAATGAATCAGTTTTGATTCATTTTAGAAAAGTCAAGTGTTATGCAGGGTTGAAAAGAGCATTCACCATCATACGGAGATGGGTTACGACTTCTTTCCGAAATCTTACGTTAGTTACTCTTGCCGTCCAGCTGATTCTATTCATTTTGCAGATGGATCTTCGAGCCACCAAGTAAGTAGCAGTTGCACAAAAAGGACAAAAATTTTTTTATTGAAGAACAATTTTCTATTTAAAAATTTTCCCTAACCGAAAGTAACATTGATTCAAGGTAGAGAAGAAAATTATACTGTTTATAATAACTCGTTGAATAATATAAACCTACAAACAAAATAGCTGAACATTGAAACTTAATTTTAGGATGTGTGTTTCGTAAATGGCACACGGTGCATAACTATAGAAAAAGAACATTGGTTCACAAAACATAAACATAATACTAATTGCTGGAAACCATTTCGAGAGGTGATAGCCGTGGGTTGCAAATGTTTACCGAGAAAACATCACTTTTAAATTTCCCTGTGTATTTTGCGCAATAAAAATCGTCCATAAAGGAAAAAGTTTTGTTTGTGAATCCGACATGCAATTATTTTTTTACAGGACGTTTGTCTAGTTAGATCCGATCGGTGTTCGAGTTTAAGGACGAAGCGTTTCTTTCTGAAAAGCAGAAAGCCTCATTTTTTCGAATGCTGGTCGCACATAGTGGAAAAAGAAATCGATGTAGGATGTGACTGCATAGATCACTATAAATACCAGATACATTGAGTTCTTGTTTATTAAAAACCTGATAGATCTCTTGTTTGTTTCTTATTTATTTCTACTTGCTATCATAAATTACAGAGAAGACAGTTAATTTTCAAGGAAAGAGACGAAATCTGTTAATTTATACAACTGATCTTCGCTGCTTGTTTGAACTACAGGTTCCGGAGTTTGCCTGACCGGATAAACTATGTTCGAATCGGGCTCGAAACGCCAACCCTTTTCTTTGCAAGCGTTCAGGCAAAGATCAAAGGACAATCCTGTCATTGCCGATACTGTCTCCAGTGTTATGGATGAATAGGCCTGAGAAATTAAATCCACCGCCCTGGATCTTACAACCGCTATAAAAATCGTTGAACGTTTTTGTTATAATTAAATTAAAATAACACCAACCTTGTACTTGGCTCATAATATCCGCAACTGTTTCCGGCCAATTGACGGCATTTAAAGCTTTATATGTGGCCGGAAAATCTTTCATCCACAAAGATTTACCCACTGACCATATGTGGCCCAATTCCGGATTGGAGGTTTTTATATTAGCGGGGATTCGTTTCCACAAAAACTTTGCGTTACACCTACAAGTTTATTAAATACAATCAACAAGCTTAAATGACGATTTCGTATACCTACAAATCGTTCTGGTATAAATAAATACTGAGTAACTGTGCGTACACTTGTGCCGTCGCTATCCCATTACTCGACTGCAACAATAAATAACGGGGTGCGGTTGCCAAATTATTCAAAAATTTACCTCTAATTCCTGCTTCTCTAGATCTTGGACGAGATTATTTATATCCAGTATCACCATGATTCAATTTATTTAGAAAAACTTAACCTTAAAGTTTGTTATTCCATTTAGAGATGTTTTTCAAATCAAAACGAACCTTTGTTTTTTGGCACAGATCAAAATAATCGCTTTTTCTTTTTTTAGACAAGTTAAGCATTTTGTTTGTCCGTTGCCATCGAGAACCTATTTTCCTTTGTTATTAACCAGTATTAAAATTTTACTCATCTGGTTTGACAAAAGAATCAAAATAAATTGAATACACAACAAAAACTGACAGATAGCAGTAATTTAGAACCTAAATAAAGGGGGTATACGTTTGATTCAAGCACATTAACGTATATGATTATAGCCCTGAAAAGAAGAAGTAAGTGCTGTTAACCTCGCTTTACTACTTGATTTATTTATAAACGAAATGTTTATAATAAATAAATTACGAAATAAATCTATTCGGGAAATTGGAACTTTTATTTTTATGAGGTTTTGCACGTCGCGGCAAGTGATTTTAGGAATCGAGACTTCGTGCGACGACACTGGATGTGCATTGGTCGATAGTACTGGTAATCTTCTAGGGGAAGCTTTGCATTCTCAACATTTAGTGCACCTCAAGTAGGCATATTATAAACAGCAGTCATTTTATTTAATCAATTTCACTCGTTTGCAGTAATGGTGGTATCATTCCACCAATTGCTTGGAATTTGCATAGAAAAAATATAGAGAAAACAGTAAATGTTGCTATGGAAAATGCAAATTTAACATTTGATAAAGTATCAGCAATCGCTGTAACGGTGAAGCCGGGTATTTTTCACTGCTATTATAAGCGGAATTTACATTTAATCGTTAGGTTTCAGGTTTGCCCATGTCTCTATCTGTGGGAACAAAATATGCAAAATACTTATGTAACAAATACAAAAAACCAATTATACCAGTACATCACATGAAAGCACATGCTCTAACCGCAAGAATGTTCGATAGGTCCCTGACATTTCCCTTTTTAGTACTGCTGATTAGTGGTGGTCATTGCCTCTTAGCAATCGCTCAGAGCATAGAAGACTTTCTCCTACTTGGCGAAAGTATCGACGATGCCCCTGGTGAAGCATTTGATAAGGTTCGTCCGATCCATATTTGTACCCCGGGAATGCTTTGGAAGTGTTTTTAGATGGCCCGTAGACTCAAACTCAAGAATTTGCCTCAATATTCGACATTATCAGGGGGGGCAGCTATCGAAATTGCCGCGTCTAGAGCCGACGATCCATTGCAGTATAATTTCAAGGAGCCCATGTCCCAGTACAAGGATTGTAATTTTAGCATGGCAGGAATTAAAACTCAGTTTGTAAGACATGTTGAAAAAGAAGAAGCTGACTTGGGTAGTAAAGTGTTCCTTTAGACTCTTAAAATGAAGTCAGTATTGACTGTGTTTTATAGAACTAGCTCCGGATAGTATCATTCCTGGCGCAAACAACCTTTGTGCTGCATTTCTGCTTGTAATGACAAGGCACTTATGCCACAGACTTCAAAGGGGCATAGAATACATTTCTCGCAAAGGGCTAATTCCTCCAGAAAACCAAACACTGGTAATGTAGGTTTGGTTTAACTTTGTCCAAATTTAATCATAAGACCGCACTTTAGAATGTGAAAAATAACTGATTAAATATTTTAGGTTGTATCTGGTGGCGCAGCTTGTAATAATTTCATTAATGAAGGATTACGCATTGTGTGTGAGGAGTTAGGATACAAGTTACTCAGGCCCCCTCCGAAATTGTGCACCGACAACGGGGTGATGATTGCCTGGAATGGAGTTGAGAGGTTAGATTAGAATTTCAAATCAACACTTGCTTGATTCGGCATTTTTCAGGTGGAATGCTAAAATTGGAGTACTAGATAAATATGATGATGTAGATGTTGAAAGAAGTTCCCCATTAGGACAGAGCCTTATAGACGATGTAAGAAATGCCAGTATAAGATGCAAGTGGATCAAACTTTCAAAATTGTCACTTCCAAAAAGTCAGTGGTGAAAAGACAAAAGGATTATAAACAATTTGTATATTGATAAATAGACTTCTAAATTAATGGTGGCCCTTGTTCTACCATTGAAGCCTTAATCCGCTCGTGCATCTCTCCCACTTTATCTTCTTCATTTTCAAAGTCTGCAGTAGTGTCTAGTAGATGTCTTAGCCTGATTTTAACCAAATTAATGTCTTCTCCACTCTCCTTGGCCGATATTGGTATTACATCACAAAACTTTGGAAAATTTGCGGGTCGTAGTTCTTCCTCATACGAAGCAACATACTCTATAAACAAAATATAGGTACATAATTACCAGCCGAGGTATAAATTCAGCACAAACCTGGGAAATTTTTTAAATGGGTTTTCACCTCTTGAAAAAGTTCAGTTGCCCCCTCAGTGTCCATTTTATTAACCAAGAGCAAGGAAGGTTTTGTTAGTAATGTTTCTTTATATAACTCCAACTCCTTCGGAAAAAAAAAAAGGAAAACCGATCTTTCTATCAAATTGAGGCAAATATATCTACGATTCTCAACAAAGTACTAATACTAATATTTCATTTGGTTTTGATGTAAAGTTCTGAAATAAATATATATAAAATTACCTTAATTAGTAACATAACTGTTTCCAGGCATGTTCTGTGGGGATGTTGTGGACTTAATTGAAATCCATTTATATCAACCAGCATAAGTAGCAGCTTTGTTCTTTCCACGTGCTTTAAAAATTGGTGCCCCATGCCTCTATTGGCGTGGGCCCCTTCTATAAGGCCCGGCAAATCTGCCATAGTTATTTGCCTCAAATCTATATACTGTATCACACCCAAACTGGGTCGGATTGTTGTGACTAGCAAGATATTGAATTGAACACTCATCAGTTGGAGAATTTTTTAATAAGTACTTACAGGGATAACTAGCTACCTTTGGCTTGGCCTGAGAAACAGCCCTTAACAAGGTGCTCTTTCCAGCATTGGGAAAGCCCACCAGGCCTATATCAGCAATTAATTTTAGATCTAATTTTACAGGATATGACTGTCCCCGAACACCCAGGAAGCCGTTTTTTGCATGCCCCCCGACACCGCCTTTAGCAATTATCAATTGCTCGCCTACCGTATTGAGCTCTCCTGTCATTAAAATTTGAATGTATTAAAATAACATGAAGTTAATTTTTGTTAATAAATAAGATTACCCAATTTTTTCCCCAGTTCAGTAATCACAGTCACTCCGACGGGAACTTCGAATTTCACATCCTCTCCGGGAGGACCTAAAATAAAATTATGCGACGCGTCTTTTCCATCAGCCCCTTTATAACGTTTTGATTTATTGGTTTTGAAAACGTTCTCCAAATCTATACCCTCTTTGGCCTCTATGATAACGTCCCCACCTTTACCCCCAACTCCTCCAAACCTACAACGAAAATACTAAACTAACACGGCAACCATTTATCACCGAATTACTTGGGGAGCCCATTGCCACCACTACCCCCGGAAACGAATATTCGAAGAGAGTCTCTAAACCCATACCGCAAATAATTTCTAGATTTCCTAACAACTTTTTCTGACAATAAACGCGTCAAGAACACCATCTTTTCAAAGAATTAAGCATATTTTTAGTTAAAAGATATTTAATTATACAAAAATTAACTTAACCTCGAAAAATATATCCAGAGACTACGATTTGGAATGGCACATGCTTAAATATTGTGAAAAATATGAACCACCAATGTACGAAGGACGTTCACCCATTCAAAATGCCAAACCAGATATGCTAGCGAGTTGTTAGTCATTAAATTTAATTTCGACTCCAATTGATAATGAGCCTGTTTGTGCAATATATAAAAATTATTCAGAAAAAAATCTAGAACTTAATTAATTCCGGAAATTCTGTTCTTAAAAGATTTAGATTTTTTTTTTATTAAAAATTGAATTCTGCGTTATTCTGATATCAGTTTGCGGTAATCGGCAACCGTTGCTGAATATAAATTTTTGGAGCCCCTCACAATCTACCTTGTGCAGAGCAACGAGGTATTGTAAATCACACTGTGTATCATTCACCTACCTATACGATGAGAAATAACCACTTAATTGAGCTTAATAGATAAATTAGACCTGATCCGTGTCCCCTAAGGCCTCTCCACTTTAAATTATAACCGTTTTGGTTAGCAATGTTTAACGCAAATAACGACGGTCTCGGCTCTGACCTGAAATAACACGATCAAAATATCTCGTACCTTACGTATCCATTAATTTCAGGAATTTGTTAAAAAATAAACAATTTATGGTGTAAAGGTGATGTGATCATGTTAACGCCCGAGAATAAAAGTGACAAAAAGTGCGGGTTCCCCGATAATCGAAGGTAAGACGATACCAAAAATAATAATATACTAATTAGTGTTAAAAATTCTAAGTTCTAGTTCGTTGTAAATGAATGCGACGTTTATTAAAATTTTGCAAAGTGACTATATTTATAGTAACACAGACAGAAACAGTAACCACAGTATTTTTTTACTCAAGTCATTTAAAAGGTGAAAATTTCCAGTTACATGTAAATAAGTGCTTTTTTTCTTTTTTTTGCTTTAAATAGGTGATATCTAATATCTAAGTGTCAAGCTTTTTTTCCAAATTTTGCAGTGTTCACAGTCCTTATGAAGGGACAAAACTGTCATTTATTTCATTTTGGAAACCATATTTTACCTGGATCAAGGCAAATTAAAAACACTGGCAACAAGTTAAATACGAAGTTCGGTACAGTACAGTACGATATATTTACTAAAAATGTTCGCTATTAATTAACATTTATGGCTCAACCAAAAAAACCTTTGTTAACTTATGAAAAGCAATTCAATTATAAATTTTAATTTATACGCTTTAAAGCATGCCTCAGAGTCGTAGGTTTAGCACATTTAAGTCATAATAAACTGCGATCTACACTTTTTATTACGTCGCATTTTTCCTATCGGACGGTCATCGATCGTCTTCTCCTCATCACAGCGAAAACCAAACTAAGATGTAAATAATATCGAAATGGTTCAAAAGGAGTTTTAAAAAAAGGTACCTATATGCAGCGCCAATGTTGCAGAGTCGTGTGTATATTAATAGTGATAAATTAGTATAACAATTTGTCTCTGGGCTTGTTCTATAAATAAATATGGTAATGCGTACTACATATAAGGTCGTATCAATTTTAAACCTTGCCATATCTAAAAGCAGAAACACTTTTTTATTGTAACGCGCACTAAGTACCCTACAACACTAAATATGGGCCTGCAAATAGCTACTTAATGGTTTTTAAAAAGTCCCTCATTTCTCGACTTGGATAATAATTTGGCAACGTCGCGCTACAAGAAAAAACCCTTGCCTATTTAAAAATGGTAACAAAAAATGTGTATTTAAATTGTCAACACAACTATCCCAAGATGGTACGCTACACGAAATTTATTGATTATTTAATAAATTGCTACAGGTGTTTAAATTTTATATTCACACTCGCATTGCGAAAAACAAATACCGTCGGCATGATATTGAAACATGACCCATTGTAGCGTCATTGAAGCATTTAATTCTTCAACAGTTTCCTCGCATTAAATCACGAAAATAATAGTTTTATAAACAGTTCTTGGCAAAACCGTTTAGTGTATTGTTTGCAGTTTCGTGAGACGACGCAAGACCAGCATCTACGAAATGGACCATGGTACCGATGGGGTGATTTTCCAAAATCAGAAAAGAATCCTTAGCACGTTAACTATCGGTAAGAGGTACGTTACTGATGAAATATCTAAATAGAAATTTAATATCCAATATATGCATTTATCCATTATTTATCGCTCCTATCACATATAGCCAGATTCAACTACTTATCGTCAGATGGCTTCGGACAAACCTTTTTGTTCTGATAACTAAGTATTTATTTGATCCCTTATTAATTTGGCGAAAATGTTTAAAAGGCCTTTTTGGTTTTTAGAAAAATTTCGGAAGAATTATTGCCGCCTGGCAGTGCCGGAATCTTCCGACAGAAACCTCAAAACTTTGATTACCACCCATTGACTATTGGTGAATACGTGCGGGTCTCAATCGGTAATATAGGGAACATCTTGTCTAGGAAGATGGCGGCAACAAGTTCAGCACCGTCAGTTCCGTGGCCAAATTCTAAAGACGATTACGAACTTGGCAAAGTTATCGGTTAGTATTTGGTCTTTTGAAGGTGACGATTTGCCTTTCTCCAAGAAAAAGTACAGTGATAGTTAGTTCAAGTGATAGTTTACCGGCTATTTTATCGAGACTCGTTTTTTAGGTTATGTGCTCTTTTTTTGGTATTAATGTTCCGGTACCTTTTCCCTTAATTAAGTATTGTGTTCAATTTGTGTGCTATCGAAATAGTGTTTTTTTATTTTTTTAAGTTCGGGCTTTTCATTAATTTAAAATTACTCCATGGGAATTAATTTGTTAATGTGACCCCTTTTTGATTGGGTCAAGTGATTGTGATCAGTTTCTAATCTTGAGGTATTTTAGACTTGATAAGATAAATTGCGCGTGTAATTTATTTGTGTTTTATTTCATGGGATCTACAAAATGATTTTGGTTAATTGTTTAGTTCGGGAATTTTTATTCTACAGGTGTCGGAGCGACCGCTGTTGTGCACGGAGCTCTTTGCAAACCTCGCAATGAAAAATGCGCGATCAAAAGGATCAACTTGGAAAAATGGAACACCTCCATGGACGAGCTTCTCAAGGAAATTCAAGCTATGTCCAGCTGCAACCATGAAAATGTTGTCACCTACTACACCAGTTTTGTGGTGCGCGAAGAACTTTGGCTTGTCCTTAAACTGCTTGAAGGTAACCATTCTATAGTCTAATCCTTGTTGTCGGAAATTGCAAGAGTTGATTTTTTTAAGGCGGAAGTCTTTTGGATATCATTAAACACAAGATGAGAATCTCTAATTGTAAACATGGCGTATTTGATGAGTCAACCATAGCTACTGTATTGAAGGAAGTGTTAAAGGGTTTGGAGTATTTTCACAGTAATGGTCAGATTCATAGGTAACTTTTAGTGAAAAGCGTCTTGATCTATTGCACAAATTCGTTTTTTAGGGATATTAAAGCTGGTAATATTCTCTTGGGTGAAGATGGAACAGTTCAGATTGCCGATTTTGGAGTTTCGGCATGGCTGGCGACAGGTAGAGACCTTTCTAGAGAAAAAGTGAGACACACATTTGTCGGAACACCATGCTGGATGGCGCCTGAAGTCATGGAACAGGTATGCATAAACACCATATTTTAAAAAATGTAATTTACTCTTTTGACAGGATCATGGATACGATTTTAAAGCGGATATATGGTCCTTTGGAATAACGGCTATTGAAATGGCCACAGGTACAGCTCCATATCACAAATATCCACCCATGAAGGTACTTATGTTAACTCTGCAAAATGACCCTCCAAATCTTGACACCGGAGCAGAAGAGAAAGATCAGTACAAGGTATGAAGAAATTGCAATCATTCCTTTCCCCTTAAAGTTGAAACTTCCGTTTTTATTTGTTAGGCCTACGGAAAAACTTTTAGAAAAATGATTACCGACTGTTTGCAAAAAGAGGCCTCGAAACGTCCAACGGCCGCGGAACTCTTAAAGCATCCATTTTTCAAAAAGGCCAAAGACAAAAAGTACCTGCAGCAGACCTTGGTCGCCATCGGACCCAGCCTGGAAACCCGGGTGCAAAAGGTACAAAGTTGGCGTCTCCAAAAATTGGGATTTACCTATGGGGTCTTTATAGGCTTCTAAAAGACAGCCAGGCACTTCTGGTCGCTTACATCGAAAAGAGACCGGGGAGTGGGTGTGGTCGAGCGAGGACGAAGGTGAAGGTGACGAGTCAAGCGAAAGTGATACAGATACCAAACCCATGAACACTTTGGTATCGGCTGGTTCATCAGGTTCGGACCATGAAAGCAGTGAAGGAGATCCTCCGCCAGTAAACTTGGTGCTAAGAATGAGGTTAGATTATAGGAGAAAGGTTTTGTCCTACTTTCAATTTATTAATTTCAGAGAGTTTGGAAAGCCAATTCCCTTTAGGTGTGTAGCCTGATCCTTGATCCTACCTTCATCCCAATTTCCATAATAAATTGAAGCCAATGAAAGCTCATTTGATATTTATTGTCATTTATTGATTTAGAAATGCGAAGAGAGAATTAAACGACATCAGATTCGAGTTTGCAGTAGGTAGGGACTCTGCAGAAGGTATCGCTAGCGAATTGGTAGGAGCGGGGCTCGTAGATGGGCGCGATATCACGGCCATCACGCAAAATCTTCAGACTCTGATCGAACAGAGGCACACGCTGAAAGTGATCACCTTCCAATTGGTAATTGGACCATTTCGTTGGGTTTTGGGGCCGGCAAACGACAATTTTTGTTGTAGAACTCTGGCGTGAGTACCAACGAAACCCCCGACGAAAGAGCTTTAATAGGATACGCCCAGATTTCAATTACGGACTGAAACAGACTGGCTTTTAACTTTAACTCTAGGCCCGATTTTTCTCACGCTCCTGGAATCTACTGATCGTTGTAGTCATTTATTTACTATATCACACCCGTAATTTTGAGAGGTTCGTTTAACTTCAAATTGTTGCTAAAATTAAAAGTTCCCTTGAGTAAGCAGATGATGAGACTGTGAGCACTCCTACCTCATTTAGGTCACCTAAAAGTTGGTTGGACAATAATTCTTGTCGGTAGTGCTAAACAAAACTTATGTTAAATGTATTCAGTTATAATTTTTAAAAGTAAATTTAGCATAGGTCATGCGCCTTCACGGTTGGACAATAAAAAAATGTGTTACGATCAATAGATTTCAATTTCTTGTACTTAAGTTTCACAGGATTCGCAAAACGTTACATGATGGAAATATAGCGCTTTCTTGGAACTACGGAGTAAACTAATCCTCCGATCCGTTTCAAATAAAGCGCATCGTTACGGTTCCCATTCTGTATGTATATATTTGTCTGGGAGTATTTTAGAGCCTATTAAAATTACCACCTACAATGCCTTTTTTTAGAATTTACACTACTAGTCGGACTACTTTTTTTCTTAAGACTTCTAAGTATCGTAAGTAATTGGCAAGTATGTCATTTGGCGATTGGGAACGGTTAGTAATCTGTAAATACATTATTTATTTATTCCAATAAAATTTGTTGCAATATTTTCAAAATTTGTTTTTTTTTTTTCGTTTCTTTCCAGGGTAGTTTCGTGAATTAGTGCTTGTTTTGTGTAGTGTATGGTGTAGTGCTCAGTTTCCAGACATCTTATATTCACGCTGGTATCCAGACCGGATGAATATGTTCCCAAACCTGGAGGATGGTGGACTAGTCCAGACCCTCCTTCTTTACAAGGGCATCCATTAGAAATTTTGAATTATATTAACTAATATTGCAGAAACCAGAATAAAAAAAAACGCTCTGGCAGTATGTCAATAGGATTTTTCTCCTTGTAGTCATTCTGGCACAAAGGATTTTGTGGCAAGTTTCATATAGTGTAAAACTTTATAATAAATATACTTTATTTTTTAATTAAGACGACCAACTTAATAAGTTTGGGCTTATGCTAATTTTTTATTCGCAAAGTTCGCGGCGATTCGAGGTTTCCTTTGCGATTTGGGTCTTCCTTTATTTGGGCCTTTTATTTTCTGAAAGTCCAAAAAATAAATTAAAAATACACACCACTCGTGGCGAAGTGGAACATACCTTTTCCACGTTTTCCGCAGACTTAGTTTCGGCTGGGGCCTCGTTCTTGCTGCCTTTATTTTTATGATCCTCCGAAGATTTACTCTTCTTTTCGTGACTCGTCGCCGCCCCTTTACCTCTTTGATTTTTAATCGCTTGAAGTGGCACGAACTGAGTTTTCATCGCCGGAGATTTGCCTTTGGCGGACTTATTCTCCTGCTCCACCCAAGTTTTTGGAGGAATCGGGAATGCATCTTTGGGTTGTAAATTATGCTCTTTTAGTGCCGCCTGCGAAGAGAAACGTATACCGTCGAGCGCAAAGTGAGTAAAACGAAGTAGTTCAAATGTACCGGCATTACCTTACTTATCAAAATATGTAACACTTGACTGGCAACGTTTTCGGTGGCTTCCTCTTTTGTATACGCCGGTTTACCTAGTATCATTTCGCTATTGGGTAGCGTGATTTGAGCTCTAAACGCATTATCCGTCAGAAGGTATTGGTAGCGAGGCAAACCCAACCCGTTAGATTCATAGTATGTCATCAATCTTACACTGGCTGGCACCTGTGCTACTTGCTATGAAAATCAATAAACAATATCATTTTGGTTAGTTTTAGATTTTTTTCACTCACGGCTGCCAACATTTCAAAGGAAACATTCGGAGAATGTTGTTCCTTGACTTTTGATTTTTCCGAAGTAACCCCTTGTTGTCCTTTTTGTGGTGGAGCAGTTTCATTTTCATCGTTATTAATTTTAAGGATATTTTTCAGGACGTTGGTGTTTTCATCCACTACTTTATCTTGTTTATTGGGTTGGGTATCCTGACAACAGTTATGAGCATTCCTTTTGAAAAAAAACCTATAGAATGATACTTACTCTAACGTCAATCTCGTCCGCAGGCTTATCCGAATTCGTTAAAACCTTTTTGGCAAAACTAGGCATAAAATCGGTTCCGGCATCCCGCTTCTGAAACGAAGACGAATGACCGCCATTAACGAACTTCTTATCGCTTTTAATCGGCTGCTGAGGATTTGCGCCGGCCTTCTGATTCTCAGGACTACGCCAGGATTGCTGTTTTTGGGTCGAAAACATTGCGAACGCCGAGTTGGACTGGTTAAACGAAGTCGGACTGGCGTACTGCTGCGTTTGAGCAAAGTTTTGATACGAATTTTGCCCATGTGTTAGTATTTGCTTCGGCGCGAGTTGATCGAAACTTTGACGATAACTCTGCGGACGTTGTGCGGACGGTCTGCCATCTTTGTAACCTTTTCCTGTCGTGTCGGATAGAAAATTTACTCCGCCTAAGGAAATACGAACAATTATCTTTTTCTAACGGTGGGAAAGTTATGATATAAGCTTTGAATGTCACCAACAACAAAATATAGGTTTTAGTTTATCAATTTAAATAAATGTAATTTTTATCCGTCGAGTGAGCCTCGGTAGCTGAAGGTCTGAAAGAATGTTTAATTTTGATAATAGTAATAAAAAAAACTTCAAATCAAATGTGAGCATGTCATAATATTTTCGTGTCTAGTACTTCCATTTCAGAGATCGCCCATTCCTTTTGAATCCGATTTTTCGATTCGCACGGTCTCTTGCACGAGATTAATGTCAGAAATCCTTACTTATTGTTCAAAAATTATGACTTAAATCAGGAATTATGACTAATTTTCCAGATATTCTATTTTCTTATCTCATCGCTTGTAGGCAATATTGTCGATTTAGAGCAGAATAAAACAATTTTTTTACAAAAAATGGACATGAATATGGACATAGTTTGTTGTTTAATTCACCAGGAGCGGACTAACTTTTACACAATTTAAAACAAAGGTTAAGGGCCGTTTGAACACTTAAATATCTTTCTTTATCGTGGAGCAAAAGACGAATGAACCAGTTTGTTATTAATGTTTTCTATTTTCTTTTTAAACAGCCTGTTTAGAAAAATAAGTATAATCTTTCATGTTATGTTATTTAAAAATCCAATTTTGATTGGATTTTGTTATTATTATTATTATAATATGATGTCTCCATGATGTTTCTATCACCATCTCTCTTACCTGTCTTGCCGGTTTTCTGTTCCAATAACCTCTGCCCATACGAGATATTAATAAAAGAATTCCTGGGTACCCTGTAACCTCTGCCGGGAGAGCAATTGAGCGTCAGACCGTCTTTGAAAACTTCATCAAACACCACATCGTATATGGTATCCCGATCATTTCCATCAGGAGATTCCCATATACCCACCACTATTCCTTTTAAACCTAAAGGAACGCTATAACCGGATCGGACGTTCACAATGCGATCGAAAAGTCTGACTTTCATTTTGGGATCGGGTACCAAATTGCCGATTTGAATCTCGGGCTGAAAAGTCAAATTTTAAATGCATATTGCGCGTGTGCGCGCGTTTTTTTTACTTGGTAGAGAAGAGGCGGTTTAATCTGCATAGTCACTTTTTTCGAGACTAGTTTTTTCGTCGGCCTGTCTAGGGTTTCCTCAATTATTTGTATCACTTCCGGTTCCGCCACTTGTCTTCCGCAAGGTCGCCTTTCTAGCCCGTAGATAGGCAGGGTTTTAAGCCAGGTTTGAATTTCCTTTATTTTATCCTCACTGCAATGACCGACATCGTCACAGTTGAGGAAATTTACCTGTTACACCTTATAACTACTCAAAACTATTTTTATTTGAAGTAGGTCAAGGACATTATAACTTAAAAAAAACACAGATTATAAAAACATTAAACAAGGTGAAAGTGACTTAAGACAGAATGGCACTAAAGTAGACTTTGTCTTTGGAAGGTTGTGGTGAAGTGTATTTAGTGATGGAACACTTAATACCTCTAATGAGGAAATTATTAGAGAGAGGAGAAGTGAGGTGCTTTAATTCTGGATTCAGTGACTCTGGTTGAGATAGCTTTAGGGCTCTTTAAACTGTAAAGGGTTTTTATATAGAAGTTAGATCTTTTGCTAGGGAGAATCAATAGGTCGAAGGGTTAATCCTGGTTTGTGAATGATGAGAAATTTTAGAGTCATGAGGGGTGACCGACTTTTTCACGGACTTTGATAAAGAAGCCTAAATAACGAGATTTAAGGTTGCTTGGGATCTTTTTTAAGTAAAGTTTTTTTCCCTGATGCTCACTTGTTTCTGTTTAGTTGGGTTGACAGTTCTGTTTTAGTTTTTTTTTTTCATAATGAATAGCGTTTCCCCTAAACTTTGTTAGACTTAGGACGTTTCTATAAACCTTTTTTTTGTGAACAATATATTGTTTGTTTTATATAATAGAACCTAAATATAATTATACAACACATAATCCCTTTCACCTGTAAAATACCCATGCGAATGAGGATATAGATCCTGAAAACTATTTCGCTCCTAAATTCTCCAATAAGTTACCAAATATCAAATAGAATTTTAAAGACTTTCAAATTAAAGACAAAAACGTTCATAATTGACTATACTGTGAAATATTTTTTATATATGGATGGATGGATAATGAAATTTACTCCCACACACAAGTTTCGTATCGGCATATTTACCTATTTTTGCCAAAAATCGAATCCGCCATCGCGTTATCGTACGAATCGTTTTGACTAATAAAGTCAAACACGGCCGGAAACTTTTCAGCGTATTCCTTAACCAAATCGGCAACCTTGTCGGTATAGTACCATGTCGACCCTATTTTGCGCGTATAGCCGGGCGTTTCTTTGTTTTTCTTGTTAAATTTCAAGTCCAGTCCGATGTTAACGCTTTTTAACTCGCCTTCGTTATTCCTAGTGTTAACGAATATCGAACCGGTCACCCGGGAAAACAGGATATTGCTCATCCCTAAAGGGCTCGCTACATTGTGCAAGGCCTTATAATTTCTGAACAGTTCGCCCTGTAGAACCGTCGCCGCTACGAAATTCGGTTCTTCTTTGACGGATACCAATACCTTAAGGCGCCCGCTTTTTATTGTCTCCTTACTATTTAAAACCTAAAGAACATTCAATTAAACATACGATATTTATAAATCACCATAAAACGCCCGGTCGTTTTTGAAAAGTAATTTTACATTAAAGGCAGGATAAAATTTCATATCCCAGAAATAATTTATACAGGGTGTTCGGAAATCACATTCGAGAAAAAATAAGAAAACGTTTTTCAAGTAAATCAATTTATGGTACGACCTTGGAATCTGGATAAAGAATAAAAAAGTCTGGATAAAGAATGTTGAAAAAAATTGCATTTTAGTTGCTCGAGCATTTTTTTTTTTTCGAAAAAAATATTTATTGTCAGTACAAACAAGAAGCCTTTTTATTTAAGTTTGGAAACTAAGAATTTTCGGTCCCAATTTCTTATTTAAAATTAAATTATTTCAACGTTATTTCCGGGCACCCTGTATTGTGCTAAGCCCAGCTCTGACCACGCCGCAGTCGCTAGCGAGTTGGTCGCAAAGAGAAGCCGGAACGCACTATGAGTGTAAATAGTTAGTTTCAAGTTGAAAATAAATGATCAGCTTCAGCTTCATAAATAATTGTTAAATAATAAAAAAACATAACTTACCACACCTTGAGATCCGTAATAGGGATTGCTCAAAGTAAAACATGAACAACCCTCGGGGAAAACATCGAAGATATCCCTAAACGCAGAAGGATGGGAGTCATAGGCTGTTATATTGGACACTACCGTTTGCAATGGATAATTGGCAGTGTTTTCGGAGAACTGCTTCTCCAATGTCACGCGGCCGTTGTGAGAAAACACATACTTGCGACCGGTCATCACTTGCACTTGCACCAACACTTTTACTTCGCCGAATGTGATACCCAGCCGGTTGTTATATCTACAAGACGCGTTTTTCACAAATGTCGCCCACCTTTCGATGTCGCCAACGTTACCTATCGACGATTTCGCGGTACTCTGCTGCGAATAGTGACGGATTGTTTAAATCTTCAACGTTGTACTGGTTTCGTTCGCCCATGCAGATATATTTTATTTTACTATTGAAAATAGCGCTCACTCTGAAAATATTACCTATTATTATCAGATTCACATCAAAAATTTCCAATTTCATGTGGCCAGATGGGCAATATTTAACCTAGACTAAATGACCAATTTTTTTGCACTTCCGGTTTGAGCGGAAACGACAGTAATTTTTGATTTTTTTTGGATTCAGGGTACGTAGGATAGGACGGTTATTCTTTTTTGTTTTTTTTTTTTTTTAATTTTTTTCTAACTTTTGAAAATTGTGTCTAGGAGGCTGTGAATATCATAATAGTATATCATACTCACGAATAATAAACGAGTGACTTAAAAGGTTTACCGAGCGTGTTGCATATACTGTTTCTACGATCGTCAGTTTTTGGGTACATTTTCACAAAACAACACGAACACATTCACTGATGATGAAAACATCCGATCGCTCCCAAACCCGGGCGGTAAAATCCCGGAAATGTCCGAAGTGGCTCGGATTCGTGGGAAACGAAACTGACGTGGTAAAGTGACGCTTGCTTGGTGTGTAATTAGACATTTTACAGACGGGAATAGAAAAATACTATTTACCGGGTCACGGGAAAATTGTAAATGAAACTTTTCTTTAATTGTCTAATGGTCAATAGCACTTCATGTAATGAATTATTAATTTTTTATTATAACCTAGTTTTTTTCAAATACCACCCCAGTGGGAACAAAAACTTTTTAAAACCGATCCATTTTTTGCAAAATTTTAACACCAAAATTTTCAAAATCCGGAAAGAAAAAACCAAATAGTAAATACATTTTCATAAAAACAAAATATTACTTAGGTGGCTTTGCTTCTATTCATCATCGAGTCGGCAAGATTAAAAATAGAAATTTTTTCTTTTCTTTTCAAATCCGTCACGTTTTGGGATAATTCAACACAATATTTTGCAAATCCGTTAGAAAATAAACCATCAACAATGTTGGTTGAATCGATTTGAAAGTGTTTTACTGTGAGACAAGTTTTGCATTGCTTCACATTCATTTATTTTGTGTGCGATAGATATTAACTTAATAAACAACTTTGAAATAATGTTTTCAAAATGTCCGCCTTCTTGTATACGACACTCCCTGGCTATAGAAATTACATTTGCTGTAACCCTTCTTAACAGTTCTGGGGTTTAGTATTTATGATGGTCACAGCCTCCTAGACACATTTAAAATTCAAAAGTTACTGTCGTTTCCGCTCAAACCGGAGTCTACATATTGTCAAAAAATTGGATATTCAGCCTATATTAACCCTTCCAAATTCCAAATCACTATCTCAAGCCGTTTAAAAGTTATACGAGTGTTCTTACTTTCTAGTGTCACCCGGTATATATACCGCTAAAAGAACTAAAATTACGATTCAATAATGGCAGTTTTAAGATTTTATTCTTTTACTGATATTACAGGTTAGGGAAAAGATTTCAAAAGTGATATCGCTGCGTTTAATTTTTTTGAGGAAATAAATTTTATTTACGGTGATGTCGCAAAGTGCCATCTAGCGGCGACACAAGCAATCTAATTTCAAACTGCTCAGTGCAACGTGGATAGCGGAAAAGGGCCCTTTTTTTAACAATTCCAAGTTTGATAAAATGCAAAGAGGATTCAACACAAAAAACATATTCAAAAAAAACATTTCAAAAGTGATTATAAGGAAAGAAATTTTATTTATAGTGATTTCGCAAAGCGCCACCTAGCGGCGACACAAACAATCTAATTTCAAACTGCTCCGTGCAACGTCGATAGCTGAAAAGGGCCCTTTTTTTAACTATTTCAAGTTTGATAAAATGCAAAAAGGGTTCGACACATAGAATATATTCAAAAAATACATTTCAAAAGTGATATCGCTGCGTTTAATTTTTTTGACGAAAGAAATTTCATTTACAGTGATGTCGCAAAGCGCCATCTAGCGGCGACACAAGCAATTTAATTTCAAACTGATCAGGATAGCTGAACTGTACACTTTTTTTTAGCAATTTTAGTGTTAGTTACAATTAAATTTTGAAGTGCGACTTTGTTTTTGGTTACTATTGAATATTATTCATACTATTTTTGTCATATAAACAAATAAAATAAATAAATATTTGGGCTACATACTTTTAAGGTTAACAAAACTGCTAATATGGTTAGTAGCCATTAACATGTCATAGACTCACTTAGCCTCCAGAAGATGTGGCCATCCCACCCAGACAATGTTTCCTAATAATTCCCAAGGAATATCGTCCCCACCATCACTTATTATATTGACTATCATGCTCTCATTCCTGCTGGGTTGCTCGAAGACCTTCACCTTCGCTCTTTGAAGTTGACCCTGAAAAATCGACCAGAAATTGGCTGAATCGATAATCGTGTAAATCACGATCCTCACCTCATATTTGAGGTGTTTCATGGTAGGAAATCCTGGGTAGTACACATCCATGTTCGCTCCTGGATAAGCCCCTTTTATCAATTTCTCTTTGGGCACTCTAATATCATCCACAGAAAAACACTGCAACTCGCTGTGACTGTGTTTGACCGTTGGGAAGTAGTCCGGTGCCTCATACGGACCCAGATCCTTATCCGTATAAGTGTAAACCAACATAGGGCCATGAGTGTTCCTCCTTTTCTCCTCTTCTGTTAAGAGTTCATTACAGGGAGTCATCGCTTCCAAAAGCACCCGCTCGTCCATAAAAGGGATTAATACTACCGCTTCCCATTCCTGTCTCTTCCCATTCAAATCCGTCTTGAAATCTTCAGGATAGTACTTGTGTAAGGGCGATTCCTCGTCAGTCATAAGATTATGGTAAGCTTGGGGCAAATGTTGCTTACTGGCAGCCGGCAGTACTCCCAACAACTAAAGTGGAGTACTGAGTAACTCGAAATGTCGGAAAAGGTGATACGTACTTGTTCGTAGGGTCTAAACGGGGTGCCTAAGTCGAATTCGAATTTTACATCTGAAAACCCTTTGATGTCGGTGATGTATGGGGCATAATGGTGGGGGTAATACCAGGACCATGAACAAACACCGTTGTAATAATAATTTAAGTTCCACTGGATCGCCCGGACATAACCTTCCGCTTGGGTTCTCATAACTTCTCTATAGGGATAATAACTAACTTCATTATATGTAACTAAGCTTTTTTGTTGTTTAAAACACATAAAACGAGTCCTTCAAATTCAGAAACTTATTGTTTTGTCTTATTTTAGAATTTTGGTGCGGGACAACAAATAAGCAGATAGAGTAATACTCACGGTGTTACATTTTTATATTCAAGCTTATTCCTGTAATAATCGTTTTTGTAGTACTGAAATGCCATGTCCTCCTCATCTTCCGATGGTTCAATATGCTAAGAATAATAATCTGTATATTTATTGCTTATTAACTAACAAAACATACCAATTCTTCTGTTTCCTTTATCAGGGCTGATAGGCCAGAATCTTTGGATCTTTCATGGTCTCTAATGGCAATTTCACCCTTAAATAAACCGATAGCACCACATGACATTCATTACTAATTACACTTACTCCCAGACAAAGTTTACGGCCTGTTTTAGCTTCCATATAAAGAAGATCATCTCTTAATTCTACAAAAGTCTCCAATTCAATGCTTCCGAGCTTCTGCATATATTTTTCGAATCTTTCCAAGTTCAATGTGCCACTTTCATTAATATATCCTGCAAAAAAATCAAGAAATATTCAAAATGTTGTATATGAAAGTATCGTACCATCCAATGTTGGCAAAACATCCATGTAGGCTTTGTACAAAACTGGAAGGGCTCCATTGGCAATGTGCAAGTTTGGCAAATTTGGTATAAAGTCGTTTCCAACTAAAAAACCCATAAGAACCTGCCGAAAAAATAAAAAGCAATGAAAAATCTAACAAATAATTGAAGCGTCTTACCCAATCGTCGATGATTTTCTCAAAATCATACTCGAACCCTACCAGCTTGTCTTTCACGGGAGCAAACTCCATCTCCAAGTATTCCCGCATCAGAGATAGGTGTAACAAAAAGAATGTTATTTCCTCAGGCACTGATTGTCTTTTTGTTGATTTTCTGCCAAATTTAACCTTCAAAGCAAATACATTGTAGATAATAAATACCTGATGAATTGGGGAAAATCACCTCCTCTCTTAGCAAGCAAAAATGTGGCTCATGTGTACAGAGGCCCAGCATTATTAAATCAGCATCTAAACCATATAAGCAATGTCTGGTGTTAGGATCATAACCTGGCAGTGATCTCATGTACCGTATATAGTCCATTATTTTATGTTCTCCTTCACCGGGGGTCTCATGTCCAGACAGTACGACTTTGCAATTTCTCCACAATGGATCATTAGAAATCTTTCTCACAACAAAATATTTCAGTTGCTCATGGAGTTTAGCCATAAAAACAGTTCCAGGAGTAATGCAGTTGGAATCGAATCTTGTTTGTGTTGGCAAATCTTCACCCCTTTCTTTGGCCTCTTGTTCCTGTTTGATGGCATCTTTTGCTACTCGAAACCTTCGGCTACGTTGCTGATTCATCTTAGCTCGTGGTGCAACACCGTCTATAGCCATAAAGAACAGTTTCCTAGGACGGATCATACGGAACAAAACCTCAATGTAGTGGAAAATATCTTCAAAGATTTTCTCTTCTGTTATACGAAAATGTGGATTGTTATCGTCAGGATGAGAACACATATGAATAATGCCATTCATATCTAAATACATGTTATCGAATTCAGGTATCTAAAACAATTGGCACTAATAAAATTACACTGAAGCAGTTGCCGAAAAATTGTACCTGATATTCCCGAACGATTTCGCTTAAACAAGGATACCGTTCGCTAATATATCTAAAAAATTTTGGGACCCCCATATTTATTTATTATTTTCGTATAACAAAATTTGATGTAAAATAGCGACAAAATCACAGACGATCAATTCAATATATCCCACAAAATCTATTGGGCAAGCGGGTTAGGATCATTCCTCCATTTCCGACTCGAACGAGGATTCTAAAATTTCGGTCGCTGGCCGACACATATTATCGCTTATGTTTACAAAAAAGTGTTTAAACGGATATCGCAAAAACACCTCCATCCAGTTTCTAAACGCCGTGAATAGCAAAAACAACGGTATCATAAGTTTTATACCAAAAAATAGAGGATTCTCTTTGAAGTCCGCAAGAAACGTTTTGCGATGTGCAATGCTAAATTGGCCAATGTTCCTTTGTCATAAGCTAAGGTGGTATTGCAGAATTTGCAGCAGTGTCATAGTTGGCTGAATGATGTTCCTATGTTTGGGACTTGAGAAGAAGCAGAAACAAAAAGAAGAAGGAAGAAGAAGTGTCATTCAATTGTATCGCTAGAAAAATATTTCTTATGGTGAATTAAGTTTTGTTAAATTGTGTTATTAAGATCATGGAGTTGTCGAGCATTTTGCCGGCTCCGGTGCAGCCTGTTTGGGACCGAGATGACGAGCGCAAAAAGAGGGCCGCTGCGAACCCATCTACCGTTTTAGTCAGCGCTCAAGCCATAGCACCTCCCTACGGACAAAGGCGAGGTTGGGTACCGCGGAACGTTACCGATTATGGCGACGGAGGCGCCTTTCCTGAAATCGCCGTTGCTCAATATCCTCTAGAAATGGGACGTAAAAAAGAAAATGCCTCCAACGCATTAGCAGTACAACTCGATGCCGAAGGCAAAGTGAAATATGACGTTATAGCCCGGCAGGGCCACTCCAAAGATAAAATCGTCTATTCCAAACTGTCGGATTTATTGCCAGTGGAAATGGTGGCAGAAAATGATCCGTCATTGGAAAAACCGGCGCAGGAAGAGCTCGACGAGATCACCGAAAGGACTAGACAGGCGTTGATGAAGATTACAAATTCGAAAATTGCCGCGGCAATGCCGGTCCGGGCAGCCGACAAAGCAGCACCGGCACAATTTATTAGATATACCCCCTCCCAGCAAGGAGCAGCCTTCAATTCTGGAGCGAAGCAGAGAGTTATTAGGCTGGTGGAGGCGCAGGTGGATCCAATGGAGCCTCCCAGGTTTAAGACCAATAAGAAGATTCCCAGGGGCCCGCCATCACCTCCAGCTCCTGTTTTGCACAGTCCCACTCGCAGGGTGACGGTGCGTTAAGCCATTTTTATATTCTAATTTTGTTGAGATTGTGCAAAAAAATTCAATTAACCAGTAAGGATATATATATATATATATATATATATATATATATATATATATATATATATATATATATATATATATATATATATATATATATATATATATATATATATATATATATATATATATATATATATATATATATATATATATATATATATATATATATATATATATATATATATATATATATATATATATATATATATATATATATATATATATATATATATATATATATATATATATATATATATATATATATATATATATATATATATATATATATATATATATATATATATATATATATATATATAGGTTCCTATGAGCTAATGGATACAAGAAAAACTTAGAATTTGCTGAAAATCCAAAAGTTGAAGTTTTTATTTAAAAAAACTATTACAAGCAAAGGTGTATAGTACCGCTAAGCTTGCTTTGATAAGAAATTGTTCTGAATTTAATTGATAATGGGTTATGGACCTAATTTCATTGATATTTTAAATTTAAGGTGTTTGGTTTTTGCTTTTTTTTTATGTTGTGTTGAGTAGTTAGATTAAGTCTGTGTTTCTTTCATATTTAAAAGAAAAAAAATTATGGTTGCCTCAATGGAAAATGGAACAAGTCACATAATAATACAAATGATACAATTTGACATTTTCACCTTTGCGGCAGCATGAAGAATGCCTATTGGTCTCAGTTCATTCAAGCTAGGGGGCTTTTTTCAACGAAGTAATGAGAGCCATTTTCCCGATTGTTTGAACTGACTTAGATTGTAACGATACATTTGTAATATTAACTAGTTATTAAACAATAGGGTGGATACAGTTTTAACATTATTACGGAAATCTGGTCCAAAGTATTTTGCAAAAATAGCTAACAACATCCTCAACCGGCGTTTCTCCCGCAGGTCAAAGAGCAAAAAGAGTGGAAGATACCGCCGTGCATATCGAACTGGAAGAACGCCAAAGGCTACACCGTCCCGTTGGACAAACGGTTGGCGGCGGACGGACGCGGTCTGCAACAGTTGCACATCAACGAGAATTTCGCGAAACTCGCCGAGGCCCTTTACATAGCGGACAGGAAGGCCCGCGAGGCCGTCGAAACCAGGGCCCAATTGGAAAAGAAACTGGCCCAGAAGGAGAAGGAGCAGAAAGAGGAACACCTGCGACAGTTGGCGCAAAAGGCGCGCGACGAACGCGCCGGCTTCAAGACCGTCTCGAGCCACGCGAAGACCATGGACGATGAAGAGCAAGAGCGGGAAATGCTCAGGCAAGATCGGCACAAGGAACGCGCGAGGGAGAGGAATTTAGCCCGGGCGGCGCCCGATAAGAGGAGCAAGCTGGAAAGGCAAAGGGAACGCGACATTTCCGAACAAATCGCACTGGGCATGCCGGCCCGCGGACCCTCGTCCAACGAAACCCAGTTCGATCAGAGACTGTTCGGTCAGGCCAAAGGTTTGGGTCAGGGTTACGGAGACGACGAGGCGTATAACGTATACGACAAACCGTGGAGGGAAGGCGGATCGATGGCTAACCATCTTTACCGGCCGAGCAAGAATATCGATAAGGACGTGTACGGGGGCGAGGAATTGGAGAAAGCTATCCGAACTAACCGGTTCGTGCCGGATAAAGAGTTCAGCGGGACGGATAGGAGCGGTGCCGGACGCAGCGGTCCCGTGCAGTTCGAAAAGGAGGAGGATCCGTTCGGGTTGGATCAGTTTTTGTCGCAAGCTAAGAGAGCGAGCAAGCGCAAGGAACCGGAGAAGCGCGACGATCGCGATAAGAAGAAGCGTAGGGATTAGTTTCCGGGTCCCCGTACCCATACCCAGATACCCCCAAAGCGTGTGGGTATTTTGGAGATACACTCCCACTTTGTTTTTTTTTTTTTTTTACAGCGAGACCTGGCGTTTACGGGTACCTGGATTGCAAAAATGGTTCAATAAAAAGGCATTCTTTATTTGGTTTTGTTTTATTTAATTTAACCAAGAAGCTGTCGTCTGCTGTACTATTAGATTTTATGGTGGCCCTACTACGATAAAAATTGATACGCAGGTGGCGTTGTTATTTTCTTTGAGATAGGATTCATCTGTTTGCCTCTACATTTCACCCACTAACCTGTGCTTTGGACCATCAAAACATCGGTATCTCCGTTTTGCCTGAGGATACGCAATGACCGCTGACAGATTGTCAATAAGTTTCGGACATGTTCTTTTTACGGTCGTATTATTTTTTTTTTAAATATGACTAGATCTCGTTAAATGTGCTCGTTAAAAGTGTGTGGATATCGCTGTTTCGAAGGAAAATGTGCTGGTTAGTGGGTTAAATACGCGGAAAATCATTACCTTCTCTACGATACCAACAATGGCGCCTGCGGCACATCAGTTTTTACCGTAGTAATTATATTATCGGGCACAACGGGCCCATCTGGTGGTCTAAGTGCTTGGACGCCCGCGAGGGCGCCGCCCTTTAATACCAATTATATTATCTAATAGCTATATGACCAAAGCAAATGTAATTTAGTTGTAGGTTTTTTTTTTATTTACACTTTATTTGGCCACTGCTGCCAAGGCAATTCGGCCAGCTTCTCGGTAGTGGTGTGCAATAAACTATTTCCATGAAGGATGCCTCCGTAAAGAGGGTCTGGGTGATACCATCATCCTACTGGACGGCTATACAGGAAAAAAAAAATGGACGAAAGAATTAGAATATGTGAAAACAATATGCAAAGTTTTAATCCACATGCATCTAAAAAGCGGCAAACAATTCTAGCAGCAAAATCCAACTGAGTGCCGTGAAATAAAATGGAATTAATATGCAGAGGCGAAGGAAAATTAGCACTAATGAGTGGTTCATACAACTGTTGTGATTTCTCCCAATGAAGAGCACAAGCAAACAGCACATTACTTAAATCGCCCAGTTCTCTAGTTGTAGGTTAGAAACGATTCCGATTCTATGTACTGACATCACCTGATACCTGTTTTCAAACATACATTATAAATAAAATATAGAGCGATCGATTCAGATAAACTATAACGTAAGAGATATGACTATATCGGTCTGACTTTAACTGACAATACGCCAATTTATGGGTACATGGATTGCAAAAATGATTCAATAAAAAGGAATTCTTTATTTGGTTTTGTTTTATTTCATTTAACCAAGAATCTGTCGTCGGCTGTACTATTAGACTATACGATAAAAATTGATACGCAGGTGGCATTGATATTTTCTTTGAGATAGGAATCATCTTTTTGCCTCTACATTTCACCTACTAACCTTTGCTTTGGGCCATCAAAATATCGGTATCTCCGTTTTGCCTGAGGATTTAATGGGATCGGAACATATTTCTAGAAAAAGCGGCATCCAAACTTAACGATCTGTCAGCGTCCATGTTTGTTGTTGTTAAATCTCGCGCATGCGCGTGTTGAATAGCAAATTTGCGTGCACATTTAAATTACATCGATTTTCCGAAAGTTCCATAGTGGTCCGCAGGAGCACAATAGAAAAACAATGCGTCCCTTTACCACACGAAACCGCGAAGCACTTTCCTTTTATAATAAAAAACTGCTTTGTGCTAGGCGCCACGAACTTGCCCCGCCCAGCGACGATTTTTTCAAAGCAATCTTGTTATTCTCGTAGAGATAGAAATCATCTTCCTGCCTCTATATTTCACCTACTAACCGGTGCTTGGCGCCGTTTTCCTGTCAAAACATCGGTGTCTCCGTTTTGCCTGAGAATTTAATGAAATCTGAACATATTTCAAGGCAAAGCGGTATCCGAACTTATTGACGATCTGTCAGCGGCCATGTTGGTTGTTGTTAAATCTCGCGCATGCGCGTGTTGAATAGACCTTCTCAAATTTTTTTCATGGTTGTTTCATTCTTGAAAAAATTAGATAGATACAGAATAATGTTGTCTCTCATTACCAATATTTACTAACCTTAGAGCATTATACTTGTCGTAGGTATTAACCTGCTACCTATGCAATAGTATATTTATTCGTTATTACCAGTTTTTGTCGATCTGGCATATTATTACCCATTGGTAATAGTAGGTAGTAGTAGCTGTGGTCGTAAAACTACTTAAGTATAACTATTACAAAAAATTGAAATAAGGTAGGTCAACAATTTTTGTATTATTTTTAGAAATTGCATAGTTTAAAACTGTGACATTAATATCCAAAATAATTTGGTCCTACATTTAATGCAATGAAAAACAACCTAACTTAAAGTATCTTTGATGTTTGTGACGTGTTTGCCTTCTCATCCGCATCTGAAACTATTTTAGTTTTGAGAAAGACAGGTATTATATATCCGTGCTTTATATAAAAAAAAAGAACGAGACTATATATACATTTATGTATTTCATTTCATTAAATACAAAACTCATTAAACTCTCATCGGTGAGATCTCTTTCATGAGAGTAGGTACTATCGCGTGCATAAAAAACTAGAACAAATATGAACTTTCAGTTTGACAGTAAAAGCCTATTTTCATGCAATATTTTTTTGTCAACCTAAACATTTTCTAGTTTTTTTTTTTGCTTGTGATGGTACCTACTATCACCATGAAGACAGCCTTGGAAAAAAAAAGAAAAACGTTTTCATGTATAAACCCAACAATCATTTTAATGTAAAAACTGTATTTCATGCAGGATGATTCCTTTGTTTTTGGGGTCTGATGCTTGCATCCATTTTAAGAATAAAATGTATTATGTATACGATATAATTAAAAATATAATTTTGTTCTGGGGGATTTTCTTTAACATTGCTTACTTAAATAAAAAATTAGTTTAGTTTTGTATGCCTAAATTTAACTGCTCAAAAACCATGAAGAGAAAGTGGATTTTATTTAAAAAAAGTATCAACTAAAAAATCGCAATGATATATATTTTATTAAATTATATTTCTTATGCTTTATTTATACTACATTTACGTCCTATTTATTTTTAAAAAACATAATAGCTATTTACTGTGGTATGTCTATCTATTCACAAGCGGCTTAAATGGGACATCGGCCGGATATACTGGGGATATTGTGTGCTATCTGGGGACTCCGGACGACACCCTAAAATACGACACGAAACGATCCGCCAATAAAGTCCAAAGAGAAATAACTTTGTTGCTAATATAAGCAGATCGAAAGCAGACAATTCGCGAGGACCACCGAGATCGGTTACGGGCGGGTCTACGCATAGTCGCGCACGCCTTCCCACGCCATTGTGATTGCGCGCTCACGCACCGATTGGCCGTCCTTAATGGCTTGCGTTCCGATTACGACGCCGACAGGTAAACCGATGTTTGTGTCCTGGGTAAATCGGGGGAGCTCGTGCGGTGTGTCGCTGCTCATTCCATTACAAAAATTAATTTAATTTTTGGATTTAAATAAGTTTAAAAGTTTAATAGGTAATTTAATATATGTATAAAAGAATATAATATTAATAAACGTTTATTATTTATCGTATAAAAACAAAATACGAAAACCTGTATGGTTCAAAAATTGAACTAAATGTTCAGATTTTCACGAAGTTATATATTTTGACATGACAATTGTTTCGACAACACCGTGTCTGTATCAGATGTAATATTCACCAACTACCTGCTACTATATATACCGAAAAATGACAATAAAACCTTAATTAAAATTGTGGTGATAATTTAAGTTCAATAAAGGTGAGGTATTATTTAAATCTAATCTAATAGCAATGTCCATTTTGCATTCTGTGCCTTTTGGTTGTGATCTGTGTTTGGTTTCGACCAGAAACTAAGAGGGACAACAGAAAAAAGACAGAATGGTGGTGGTGCACATGTTTTAGTCATAAAGATTCAGTTAGAAGAATTCCGTTTTATCATTTTTAACATGGTAGCAGAAGTCCGCGGTTGTTGAAAAATCAAAAATTAAAAGAAAAGAGAAAGTCCACGACATTGGTAAGAATGCTTTCATAATTTCATGTTAAGTTTTAACTTTGTTCACTCAAATTATGACTATTGTTTATATAAGCGAAAAACTGACTTATTAATTTTTAGTCAAGATTTAAATGCAATAAACTAGGTTAGTTTAGTAAACAGGTTAACCCATTGGTGAAACAAGATTTCTCACCATTAAAAAAAAAAACCGACCGCATCAGACAAACATAATCAAATCTGATCTATGGTGACGCGTTGTCTCGCGCCAGTCAAGATGAACTCGTCCGATTTTACTCGATTGAGCCTGAGCCAAAAGCGAGAAAGATGCCCGCCCTTCTTTTTTTTTGCTTACGAATAATTTTATTTATTGTAATCATCTGCTTATTATTCTAATGTTATCATGGAGTTTTTTGTTTAAAGTACGTGCTTAATGTGACGCAAACCTTTATAATAAAAGTTTTCTGTTCCTTCTTAATTTTGTTATAATTATTGCCCTTCAAGGGTCATTGTTAGTTTCCTTAAAATAAATAAAAAAATAATAAACTACTATAAGTATCGATACTTTAGGAGTATTTATTTGAGTAGTATCGAAAAAAGATTCGAGTACTATCGAAATGAGTAGGTATCGATACTTTAATGGTATCGGAACATCCCTAACTATAAACGCTGGTCATGCGAGCTTCGACGACGACAGGCGGCGCTTCTTGATGCGGCAAAGGGTGGGGGAACGCAGGGACGAGCCACGCACTTCCCGCCGAAACCAGTCGGAAAGCTCGGCCGTCTTATTTGCATACTCGATTGTTCTCCAGTCGGCGCGATTATTGGACACGGCCTGCTGCGACCGCGGCAAAGCGTTTATCGGTTAGCAACTACAATCGTACGTTTTATATCAGCCCGCGGCCGTACAGAAAAAGTTTTATATTTGGTTGTTTGTGTGATAAAGTTTGACCCGGACACCTCCAGCAATCCTGGAGTTGTATAGGACCGTGGTGATGAACATGACAGGACCGTCGACTTTGCCGGAAGCGTTAACCTTCGCGGGGAACAGGCATACCAGTCATATTTTGACATCGGTAAGTTGGTATTTCAGGCCATGTTTCCTAACGCGATGTGTCTCAATCTCACCCGAAAACCCGATAATTATTTTTTTAAGACAGGCACGCAGCGTATTCAGCAGGGAAAAATAAATAAAAAAGTCCACATTACTTTGCCCCAAAATTTCATTTGCATTTCGGGCATGCAAGGAAATAATGCGAGAACTGACAACCCTTCAAACTTCAAATTTATAGCGTAGATAATTTTTTTTAACCAGCGCCTTGCGTGACGCCGTTTTAATTAATCGAAATAATAAAAAAGTGTAAAACAAATTGTTATGGCCGAACAGGTCCGTACTTTGCTTAGAATTTAATTATTTGGGGTTTTGTTAGGAAAGATACTAAACAATATTTATTTATTTATGTATGCATTTATGTTTAAATCTAAAATAAAATTACTAATTACTTAAGTTACTTAAAATTATTCACATAATATATCAGTATCACTATCGCTATCATAGCCTGTCCTAATTATTATTTGTTCTATATTATTTGCAATATGGATATACCATTGTTCTGCTTTTTCTATATGTTTAACAGAATTTGCCCAACTTTGTAGAAGGATGTTAAAAACTTCGGTTTCTATAAGTTTGAGGACATTGGAGTTTTGGATTGTTGCTTTTGTGTCACATCAGGAAGGGGTTTTAGTGAACTGTCTGCCGTGATAACTTGCATTGTCCATTACAATCACGCTATTAGGAGGAATGTTTGGAATTGTTTTTAAACCAACTTTGAAATAAATCAGCGGTGGTGTGTTCACGGTAATCCAGAGAAGGATCTTGAATATTTTTCGCAGACAGAGAAAGTCCATCTTCAGAGCCAGCATGCAAAATAGTTATTCTTTTACCCCTTTTTGATAGATCAACCCAACCCTTTTCCAGGGTATCATAAGTGTCAAACCAGGTTTCATCCAAGTAAATAATTGGCCTTTGTTGTTCTCTGTAAATCCTAATTTTTTCTAGATATTCTTTAAAATCTAAAACCCATGTGTTGAATGCACTTCCATAAGGTAGTTCTGCCACATTTAACACCGGTTTCACCTTTTTCAAGCCTCCTAATTAAGATATCTAATGTAGACACGCTTTGTTCCTCTCCTAACTGGTAAATTTTACGCCGTATCTTGGATCACTTTCATCTAGAGTCGAGAAAATGTCAGCATCAATTCTTTTTTTCCTCGTTGAAACGGGATTATTCGCAATTTTCCATACAGTTGATGTTGGAATTTTCGTCAATATGGCCGTTTATTCTAAAGATGGTTGCTCGCTGGCGCCCCGTTCAATGAGAGTCAAAAATAAACATTGTTTATAACTTCCTTAGTCTCAATTGTGTATGGCTTTTTGCGTATTGCTCAGTAGGTTGTTAAAGTTTCTCTATTATAATTCAGACTACCCTGTATATAAAATATGGATTCCCAAGTTTACACTTCACAATATAACCTCTATAATCGGATTACTAAATATTAGTTTTATGATACGATTAAAACCGAGAAAAATGCTTGAAAAGTCCTTAAAAACACAAAAAGTCTTAAAAATTGGTAGACTTTTTCATATAAACAAAACAAAATTTAAAGTCTTACCACTTTTCTTGTTATCGAAGCATAAGATTTCAATTTAGACACTTTCTTGGCTCTTGCGTTTCTTTCTAGACATTGCCCGTTTTCAGAAAATTGATCCAAATGCATGCCTTACATAAAATAAGAAAAGTGTTTACGTGTATGTTTAGGAGTTTTATGTTTTACTAGATACAGAAACAATGAAAATATTAAAAAAAAAACAACAACATAAATGCACTTTTAAACTTTTCATAAAGGTAGAAATCAGTTCGTCAAACTTGATAATGCCAAAGTGAGTGACCAAACTTGTGTGAGGTCTCGCATTATCCTGGTGGAACACTACACCCTTCCTGTTGATTAATTCGGGCCTCTTCTCTTTAAGTGAATCATTCAATTTGTCCAGTTGATGACAATAGACTTCTGAATTAATCGTTGTATTGTCCGACAAAAGCTCAAAAAAAAACGATTCCTTTGACATTCCACCAAACGGAGAGCATCACCTTTTTTTGGTGAATGTTGGCTTTTGACACGCTTTGAGCCGGTTCATCTTTTCTGCTCCATGACCTCTTGCGTTTAACATTGTTGTATACAACCCATTTTTCGTCCCCAGTAATAATCCGCTTCAAAAATGGATCATTTTCTTGACGTTTGAGGAACGAATCACGCACGTCAACGCGACGACACAAATTTCGCTCCGTAAGGACATGGGGCACCCACACATCGAGCTTCGAGGTTAAGCCCATGCCCTTCAAATGGCCATAAACAGTCGAATTCGACAAATTTAATCTCTCACCGATCTCTCGTGTGGTTATTCGCCGATTTGCATCAACTAATGCCTTTATCGCATCTTTGTCAGCTTCGACCGGCCTTCCAGACCGTGGTGCATCTTCGACATCAAAATTGCCGGATCGAAATTTTGCAAACCAGTTCTGGCACTGACGTACTGTTAACACGCCTTCTCCATACACATCCGTCAATGTTTTTCTCGCTTGGACAGCATTTTTACCTTTTCTGAAGTAAAAAAGTAAAATATGACGAAAATGCTGCTTATTGCTCTCCATATTTAAAAGGGCACCAACCAAAAACTACTGCGTACAATTAATAGAACTTTTTCACACACAAGCCTTACAATATCAGCTCTCAAGACATATAATGGTTATGCGGCTTAAGTGTGAAGTTGGTTTCGAAAAAACGTAATTAAGTCCCCTGACGGGAAAAAACGACATGACTTTCCGAACAACCCTATAAAACAACAGCAGCGACTCATAAATATTGAGAAAACAAATAACAAAATGATGTCTCCTTTTTGGTTGTACTAGAAGACTCCGAAAAACTCCGAAACAATGTGGCTTCACTGCATGGTGCCTTTTTAAAATGGTGAAATAATGCTGGTTCTTCGGAAACGCAGGTCTCTGACATTGTGGTAATAAATATAAAATGTGGAAAACATGTTTATGCAATGTGCTAACATCACATCAATGCGACGGCATTATATTTTTATCAGCGCAAAAAAACGTCCGATAAAAAATACCAAAATATTAAATATTACATCGATGTTTACAAATACGTATGGCGATTTAATGGAACTGTTTACTTAAGGATTTTAAAACAAATCGTAAGAGGTAATTTATTACACGCTGCAGTGTGATCGAGATGTGCAGATTTTATGCCCCCAGAAACAATAAAATAAACAAACAAGAAACAAAATTAGATAAGTACTGTATATATATATATATATATATATATATATATATATATATATATATATATATATATATATATATATATATATATATATATATATATATATATATATATATATATATATATATATATATATATATATATGGGGTTTGTTACAGCTCGCGCCGTTTTCCCTCTCTCAAGCAGACTCTCCATTCATCTTTGTCATTCCAATCTCCGTCTTCCAACCCCCTTTCCTCCATGGCTTCATCTATTTCATCCTTCCACGATCTTCTGGGTCTTCCTCTCTTTCTACGTCCCATAGGGCTCCACTCTGTGATTTTCTTTATCCACCGTCTATCGTCACTTCGTCTGACATGACCATACCATTTAAGCTGTTTTTCTGCTATTGTAGTTAATAAGTCTTTTTCTACATTCATTTGCCTCTTGATTTCTGCGTTACGTATTCTATCCATGCGTGTTCGTTGGCAACACCTTCTCCAATATTCCATTTCGACGGCGGTTACTTTAGATTTGTTCTTTTTGTTCAATAGCCAGGTTTCTGCTATTGTCTTAAATATTGTTGTTTTTGTTTTCTTTGTTAATTTCTTGTTCCATATAATGGAGTTCAGTTGTTTTATACATGTTCTACCCTGACCTAGTCTAGATTTGATTTCTTCTTCTCTTGTTCCATCTTTTGTTATTATACACCCTAAGTATTTAAATTTGTCTGTTGCTTTTACGGTTGTGTTTTCATCTATTTCTAAATCTTCGATTTCCCCTTCTTTTGTTGTTAGATATTCTGTCTTTTCGAAGTTTATTTCCAAACCTACCTTCTCATATTCCTCTTTCAGCTTTCTGAGCATGTAACTCAAGTCGTCTTCATCCTGGGCTATGACCACCTGGTCGTCGGCAAAGCTTAGGGTGTATAAGTGGTCGTCGCGTACTGGGACTCCCACACCTTGACATTTTCTTTTCCATTGTGTTAGCGTCCTCTCAAGATAGATCTTAAACAACGTTGTTGATGTAGGGCATCCTTGTAGTAGGCCCTTTGATGTTGTGAATCGATTTGTGTACCTATTACCTATTTTAACCGACAACTCGTTGTTCTTGTACATTGTATCTACGGCTTTTATTAGTTCTCTTTCTATCCCAATATCTTCCATTGCTTTCCAAAGTTGTTGTCTGGGTATAGAGTCATAAGCTTTTCTTATATCTATGAATGCTAAATGGATGTCTCTGTTTTTAGCTTTTTTCTTTTCGATAGTCTGCCTTACCGTATATATCTGATCAACGCATGACTTCCCTGCCGTGAAACCGGCTTGATCTTCACCTATTTTCCCTATTATCTGGTCTTCTATTTTGTTTTTGATTATCTTTCCATATAGTCTTCCCATGCTTGATATAATGCTAATTCCTCTGTAGTTGGTACACTTCCTACGACCCCCCTTCTTGAAAATAGAGCTTATATATGCCGTATTCCACTCCCTTGGTAACGTTTCTCCATTTATTGCTCTTTCAAACATGTTTTTCAATATTCTGAATAATTTGTCCGACCCATACTTAATAAGTTCATTCACTATCCCCCCTGGCCCTGGTGATTTTTTGTTTTTTAATTCTTTAATGGCTTTTATTATTTCTTTTTCTTCTATTGTTACATGCTTTAGATTGTTGTTAGGTTGTATTTGGTATGTTAGTTGTTGCCAGAATTGTGGTCGTGTCTCCGTTAGTAGTTGTTGATAATAATTTTCCCATTCGGTTTCTTTGATAAACTGTATATTGACTTTCTCTTTGGTATTTGATCTGACAGATCTTATTGTTCTCCATGATTCCAAGCATCTTGTACCTCCTGTATACTGTTGTATGTTTTGGCAGAGTCTATCCCATTTTTCATTTTTTTTTGTTTCTCTGTTTTTGTCCTCATATTTCTGTAGGTCTTCTCCCGAATTTGTACAGAGCCATTTTTGGTGTAAGCGTTTTTTTTCCTGAATAGCTGCAATAGCTTCCTCACTAAGTTCTTCTGTATATTTTTTGTTCTTTCCGTCTTCCTCTCCTAATGCTTCATAAGCTGCCTCTTTAATGCTCTTCTTCACGTGTTCGTAAGTGTCTGTTAAATTATTAAAATTGGACTCTATTAGTTTTTCATCAAGTCTACGTCTGTACAAATCTCTTATTGTTTCTTCCTCTAGGAGGTGAATTTTAAATCTTTTCTCTTTTATTTCCTGGTTGTTTTGGTTGTCTTTTTGTTGTTCTTGTTTTGCTATCTCTTCTTTGTTTTTCTTTGCTACTCCATACCAAGGAAAGTGCATGTACGCAACTACTAGTCGATGATCGGTTCCACATTCAGCGCTTCTTTTAACTCTTACATCCTGTATCTTAATTGTTGTAGTTATCCTAACAACTATGTAATCTATTATGGATCTTAGATTCCTAGTTTCTTGTATCCAGGTGTATTTGTGAATGTCTTTATGTTTATAGAAGCCGTTGGTAATTTTTAAGTCGTTTAATTCGCAAATTTCAATTAATCTTTCACCATTGTCATTAATTGTGTCCTCCCCGAAATGGCCTACTGTTTTGTTATGTGCTTTATTTCCCGTCCTTCCGTTAAAGTCCCCAGCTATTATTATTTCTTGTTTAGTTTTCACTTTTTCAATTTCTTCCTTTAGAGTTTCAAAGAATGTAATTTTTTCTGTAGCGGCGCTGTCGTTTGTTGGTCCATATACTCCTAATAAAACTATTGATCTGCCGCACATTTTCAGGTGTACTGTGATTATATGTTCATTAATGGGTTCCCATGATGTAATGGTTTTCTTCCATTTCTTGTTGATAAGTACCGAAACCCCGGCTTTAGCTCTGTTTTCTTTATTAATACCGCTCCACATGTGTAGGTGCCCATCTATGTCTTCTGTGCCATGTCCTTTCTTTTTTGTTTCGCTCATTACCAGTATGTCTATTTGTCCTTTGTTAAATTCCCCTCTGACTTCTGTTTCTTTTGTTCGCCAACCCTGTATGTTCCAGGTGGCACATACTAGTTTCCTGTTTTTACTGTTTTTTGTTTTGGTTTGGTTGAGATGTAAGCTTGGGTTTGCTGTTTGACCAAAAGCAGAATTGCCCCCCCCCCCACCCCCCGTATCCTATGGGGCTCCCTTCATCGAAGGTGTGGATTTCCACCCGGGGACCATTTTTCCGTTTCTGTATTTTCATTCTGCCTTTTGTCCTAGCTTTTCCCATTTGGGGTTTTACGTGTGATAGGGTGCTAAGTCCTAACGCCACAACCCTCCTCCTTTATCCGGGCTTGGGACCGGCAATGGCAGTGATGGGCTACTCGATCCACCCATCACTACCACAGGCGGAGTTAGATAAGTACTGTATAGAAAAGTAATTCTTCAATACAGAAGGTTGCCTATACACGGCAATTTCCATGCAATTAACAATTAATCTTAATAAAGTAGTTGCAAAAAAAAACTAAGAACCCCCAAAGTCTTAAAAATGATTTTTGGTGAAAACGTTTCATAGAAGCATCGATCACATAGTTCCCAAGAGACAAAGAAGTTATTGCTGCATTTAATTAATTTGTGCTGTAAAAAGAATTGAAAAAAAGACAGTTAATATTTTGAAACATTATAAATAAAATCTATATAAATATTAAATGTTGAAAATAAAATTCAATACAATTTGCTAGGAGTGTTCCCCTGGGCATAATGTAAATTCGCCATTTTTTACTAGAACAATTCTTTTTTTATACACATGATCATATTTACGAAGACTGCAAGCAAGCCTACATCAGCTATACTGAATTTTTTGAATGCGAACCCTGAACTCAAGATAAATAAGTCGCAGTGGTTAAAATGTGCTAAGCTTTCCCATAGATTTTCTTTTTTCTTTCTTAACGTGTTCACGACATCTAAGTCCGTGTCCATTAAGGGAATATTATTAATTTTCAAAGTTTGTTGTTTAGCTACGGTGACCTTTTTATTTGTTCCGATGATAATTTACACACACCCTCCAATTCAGCCCTACAGGCAACTATAAAGTTTGAAATACCCGTTGTATAAATTTAAAAACATAAAGGTCCCAAAACGCTACCCTGTGGTACCCCAGACAATATACTCGCCCTCGACTAGAGATAGTATTTAAATTTAAACTTTTTTAATTTTTTTTTCGTTTAAAGATTTGATATATTTTTTGCATATTTTCTTTTATAGAGAATAACTTGATCCTGTTTTTTAACGATGCTTTTTGTGTATATATAATGTTGAGTTTTTTTCACCTTTACATGGAGTTGACGAAATGAACTATTTAAATTTTGATTTGATTGCGGCACCCGTTTTAGCGGAGCGCGTCACCTTGCGATGTATATATTTTTCAATTTTGCTGACCAGATTTTTGTTAGTGCGGTGGTACACCTCACAGACACGAACCGATATTTAACATAAACGACACGTGCACTGTTTTGCAATACCATTGACCTAAATGATTCAACTTGCGATAACAATCGTTACAGGATTGTAGGACGTTAAAGATAGTAACAATTTTTTTGATTTGCATTAATAAAAAAAAGTGCATTTTTTAAAAGTTTAACGTATCATCGACATTTTAAAAAAAGTGCGTCTTGTGGATTAAGCAGAACTTGATAATTCTGGGAGAAATCTATTTTGTTGTGATGAAGAAAAGAAAAACAACACATTATGAGCTTAGTGCATTTAAATCTCGTTACAGATTTTCTAAAAATCTAGTAACATTTTCCCGACTCAAAATGAAATCGAGGAAATATAAATTATGTTTAAGTTCTGCACTCATACCTCAGAAAGAAATTTTTATTTACCGAAGGACGAATTAAAAATCAAAATGGTAAGGTACTATTTGCAAAATTGGTACTATCTGAAACTAACAAGATGATTCGCCAAACGCCAGCAAGTAATGCTGTTCAAGATTCAACATTACCTTGATGACCGACTATAAATATGGACAATCTATTGTTTTGGTTAGTATTCTACTTTTTTTAGCCCAAGTGTCATCATGTTTTTGATACTTTTTACAAAACTTCTGGATCCCTCCTGCGTTGCTAACGATTGGCCGATCATCCCGTTGACTTCTTCAGGGTTTGACTGAAACTGGTTCGCAGTTTACCCTGTACCTGCTTATACATTGTTTGAGGGGGCGGAGCTTAATGAGGGGCATATTGGTGAGAGGTACAGACCTGAGTCGCCGTTAAGATTGTTTATAGATTTCTATAGAGTCTCCGATTTTTCATTAAATTTTATATTCGGTTTCGTGATTGTGTTCGCCAACTGCTGAAGAGTTTATTTGTCTTTCATGTTCTTTGATCCAAGTTAAAATTTTTATTTCGGTCTTTCCGATGTGTTCTTTGTCGCACACGCACGGGCTCCGGGCATCTCAAATGGAATTTCGTCTTTGACGGACAGATTTTTGGACAAGTGGTAAATCTATTTGTGATGTTATATTTCTTTAGAACATTTGATCTGTGGTCAGTGTTGTTTGGAGTATCAGGAAGGACAACAGTTTCAACTGTGCTATTGCGGATATCCAGTTTATAAGTGCGTAGTCAATTACGTACGTTGTAAACAGCAATTAATATAAATTGGTATCTCGCCGCGGGCCGCGATAGTATATTTAACGCCGATAATAAGACTTAAAAAAACTGACATCTTGGTGACTTCTGTTATCGTTGTTTTTCATGTTCGTGCTCCTATTTTAAATTAGATTACTGGCTAAGAAGGTCGTCCGCGTCCTAAATTTGGACGTTTCAGTAATTTGTTTTCGTAAGAACGATAAAATTATAATAGTGACGGATATGGGATTTTAATTGTGCGCCGTTGCTTTGATCGATATACGGCCGTGTTTTTTTTTCAGCAGCAATTTCAAGTTTCGAGAATATTCTAGAAATTCCATACCAAACACTCAATATATTTGGAAGTTTATGTGATGTCATTGGGATTAAAAGATAATAGTGACGCAGAAAAAACATAGCCTGGTGTCGACAGTCGACAAAGGACTCAATAAACCAATGATACATGATTATATTGTTACATTGTAATTATTTTAATTGAGTAAGTTTGTTTGCAAAATTTCTGTTTCCATTGCTCAGGCTGTTTCTGTCTAACATATTATGGAATTGCAAGAAGTATGTACAAATAAATCCTATAGAATATGAAAACCTCTAACGCAACAAACAAGTGCTTAAAAATTATATTGGTCGCTTAACGTTTGAAAATTGTTGCTGTAAAGACATATAATTTTATTATATTTTAAATTATCTTCAAGTTTTTTGGCTGCCATGGTAAACTAGAGGATTAATTAATTGCCTTCAGCTTAAATATGTGATTTGGTATCCTCTTAATGTTAACTTTCTGCTGACACGAAATGTACGACTTGATATACAAGACTTTTTGCTGTTTTGCTGCAGAGGTCAAACCAGTAAAAATACTGTAAAAGAGAAACAATATTTGCGGCAATCCTATTAGGTATATCACGGCAATAAATATTCAAATTAAGTTAATAAAAAGAAATTTCAATGGATGCTTCTCAAGTGATTCTTCAATGTCATAACCTGCGGTGCACTGAAATCTAAAAGCCTGGTTCTTGCAAAATTATATTTCAACATTTTTTAATTTCTGGTATTGTAGTGTTATAAAATTTTTCAAAAATTTTTGATAAAGTGCTGAACTAAGGGACGGGTCGGTAATTATGCCTCGAAGTATATCATCTTGGCTTTTGAAGGCAATGGTCAGAATAGTCTACCAGTTTTAATTCAAAAATTATTTCTGTTTCACTCTCAGGGTCGTCATTCATTCATTCTTTTGAATTTTTTTATTGCAATTTGATAGCAAACGAAAGCATATTTAGAAGAGAACGAATTTTACAATTTTTTTTTTGGATGCTTTACTTGCATGAAAACGATCCAAATGACGATACTCTTAGGGCTCGAACTCAGAAAGTCAGTCACCAGAGACCTGATTTGCCTGTAAGTACAAGGGTAGTGTTACATCTGTGTCAAAAATTATTACTCAATAACCCAGGATGTAGAGGACATCATTTCTAAACCGATACCACTTGCAGAAGAATTGTTCATTTGACACGCACTACTCAAATCAGCCGCTAATTTTGGCAAAACGGTAAAATGATGGAAAGAAAAAGTAGTGTTCGGTATGTTCTAACCGTAAAGCGCAAGGCGACAGGCGGGAAACTAGGTATATTGTGTATAAATTTATTTAATGATAATGGCAGTGATTATGATAATGTTACATTTTGTTTGTGTTCCTCTTTAGTCAAGACTTATAATAAATAATACGAGGTTAGCGCCAAAATTTCCCGGCCTGACATAGATGCAGCTCCGGTATCACGATAAAACTTCTTCTTTTAAATATATATCTTAGTAGGCTCCGAAAAAAAATTGAAGTCTTGCATCAAATAGCTTTTTATTGACAGTAAGGGTTAGCACCTAAAATTATTAAATAAAGGCTGGATGGTGTGTACGGCCAAAGTTCTCCTTCGTATTCTGTAGTGAAAGAATGGGCAAAACGTTTTCGAATGGGGCAGGAGTCCCTTGAAGATGATTCAAAAACTGGTCGACCAATGGAGGTCATAACGGACTTGGTATTACGTGATCGACGTTTAAAGGTCAAAAAAATCACAGAAATTACTAAGCTTTCTGATACAAGTGTTCGTCGAATCCTGCATGATCATTTAGGTGTGTGCAAGATGGGTTCCTAAAAACCTTTCGGCTATTCAAATACAACGCCGTGTCGAGTGTGCGCGGTCTTTTTTGAAACTCTGTGGGTCGGAACCGAAGCCTGTGATATAAACTATTGTGACGGGAGATGAAACTATGGTTCTCTATTATGACCCTCTGTCGAAAAAAGAATTAATGGAGTGGCGTCGTAAGGGTGAAGCGCCTCCAAGAAAATTCAGAGTCCGCCAGTCAACAAAAAAGGTTATGGCCCCGACCTTTTGGGATTGTTAAGGAATTCTTTTGATAGATTTTAAAAAAACTGTTATTGGTAAATATTACGCAACATTATTACATAAATTGCGAGACTGCGTACGTCTCAAACGTCGATGAAAAATTCCCAGAGGCGTGCGTCTCTTGCACGATAATGCAGCTGTCCATACTGCTGGTGTTGCACAAGCTGCCATTTTCGAGTGTGGGTTCCAACTAGATCATCGTCCCTATAGGCCAGATATGGCCCCCAGCGACTATTATTTGCTTGGATATTGGAAAAAAAGTGGACGGCGGCTTAACCACGAAGTTGAGCTAAAAGAAGCTATTTTAGCTGATTTTGCAGACAAACCAAAAGAGAAAGATTGGGTTGTTAATAAAGAGATGTAATAAGTTTATTGAAGTTAAAGGGGGTTATATTGAAAAATAATACTACTACTTTGTTTCTTTTATATTCAGGCCGGGAAATTTTGGCGCTGCCCTCGGTAAGTTAAATATGCCATAGTTTTTATTAAGCGATTTGAAATAATAACCAAAAGTTGATGAATATTAGGTATTACGGTTACCTCTTTTGTTGAACCCGGTTAAAAATAACCCGATGCAGCACCATTTTTATTGCTTACTCGACAGTACGTGACGTATAACCAGAAGTGGAACGTCGCTGCTACCACAAAACTGCAAGTTGGTAGTTCCTATAGCGTTTTGGAACGACGTATACATATTACTATGAAATCTCTGCCGCGGGTTCCAATTAACGCGAACTTTCCTTTTAGGCGCAACGATCGATATTCATCGCTGACGCGTAAATGTTTAGTGTCCGCAATGAAAACAATAAAGATGGCCGCGCGTCACGAAACGGATTGTGTAGTTTATTGGGAATTAATGACCAAGTTTATAAAATAAAAGCGGATAATGTGTAAAATACGCAAATGTTTTCAAACAATGTAAATATAATATAAACAGAATCCAAAACTTCATGTGCCGATTGTTTTTATTTATTCAACCGACGGCGTGCATAATTGAAATGACGATAAATGAAGACGCTGTTTAAATATTTTATGATTATAAATAGAAAAAAAAGGTCGCCCGTGTGGGGTGTCAGTTAAATTTATAAAAATTGTTTTTTATTTTTTTTAGCAATAGTTAAAACATATTTTTCTATTAAAAAAATACTGTCTACTTAGGCTTAGGCTATCTGGAGATCTTATTGTGGGGTACTGTGGGGTCCTCGAGAAGAATGTTTTATTTTCTTTTCTCTGCCGTAGTAAACTTCCAATTTGCAAGTGTCTCTTTTGGTTTTCCTAAAACATTTCTTTCCCATTTAAAGACAACCCGTTGAAAGGTGTTTTTTCCAGACCAGGAATGGCCTTTCCATAAACCGGTCCAAAGTCGTTTGAGGTACTTCTTGGGTTTTGGCACTTTTCTTGTAACCCATTGTTTACAGGGTGATAAATTTTGCAAAAATAAAATATTTTATAGCACTTCAGATATTTTGATTAAATTTTGACCTTTTTAGGATTTTTGGTATTTTTCCCGTGGCTCCTATTACTATAGCGGCAACAACCACTTATTATTATTATTATTATTATCGGTCTCAGATTTCTCTGCTTTGCATGTATTGGTAATGTGATCTTGTTAGAGAGGAGCTTCCTCCTATCCTACTAACATCAGGATATGAAGCCACTGTAGTGATGATGTTTTGTCGATTAATGTGTCTTCGAGTGTTATTGGATGATTTATATTTAGTATTTCCTGTAATTGTACAATTATTATTATTATTATTATTATAAACGTAAAATAGAAAAGAAATTAAGAATAGATTTCGGTGCCCACGGCGGTAGGCCCGTTAATTTCGCGCATGTTGCTCAAAATCTGACAGATTTATTTCCCGTTTTAAATCTCCGACACGCACGGCGATAATATTAATTTATTGCCGTTTCGATCGGCCTCAGATATAATATCCGTTGGCCTGCGTCAGCCCATAACAACCGAAGCTCACGTTTAACGCGTTGGCAAAAGCAAACCAACGCGGTATGTGTTGTCATATTAGATTTCGGTATAATCGATTTCGAGAAACGCTCGTTTTCGATCCGACTCGGCGAGGTTAATTCCCGGATCCAATGAAATGACGAAAATTTCCCACGCCGGTTACTTCAAATACCAAATTAAAGGCAAAACTTCAAAGAAAGAAGAAACTGATTTCAAAATTGTCTATATGGCATAGCATTGCATATATAGTGCGTCCGAGATAAGAATCGCAAGCATGGGAAACTCAGCACCTGCTGGACATACGGCTTATGTGTTCTTTTCATGGTATTTGAAAGGATTTTTTTTTGGAAAATAGCAATTTATGATGATTGTTCTCCCACTATTCCGGACGTTTTCTTCGTATTTCCTCTCGCAAACGACTCATAACTCTTGATCTACTACGCCACGATAATCAAAGAGAACAGTAAGCAAAACTTTAACATTTGATCGAACTTGACGTACTTTTTTCGGTCTTGCCGATTCTCGGTTCTTTCGTTAGGACGACTGCAGCCAGACGTTTGTGTTTTGGACGACGGCGACGCGAAGTCTTTGACCGGGCGGCCGACACTGTGCTGCTTGCTAAACCGAGGATGCTCAGATGTTGCGGTGTTCCTCAGGGTAGCGATTTAGGGCCGTGGATATTCTTGCTTTTCATTAATGATATCGTAGCTAATATTGATAGTGTCAAATTTTGCTCTTTGCTGATGATGTGAAATTGTTTCGAATAATTGATAGAGTGGTCGACTCTGTGTCTCTGCAGAATGATTCGGAGGTTATTGGTTCTTGGTGTGCCCCTACCCCTATAGATAGTAACTGGAAGAACCATTTTTTTTAATTAAATGTGTTCCGTATCAGTTGATGAAATTATTTAATGACTTCGGTAATAATATTGCCGTTTTTTGTCTTAGTCGCTTGCAGTTTACCACATTAATTACACGTAAATTTCAAATATTTTAATGGATTGTATGTTTCACTATTACTTTGCTGGAGTGAATATAGTTGACTATTTTTTTTTTGTATGAGAGGTTATAAGGCGAATCTCCCTCAGCCCGTTCTGGGCGTCTCTAGACACCCTGGGGATGGATGGTGTGTCCCCTTGGCGACGACGGGTTGGCATCAGTCGACCGTGTAAACCCAGTGTGAGCGTACTCACACTTCCTCTCTTGACGACAAAACAGTGTGCCCTCCATCTGGAACTGCGTCAGCATTACTTCAGATGGAGTGTCGTCCGGACGCGCGTGATGTTCTCTCGCGCCCTATGATCTTCCCCATGATTTTTCGGTCTCCTATTGACTAAGGTTCAGCGAGCTTGTATAAGATTTGGCCGTTCTATCCTCTTGGCAGAAAGTATTTGCTTCGCCATTTTGCAGACGTGGTCCCAATTTGTCGGTGACTCTAACATTTTTTCTACTAGGTTGTCTGGGCTTATGTGACCGAGTATTTGCTCTGCTATATTCCGCTGCATGTTCCATCTTGGGCAGAAAAATAGAGTGTGTTCAACCGTATCCACGTTTATTCAATAAAGGCACTCCTCGGTTTCGGCCAGATTGAAACGCTTGAAGTAGGCTTCAAAGCACCCGTGCCCGGTGAGTATTTGTGTAAAAAAAAAATCTACTTCAACGTGTCGTCTCTCAAACCAGGGTCTTATATTTGGAATTAGCTTTTTACTCCATTCCGCTGTACCATCATCTATGTCCCATTCCTCTTGCCAGCACAACATCACCGCGTTTTGTGCTTCCGTTTTAGCGTCTGGTCCATCTTTCTCTATACGGGCTCTGCACTTAACTAGGAGATTAATAGGTGGGATCCTAGCTATCCCCATAAGTGCCTTATTGGAAGTTGTTCTGTATGCTTCGGAGACTCTTATGGCTACCCTCCTTTGAACACTACTCAGAATCCTTTTATAGACTTTCTTTTCAACTACTTGCTCCCATATTGAGGCGCCATATAGTAGTATTGAAGTCACTACTGAGCATAATGTCCTCCTGGTGCTTTCACGAGGCCCATTCACTTTTGGTAGAAGGCGACTGATGTTGTTCAAGGCCTTGTTGGCCTTTTCTGTTACGGCTCTGATGTGGGCCCCCATGGACATGTTTCTATCTAGTTTTATACCTAAATATCTGACTACTTCCTGACTCTGAACTGTTGGGTTTTCCACTGTGACTGAAATGTTTTTAACTTTCCTTCCAGCAACAAGTAGGACTGCCTCCGTTTTTTGGGGGGCTAATTTCAGGTTTTTAGATTTCATCCATTCCGTGACATTGTAAAGGGCATGGTTGGCTACTGTTTCCATCATCTCGGCTTCTTTTACTTCTGCTAAGATAGCCAGATCGTCAGCATATCCATTTGGAACAGGAATTCGGAATACACCGTCGTAATACACATTCCATAGGGTTGGACCTATTACTGATCCCTGCGGGACCCCGCATGTGACGTCCATTTGCGCTGCCTCACCTATGCTTAAACGCCTATCTTCGAAGTAGCTTGCTATGATGTTATACAGATAAGGGGCTATGTTACAATTTCGAAGCTCTTCCAATATACCACACCATGGTGCCGTGTTGAAGGCATTTTCGACGTCTACCGTGACAAGAGCACATAACTTCCTCCTTCCCCACGGTGTCTGTTTTACTTCGTCTATCTTTTCTCGTATCCTTCTCAAAGCACTGATAGTTGATCTCTTTTCCCGAAACCCATGCTGTTCATCTGCCAGTCCGCCAGTCCTTTCAATTTCTTCCTTGAGACGTTTTACCAGCAAATGTTCCAGTAGCTTACCAGCTACATTGATTAAGCATATGGGTCTATAGTTCTTATCCTGACCTGGTTTCTCTATAAAGATAAGTCGCGCCAATTTCCATATTCTAGGAAATTCTCCCTTCAGCAATATTTTGTTCATGAGGTCTGTGCACTCCTCAATATAATCCTTCGCAATTGTCTTTATAATTTCAGGAGGGAGATTGTCCGGTCCAGGGGCTTTGCTATCCTTTATTTTTCCAACTGCAGTTCTTAGTTCTTCGACAGTAAACAGAGGTATATCCCTAGGTTGAACTGTTATCTATATATATATAGTTGACTATTTATTATAGTTATAGTTATGGATGTTAATCTATTAGACAGTAAAGATTACTATTATTTATTATTATTAAAATCAAATAAAAATTTTATTTACAAAACAAAGCACGCTGTTTTCTTTAACACTGTTCGCACAGCTAACGTGAACCAGACCTCAGATTCAAATTATTTCCAACTTTATAAAGAAATAATAAATAAAAAACTTGTTCTACGACTTTCCAAAGACTGCGTCCAATAGAAATGAATGTTTTCACTATAACGAAAAAAATGTTAGTCACCCGTAAAATAAATCCAAGAGTCTTTTGAGCTTTTTGAACAATGTTTTCTACGTGTTTCTCAAAATCTTACATTAATATCAGCTAGATAAGAGTAATTATTTTAAATGTGTACATTTACGACATTTCGGCCTTTATATGTAAATTGGCAATATTATGATAAAGTCGATAATTTCACAAAACAATTTTATGAGTGTGACGCTCAGGTCGCGTGAGGTTAAAAATAAGAACGTTAAAACAATTTAAGGCGGCACCGTATCTGTACCATAAAGAACAACGAACGATGATATTTATTCTTATTTGGATTGTTACGTTATTCATATTATTAGCCACGATTTCGCAACTTAAAATTTATGATACCATTTTCCGAAATTTAGTGGTTCAAAAGCGACCAAGTAAATATTAAGTCGGACCTCTCGCCGGTGTAGGATCGCAAAAGTCTAGTCGGCAGGTTATTGAACCACATTAGTAAGCACTTTAACCAAATGAAATTCGCGGAATAAACTGCCTTTTGTTTAGCGTATTTTTTAACGTAAGCGTTTTTTATCTTCTACTTCTAAATTAACAGCATCTTTTCATCTATTTTTACCTTTAGATTTATTCGATATCTATATTCTAGTTTGTACGCGGGCAGCGCCAAAACTTCCCGGCCTGAATATGAAAGAAACAAAGTAGAGTAATAATTTTTTATTATTTTTGAATGTATTCCCCCTTAACTTCAATACACTTATTACATCTCTTTATTAACAACTCAATCCCTTTAATATCCAAACAAATAATGGTCGGTTGGGGCCACATCTGGACTATAGGGAGGATGATTTATCTGTTGGAATCCGCACTCTAAAACGGCAGCTTATGCAACACCAGCAGTATGGACAGGCATTATCGCGCAAAGACGCACGCCCCTGGTCAGTTTTCCTCGACGTTTTACACGTATGCAGCCTCGCAATTTATGTAATAATGTTGCGTAATATTTACCATTGGCAGTGGTATTACTTTCTTTAAAATCTATCAAAAGAATTCCTTCACAAACCCAAAAGATCGTGTTTTGTTGACTTTTTTCGATAGAGGGTCATAGTAGAGAACCATGGTTTCATCTGCCGTCACAATAGTTTCTATCACAGGCTTCGGTTCCGACCCACAGAGTTTCAAAAAAGACCGCGCACACTCGACACGGCGTTGTTTTTGAATAGCCGAAAGGTTTTTAGGAACCCATCTTGCACACACCTAAATGATCATGCAGGATTCGACGAACACTTGTATCAGAAAGCTTAGTAATTTCTGAGATTTCTTTGACCTTTAAACGTCGATCACCCAATGCCACCTCTTCCACAATCCCTACAATATCTTCCGTTGTGACCTCCACTGGTCGACGAGTTCTTGAATCATCTTCAAGGGACTCCTGCTGCCCCGTTCGAAAACGGTTTGCCCATTCTTTCACCGCAGAATACGAAGGAGAACTTTGGCCGTACACACCATCCAGCCTTTGTTTAATAATTTTAGGTGCTAACCATTCTTTTGTCAAAAACTTAATGACTGTTCTATAGTCAATTTGCGTTATTTGCCACATTTTTTCGGACATGTCTTGTTACTTTCGAAAATCGATGAAATCTAATTTTCGAAAGTATCTGCGCTCCTATAAAAATTTTATATTTCGGTAACGGTAGCTCCTATGGATCGCCTGTGGTACAAAAATGATCACCGTCGAAAAAAAAGTTTTTTTTGTCTGTTTGTCCGTTCTCCGTTCTCGTCTTCTGGTTTTTCCTGAATAACTTTGGAACCGTTGGAGCTATAAAATTGAAATTTCCCTCCTTTTTAACCCTCCACGAGGCACATAAGCTTATAAGAAATGGCCCTGATCCGACGCCGGTATCCATCTTTTTTCACGATTTTCGACTATTTTTTGGACCTTGCTATGAAACACGATAAGTGTCCGAAATTTGAAGCAATCGACTTCATATTTGGCACAGCAGCTTTGCCCCGTGACGAAATCGTTAAAAATATGGCTAATAGGTTCAAACCGTGTTATAGGCCGCATCGAGAGCTACAATTTTTGTATTTGACAAGTGTCGAGCAATGTTTGCTTCATTTGCGTTAACTAATTACCCTTTTTTTGTCCTTGCAGAATTTACTAAGTACGGACTACCACAAGGTCAAAACCGAATCCGACATTAACTATGGTCTGTCCTCGCTGTCCTCCACATTGATTTTACACCCCCACGGTAAGTTAATTATAGAGTACTGGCAACAAATTCTAAATTTACATACAATTTTTATACAGGGTGTACAATAAGTAATAGTACAGGGCAAATTAGAAGTTGCTTTAGGTTAAAATATTACGATTTAACGAAACTTGATATTAAACGAGATACAGGTTTGCAATTTCATTTTTGATTTTTTTTAAATAGTTCCTGACATAAGTAGAAGTCGCTACGTATGGTGCTTTTCATCTGATACTTCCTAACTTTGTTGCGCGTCAGTGTTTGCAGTTTTTTTACACAAAATTTCAGTACATTTTTTATGCCATTAATCAAAATAATGTAGATAATACATAGGATATTATTTATTTTAAGAGAAACTCAAAAAACTTCGACGTCAATGAAATTTACACAAAAAAAGATTCTCATTCGGGAATAAATGTCAAAATGATTTCCATTCACTGCGATCATTTAGAGACACGTTTATTAAAAGAGTGCCCGATTTTAAATAATAATCCCTCGTTGCGAAATGATTTAGCGGCATTTTCAATCCTGTACCCTAACTCATCTCGAGTATGAACTATTTCTTCACGCACTAGCGGACTTCAAGTACCCTCGAACACAGAAATCAATCGAATTGAAATCTGGACTGCTAGGCGTCCAATGAATGTATTTGACTCCCATCTTTAGGTCTCCAATATGTCTCGAAAAGTAAAAACATTTAAACATTTAAAAACATTGGGTCGGCGTTTTCCTTATTTCCGAATTTTCAGCTACTTGGACTAAAATTTCTTCTTTCAGCTCCAGTGTAATCATTTTTCGATGGCCATATCATCCGTATATAAACATCACCATCATCTGTATATAAACATCTGTTGGTGGGTATGAACATATTATGTCGCGTATCTCCACGTTAAAAAACAATGTCTTGACATTATCGGAAAACTAACCCAAACATTTTAAAAACACCCAAAATACTGACAAACAGCAAAGAAATTCACTTGTCTCAATCAAAGCCTACTTTAAAAAGTTTTGGGGGCATTTTATGTGTTCCTTTCGCCGTAGCCTACTTCGCACCATTTTACTGTCTTTTATTGTGATTATGTTAGTCAAAGGCATTCTCACACGAAACTGTTCATTTAGGTGCGAAATTTGAAAGATATAACTTTTTGTGTTGAAAAGTTAAATTTCCTGTATCTGTGATGATTCGGGGATACTTCCTCTTTATTGACTGATCAAAATACCAGTGTATTTTAAATGAACAATTGCTGACGTTAATTGGCACCAAATAAAAAAAGCTAAGTTGCTTTTTTTTGGGTCATTTTAAATGAATAAAAACTACTTTTGAAATGCGACATTTGTATTAATGTCTCTCCATGGTTCAATTTAAACTGCCGTCATGCCACTCGTGATAGTCCCATTTGAAACACCCGAAACTGTTAATCTCTAAACAAAATTTAATGGACCAAGCTACTGACAAGAAACCTGAAGCAGATAACAACGTTGCGGCGCTTGCTGGTATTGAGGGAAACATCAACAACATTGATAGTAAGGCCGCGACCTCGTTTACGGCTTATCTTCGGTCGTAGGTCACCAGGACAATCGAAAGAGTATGATGACGTGAAACACGCGTCACTTTGGCAAAAAAGTCCTGCTTTTATTATATTGTTTGAGAGGGGCGGAGCTAAATGAGGCAGAGTCTCGGATGACTGATTCCCAAATTGGTGACAGGTTAAGATAAAAGGTTGGCAGAAGAATTGATTACATGCAAGAATTTTTGTTTTAATCGAATAACATTTTATGTCTAGTTTTGCCTTTCCCCCTGGACCATATTCTCTAGCGAAATATCTAGCTTCTCTATTAAAACCCTTTACAAAGAAAAGCGACTGTTTCGTACTTAATTCTTTTCACTTCATTGATTAAATAAAAAGCGTTACATTAAATAGACAAGATATTCTGGTTAATTTCGGCGTAGAGTCGATCTTCACTAAAGTTCCTATTCCTGAAATTCTCTTAATTGAAAAATGCTTGTCTGGAATATACTTTTCTTATAACGGTCAAATTTTTGATCAAACAAAATATTGTTAATAATAGATAAAAAGAATGAAAATATAGGCTGGTTCCACGCACTGAAGCCATTAAAAACAACGCCCCCGCGTGGAAAACAATGACATTTTGCAAGTGCAATTTATCATTCCGTGTTATATTTTGTGTGGTTATGTTTTGCAAACAAAGTGATACAGTTGACTCGTGTTTAATTTTAAACAACTGACGCGCAGCTGGCACGTACGCGTCCTGCCGTGGACCACGTACGGAAAAAAAATCCCGGGGATCGGTTTACTTTGCTCCGAATGGGGCCATTTTTGCGCCAAACTGAAGTTCGACATGGTCGACTGTATAATATTTCGTGCCGTGAAAAACAATGTGGTCTTTACGCCGTATTCCGGCGAATTTGGGTAACAATATTGTTTAGTTTTTAAATATCGCGATATTAATTCTTTTAAGGGTCGGTAGGAGGCGCTTCATGTCATGGTTTTCGCGATAATTTCAACAATACCATTTTACAAATCTTAAGCGCCATAATCCTCCGCAGAAATATGACACACCCACTACCAAAAAAAAAAAAGAGCTTGACACCTAAACTCATAAAAACCATGGAATTTTTTTATCCTAATAAGAATAAGTTTGCCTTGAATTTTATTTAAATAAAAGGTCAACAAAAAGAAGATATTTTTTAAATCACCCTTTAAATAGTAAATATCTAAAGCTTCTGCTGTTTCTGCTATTTGAAAGATTCTTTGGTTATTTTCGCTAAACAGAAGTTGGGTATATTGTTTCCAATGATTTAGCAGTTAATCAGATAAGACGATGATGCTGTTTGGCCTATAGGATCTGGAGTATGTTGTGGTGACTGCCAAGTATACAGATTCGTAAGAAGTTTAAACCATATGTTGGCGACCTCCAATGCCGAAATCACCAACCCACTTGACAACTATTTTATTTTATTGTGCATTTCGTGGCTCTCGAACTTCTCTCGGAAGGCCCAAAGTTATTCTTAAAATGTTGAGCGAATTTGATGTGTTTGATACGCTACGAATAATCTTTCTCGGCTCTTGATCGTTCATTTTGTAGCTCTTGAACTTTTCCTTTTCGAAGGCCCCGAGTGCTTCTCGAAACTTAATAGCACTCTCTTTGAAGTCGCCGAGCAAATTTGATATTTCTGAAACACCGAATTATCGAACCAACATTTTGCTTCAGCTATTCAAAATTATTGCACAAACCCGTCAATCTTTGTGATTTTTTTCTGGCGCGGTTTTTCTAAAAAAAATTTCGAATTGAAGAAAGTGTTATTTGCAGTTGAATGAATAGATCCATTCGTCATTTTGTAATTTTTATGATATATAGATCCCGTTAGACGTTTGCCTGTAGATTTATCTGCGAAACCGTAAGCTATCGATCGGCAGTGTAATTAACCAGGTAGCTGATGAAACATGTCTCCGAGCTAACGCTCGGATGATACGAATAGGGGCGTATCGCATGACAGCACGCCTCCGGGACAGATTCGCGAACATTAATTAGCCTCTTGCCCCGCGATAACGGCGGTGCGGATTGATTTCACGTGCGGGGGTAACTTTAGATTTGTTCCGCTCCGATCGGGGGTTTAAATTCGGCATTTAGTCGCTCAATTAACTCCCTTCTCGGGCGGCCTTTTAATTAGGCCTAAAAAATGTTCGACGTAATAGGGTAATTGTGCGTGTTACGCGAAATAGAAGTTGCAAGGGTTAGATGAAGTTGCCGCAGGGCTAGAGTTGGTGTATACGGTAATGGTTTACAAACTATATTGTTTTTTTAATATTTGCAATTAAAAAGTTCAAATTCGACAACGCACAGGGTGAGGAAAAAATACTAGCCTCTGATTTATTATTTTATATTATATATATATATATATATATATATATATATATATATATATATATATATATATATATATATATATATATATATATATATATATATATATATATATATATATATATATATATATATATATATATATATATATACATATATATATATATATATATATATACAGGGTTTTTCACTTAAAACTCCGCACGCCAATAAATCCAAAACGAAAATAAATATTTAATTTATGTAAAAAGTAGTCAAAGTGTGGGGTCAAGTAGATATTTCCTAAAGTTTAAAAAATTCGACGCCTGCAAAGAGCTGGGCGTCGCGACGCGCCGAAAAGTTATTCGATTGCAGAGACTTTGGAAATACGCGCATACAAAAGTACATATTATTTAAAAACTTTTTTGTTATTTGCTCAAACTTATTTACTTTACCCGTTTCTAAGTTATACCGATTTAAAGTAAACATTTCTTGATTAATAAAAAATGCGATTAACGCTTATTTTTACAAGTATGCCATGAATGTTAGTTACTATGGCAACCATTGTTATCGCAGTTGTTTTAAGTGCAATTACAAACAATAGATTTCAACTATTTTAGTATGATTTTATTTATTATTTTTTATCGATTTAGTTCTGATAACATGATAAATAAATGAAAAAACAGTAAAATGACTACAAGTTAATAACCAAAATTATTATTGCAATTAACTACATAATAAGACATTTCAAAAATTTTGTTCAAAATTATGTCCATCTGCTCGAACACAACTATCAAAAACTTTTAACAGATGAGCTTGGGTCACTTGTAGGAGATTCCTTCTTGTGATAGCGGCACACGCTGCACAAATTTTGTTAATGAGATCAGCCATATCTTCGATAGGTTCTTCATAGATAACGTTTTTTAGGTAGCCCCAAAGAAAATAATCTGGTGGTGTAATGTCCGGGGACCTCGCCGGCCACCTTACCGGTCCATTAGTACCAAACCATCTATTGGGATATTCTCGGTTCAAATACCTCGTTACTATTTGGGTATTATGTGCAGGCGCTCCATCCTGCTGTAGCCACATATTGATTCTAGTGTCAAGAGGCACTTCTTCTAATAGTTCCGGAAGTGTAGTTTGAAGAAATCTTAAATAGCGATCTGCATTTAAAGTTCCTTCGTAAAAGTAAGGTCCAGTAAGGAATCCATTTAATATGACCAAAAACGACAGTTGTGTCTATTAACGATTCCATTATTTTGAAATCGACTTTCGTCGCTCCATAAAATTTTCGAGAGAAAATTTGCATCTTGCCTATACAAATCGGACAATGTCGCTAAGAATACATTCTTCTAGCATAATCGCCTGGTTCTAGTTTATGAACTAGTTTACTTTTGTACGGGTGAAAAGAGTTTCTATGTAGAATTCTCCACGAAGAACTTAGGGTAACACTGGTATTTTCTTTTATCTCTGATAGGGATATCTTGGGGTTATTTTCAACCTGCTGAATTACAGCAGCAGTATTTTCATCATTTGTAGCCGTCCTGTTCCTATCTCTTTTAGGTTTTATGAAGCTGCCATATTCTCTTAAGTTTTTACATAAACTTGAAAAGGTTTTTGCATCGGGGACTCTTCTATGCGGATAACGCCGTGCGTAAATTCTTTTTGCTTCTCTACAATTGCATCTGCATTCTCCAAACACCAGTAACATGTCTACTTTTTCCTCATTGCTAAATTGCACCATTTTCACATAATAATTCTTAGTTTTTTTTTAACCGAACAAATTTGGATATTTCTTGTGACAAAATGTGACAATTTTTTGATACAGCAATAACAACTTACGTTTGTAATTGCAATTAAAACAACTACGATAACAATGGTTGCCATAGTAACTAACATTCATGGCATACTTGTAAAAATAAGCGTTAATCACATTTTTTATTAATCAAGAAATGTTTACTTTAAATCGGTATAACTTAGAAACGGGTAAAGTAAATAAGTTTGAGTAAATAACAAAAAATTTTTTTAAATAATATGTACTTTTGTATGCGCGTATTTCCAAAGTCTCTGCAATCGAATAATTTTTCGACGCGTCGCGACGCCCAGCTCTTTGCAGGCGCCGAATTTTTTAAACTTTAGGAAATATCTACTCGACCCCACACTTTGACTACTTTTTACATAAATTAAATATTTCTTTTCGTTTTGGACTTATTGGCGTGCGGAGTTTTAAGTGAAAAACCCTATATATATATATATATATATATATATATATATATATATATATATATATATATATATATATATATATATATATATATATATATATATATATATATATATATATATATATATATATATATATATGTATTGGTGGTAATCCGGGTGTTCATCCGTTCGTTGTTTGACCCTGGAGTAGGATCATTCGCCTGACGTTTCGCCAAAATATCACTTGGCATCTTCAGAGGCCGCGCGTACATGTCACTCGTACGTGTCCGCACTTATTTTTTTAGAGATTTCCAAAATACTGTTTTGTCTTTATTGTTTATATATGCTTTTTTCTCGCAATGGATCACTTTGTTAGTTTTCTATAACGGGTCTGGTTTTCAGGTGGTTTTTATTTTTGTACTTAAATTTGGCTTTATTTCTCAACTTTATTAGAAACTTTTCTGTGATCCAAGGTAAGTGTTTCTTTTTAAAGATGGAGCATTAGCATTCAATATAATGTTCATATATTCATTAAAGAAAGATACTCTTTCATCAATAGAATTTAAGTCAAACATATTACGCCAAGGTCGAAGAAATAATATCTACATTTTCTTGGTAAAGATCCACATTGTGATCGAAACTTTGAATTAAATGTCAACGCAAGAACAACTCATGCATTATTATTATTATCACATCAGTCGATCAAAATTTTACATTTTTTTTTTTTACACGTCCGATCAAATATTCTTTGGGTTCAATAAAACCCACGAAACTTTTGTATTTGTACTTATTTTTGTATGTTTTATGATTTAGATATCGTGTAAAAATTATACGGGAAAATCATTGCTTTAAGAAAAAACGGTAAATTTCATGTTACACTTTTATTGCACTGCAAATGTCAATTTTATTTTCACAAAAATCACGGTACAATTAACTTTTCCGCCGGTACCGGCGTGTTTCCACACGTGCCGCGCGAACTAATGTAGTTCCTAGATCATTCAACATTTTACGTGTTTGTTTTTAGACTTTAATGTGGTATTTTATAAATACGTCTCGCGAAAGCATCAAACAGCGATCAAAGTGATATACGATTCCGCGTACGCTTTCGGAAAGTGCGAATAAATTGCAACGTTTTGTTTCGGAAAATATAATAAGCGTCTAAAAATAGAAGCAAACGCTTTGCTTTTGCTTATTTCTCGGCCAGCATCGAAAGTTTTGGTTAAATATGATACCTTACCACCATTTGGGGTCTACGGGACAAATGTCATTTGACAGTTGTACCAATTCATAGTATTTAGAGGTTAGGTTTGACTATTTTTGTTGTTATGGAACAACAATAGACTTCATTTAATTTAAATGTGTATAAGTGCAGGAGAAATCGAGAAGTGCACCTCCGGGTTCCACCTTTTCCGCCTTTGAAAAATTATATTATGTTAGTTCCAGATCTGCCACCATCTCCGAACTGCAGTCTCAGCCGAACGCCGACCAGCATCCTTGACAACCACGGTAAGACACCGGAAGAATTTTTACGTGCGTTGAGCAACTTCAACTACTCTTACGCGGCACTCAATACGATGGCTATAAATTCGAGCCCGATGAAATTCGCGAAACATAGTTTGGGAATGACCTACATTGACGTCTCAAAATGTCAAAGGACAGGTCCTAGCAACTCATAGTATGCACTCATAGAAAGCAGTGTTTATTTCGAGTCTACTCTTATACTTGTTTTGCACTGGCGATAAACTCATCAAGCAATTGATAAAGTTCTCGATCAAACGTACACCGCGGACAAGTTAAATTGACGTCTCAAAATGTCATTTATCAGTTCTACCAATTCATAGTATTTAGACTGTTTCTGTTGTTATGAAACAGTATTTATTTTCTTAATACACTTCATTTAATTGATATGTTTGAGCCACAGTCAAAAAATACCTAACAATAATGGAAATGATCCAAATAATGTATATATTAATAAATAAAATCCGGCATCTAAACGTTCTGGTTGCTGCCCAACATCATTCCACCAACTAATGTATAGGTCATGACAGAACGAGAGGTGAAGAATCGCAAAATACAAAAATTTCATGACGAGCAACAAAATCATATTCCTTATATTTTTAAACACTCAAAAGTTACCATTTTAAATCTATTATTATCTAGAATTACTTTTATGATGGATAAAAATAGTATTGCAATTAAAGTGCTCTAATTTATATGATTTTAATTTGACAATAACAAGTGAAACTAAATAACTCAAAAATTGAGATCTACATACGCCTCCCGTCTTTTTGTAAACAAATGATTGCCCTTCTAGATGACTGATGCGGTGTTGCGTAATATGCCTTATAATTTCTCCTAGATAATTAAGGTTAAGTTCTTCAAACGATCCCACAAAAAAAAAATGAAGGGGTGCGGAAAAGTTCTATCGAAATATTCGTTGATCCTGGCTGCACTGTAACAAGCAGCTCCATTATTCTGATACCAATAAACGTGTCACGCATTTAATGGCCGATGGTGAATAAAATCAAAAACTTGTAAATCTCACTAGTAACACTTTAGCGGAAAAAATATGCACCCACTATGTGATTGTTTAAAATCTGGCAGAAAACATTTGTCTTGAAATTTTGTCTCACATCGTCACACCAATGACAATTCAGGGAGCATTAATTAATTTAATTCAATTACCACTTATTCTTTGTCTATTTTGCGGTAATTTAATCGTTAATATATTTTCCTGGCTGCATTATTGTTTAGACGATTAAATTGAAAATCAGTGCGCTGCACCCTGCACTCCTTCTGGATTTCGACTGCGTCAGGTATTGTTTTGCTGATGTTTCGCCTATCCTTCTGCCGACTTCTTCATCCATACAGGTTCGACAGATTTAAAAAAATTATATTACGTTAGTTCCAGATCTGCCACCATCTCCGAACTGTAGCCTGAGCCGAACGCCGACTAGCGTCCTCGACAATCACGGTAAGCCCTCCCCCCAAACCCTACAAAATTCCTGTAACTCTCCTGTACCACCCCTAGCAACAATACGCCCAGGCAGCAAAATTATTAATAACTATAATAATTATTCTTGGAACATACAACAGCATAAATTAAAGAAAATATGGTCTGTGGCCTTGAAACCAAGCACAGACCATGAAACGCGATTCCATCTCTCGGGGCTTGTACAAACGTTGGCCGATTTTATTTGTGTTCGAATGGCATGTTTTTTGCTTGAAATTGTGTTCGACAGATCTAGTTTTTTTTTTAATTTGGTGACGACCTTGGGGACATTAACGGGGCTAATATGTTGACAGCATCCCGATAGGTATTATAATTATCATCAATATTAAGAACTGTTACAATTTTTTCGACAATGGTATTAATGTTTAAAGTAACCAAGAAACTGGAAAACATTTTTTTTCAAACAGAAATTGTAATTTCGAAACTGTCACTGGCACTGACAAAATAAATTGTTTCAAGGCCTACCCAGATATCACGTTCATACGTGCTGCATGAATATGAATTACTGTTGCCATTTTAACTGCCATATGCGTATGATAGCAGTAAATAGTTTTCATTTTCCTAAAATAATGACAAGCAGAAATTAGTAACGACGGGTATACGGAAAACATCTCTCAAAGTTTGAATTTTTAGGGTTTTAAATTCGTTTTGTCGTATTTTAGGTTAGGAAAGAGATATCGAGATTCGGTTTTACATGGCGTGTTTACTTGATTATTTATATAGTTTACTGACATGTCATTTAAAAGTGAAGTATAAGTTACACCCGTATAAGGTCCTTCCGATGAATATAAAAGGCAGAATGTATAGAAGATCTCAAGAAGATGGAAATTTTCTAAACAAATTAATAATTACGGATGAGTCTTCTTTCGCCGCAGCAAGTCTATTTAATAGGAAGAATAAACATTTTTGATCCACCAATAATCCACACAAAATGCAGGCAGTGAAAAGAATGAACGTCAGTCAAATGTATGGTGTGGTATGTTGAACGATATGGTTGTCGGACCAATTATGTACGAATTATCCTTGAATGGCCAACGATATTTAAATTTCCTTTCAACAGAAATGGAACAGTTGTTGGAAAATGTGCCAGTTAGGAATTATTTTAATTTAATTTGGCATCAAGATGGCGCACCTCCACATAATGTCCAACCGGTTACCGATTCTTTAAATAATAAATAAAAAATAAAATTTATTATATGAAAACCCTGATTTTATCACCTCGTGTATTAATCCTTACTAATTAATAATGTTACCCTGCATATCTTTAGGTTAGATTAATTGTCAAAAGTAGAACTATGTTCGCTATCAAGGCAGACTTGACCATTTCTAAAACAATATGGCCGTTGTCCAGAAATCGAATGAAATATCTCAAAAACGGCTATATGTTTTTGAAATCAGGAAAAAGAGATCCACGATTTGAGCTAGCAATATGTAGGGCATTCCATTTTGACAGCTTGCGATCGTCGTTTGTTTTTCTGACATTTGCCGCAGACAATAGAGACTTCAAACTTTTTTTCAAAATTAACTCTGTAGGTGAATGAATAAGCCAGTACTTCCAAGTCCCAGAGCCTTTGGAAAATTATGCTATGTTAGTTTCAGATCTGCCGCCGTCTCCGAACTGTAGCCTGAGTCGAACGCCGACCGGTGTCCTCGAGAGTCACGATAACGCCTCGCCCAAAACCCCAAAACATTCCTCACGAGCGTCGAGCGGCAACTCTTGCCAGTCGCCTCAACCTCAGCCTTCCTCCTCCACCACCCCCAGCAACAACACGCCCAGCAGTACCGAAACCAAACCTCCTTACTCTTACGTGGCACTCATCGCGATGGCTATAAAGTCGAAACCGTTGAAACGCGCCACCCTATCGGAAATCTACGCCTTCATAACCTCGAAATTCTCGTATTACGAGACCAACAAGAAAGGCTGGCAGAACTCGATCAGGCACAACCTGAGCTTGAACGAGTGTTTCATCAAGGTGCCGCGGGAGGGCGGTGCCGAAAGGAAAGGCAATTACTGGATGCTCGATCCTCAGTACGAGGGCATGTTCGAGAACGGGAACTTCAAGCGCAGGAGGAGAATGAAACGTCCCGCTGCGTCGGCGCCGTATCCGAAAACTTTCTTCGGTGATGCTTTCGGCCAACACGCGTTGCCGACACTTCCGAGGAACATTTTTACCACACCGCCGACCTACGCTCCAGCTTACTCCAGATACGACGCTCCGTGGCTCGGCCAGTCGCAGCTGACCTCCTACAGCACCTGCAACTCCACCGGATATCCTCAGCAACCGTAAGCGTAATTGCGTGTTCTATTTAGTGATCAAGAAGTTCCCGGAACAATCACCATTGTTCGGATTTGGGTTCTCTTTTTTGTTAACTTGGTATACTCGAACCAGAAATATAGTGCTTTTACAACCGAGCGCGTGATTCCTGGACCGTCCTAGGAATTTATATTTTACGTCGAGCAATTTTTGAAACATGTAAATAGTTTTGAACTAATATTTAAGCACACTTGAATCTTGTACGTTTTTTGGCAGACAAAAATAAGGCATCTTCCACCCAACCATTTTTGGACCCAGGATGAAGAACTGTTATGCGTTTTCCATGTGACTTGTTCCTGTTATCCTTTTTTTACTGTGTCATGAGTGTCGAACCACGTTTGGAACTAAAAATCCATTTTCTTGAAAAAAGTACGCAAACACCCTTCAGTCAGTACTTTTTTTAGAAGCATCGTAGATTATACGCCTAATTAGATCTGCGTGTTGCTAGCTCAGTTTCCTCTTGACTATCCCATTTGCAACAATTTTTCTCACAGTTGACTTCGGAACTTTGGTCATATCACTTCCCCTTCAGAATTTCTTATAAAATTGTAAACATTCAAAACAATTTGTTCAGCATCCAAGGACAAATGGAAATGTAATTCGTCTTCTAAATTGTCATTAGGTTCGACTGCCATCTCCAGTTCATCTTCAAATTCTGCGTTGCTTTCCATATCTTCTTCTGACAGGGGAACATCTGCTTCATTCCACGGTCTCCACATTTTAAAGTGTTAAAAAACATGAACCTTTAAAAAATGTTTAATTGTAAGATTCTAATAAATATTTATCTGTATTCTTACGACGTACAGCGAATATAATCTATGTAGAAGACACAAATATACAAGAAGAAGAATGAAGAATGTTCCTAATCGACATGCACACAAGATTAAAATGATTATTTTCAAACTTATCTGTAAGATACACAAATAAAAATTAGTATTAATCATGGGTGATTTTATCATTAGGGGTAAAAACCCCTATAAAAAAAGGATATGGGTTCTTTTTTTTGTTAAGTTAAATATATATAATATTTTATGTATTCTTTTTAATAAAGTATCAGTCACTTAAAAAATCGTCACTACTGTCACCTGTCAATTGTCAATGATCAGTTTCGTCACTAATCGTTCGCGATGATTTTATTACTTGTTTTTCACAGCTAGACCAGCTTCGTACTGATATTTTAGCACGCATCTTCCACCCAACCATTTTTGGACCCAGCATGAAGAATGATTATGTCGGCACGTCTAGTACACACTTGTTACTGTTTGTCACGCCATCTTTTTTTTAATGTGTCGTGTTTATAGATTTCTATAGCATAACAACCTAACAATCTTAACCGCGACTCAGATCTCTACCTGTCAGCAATTTGGGAATCAGTCATCCGAGACGGTGTTTATACTCCTCATTTAGCTCCGCCCCCCTCAAACAATATATAAGCAGGTACAAAGTAAAATACGAGCCAGTTTCAGTCAAGCTCTGAAGAAGCCAACGGGATGATTGCCGAAACGTCAGCAATTTCGACTAAGCAAAAACCAACGCAGGAGGTATCCAGAAGTTTTTTAAAAAGCATTACAGTAGGCTGTGGAAGTTTCTTTGAAAAATTAAATGATATTTCATTAAAAAAAACGACGATTTGATCCACATTTTTCGGTGAAATTGTGTTTTTTCTGGAATTAATGATGCCAGATTTCGAAAATATCCTTTCAGAAGGCACTGATGTCGCAGGAAAAGCAGAGATATTTTTGATGCATTTTGAATTTTGAACATAATTATTTAAAGAAATAAAAATAAAATGAAAATTTGCTAGCCAGTCTCCAGGAACTAGTAGCGGAAACATTGGGAGTCAGTTTAAGGACTATCAGGAAATAATGTATAGGTATTGGTATTGGTATTGGTATTAAAGGGGGGCGCCCTCGCGGGCGTCCAAGCACTTAGGCCACCAGATGGGCCCGTTGTGCCCCCAGGCCGCTCTAGAGGGCGTCCAGAATGCCGCCCCTCCTGTAGAAGGTCAGCAACTCCTTTAGCCCAATACCGTGCACTGAGTCCGGATCGATCAGGGCCGTTCCGAAGACTCCCAATCTTGCCCATGTCAAGGCAGGGCACTCGGTGAGCAGATGATACGGGGTCTCCTCCCCTTCCATGCACCACCTACACTCCGGGTCGTCTCCAATGCCTAGCAAGCAGAGATGCCTCCTAAGCCTGCAATGTCCTGTGTAGGCCCCTGTTAGTGCTCTACACTCCCTCCTGGTCAGTCTAAGCAGCTCCCTGGTCCGAGGAAGGGCGGGCCCATCCATCATAAGCCTCGCCTGCCTCATTCCCGGAGCAACTCTCCAGCCCCCCGCGGCCCGGTCTCTCGCCCAGGCTTCGAGAGCTCCCCGCCTCACACACGGGGCGATCCCCAAGCGGGGCTCTGGCCCTATATGCCTATGCGAGGAGCCCTCCCTGGCTAAGGCGTCCGCTGCCTCATTGCCCCGGACACCGGTGTGACCCGGAACCCAGACCAACGTGACCTTTCTCTCCTCGGCCACCCTCCTCAGTACCCCTTTGCACTCCTTTATCAACAAGGAGCGCGTACGCACTGACTTCAGCGCCATGAGTGCAGCCCTACTATCCGAGCAGAAGAAGACTCTCCTGCTTCCGTAGTTGAGCCGAAGCACCTCTCTGGCCGCCATCAATAAAGCGAAAATTTCCGCCAGAGGGACCGACAAGCTTGATCCCGTTGTCTCGCAGTACGCTCCAGCTCCGACCAGATCTCCCATTCTGGACCCGTCCGTGTACCAGACAAGTCCATCCCAGGAGCCGACTCTGCCCTCTCTCCAATCATGATGTATAGGAAAGAAAACTATTATAGATAAAAAATTATAAGCCCTCATCATAGGCAAAAAGACGAATTTTCTACATTTGGGCTATATCTCGAGAATGGTTATTATACAAAATTTGTTGACTATACCACTGAACTTCACACCAGTTTGACGAGTTGATAAGAATATCAAAAACTCATAAAATGACCCAATCAGCGATGCTCAACTATTTGTTAAGTCGCTCTGTAGTGCATTTGCGTATATAATGTGCTTTTATTACTCTACACCATTCTGAAATAGACTTTATGAGTTAGAGTTCAACATCGAAAAACTAATTGCCTCCAAAAAATGACCTCTTGAATTTTTCCAGGTATCCTTCAGCAGCGGCTTTCAGTCCATGCAGCGTACGGCAAGAAACTACGATGCGCTACCCCCCCTATTGGCCACCCGAGAGTGAGTACTCCCCCGGTCCCCATAGTTCACCCCCCCGCTGACCCACAACTACTGTTACAGTGGTGACTACAGTAAAAGAGGAAGACGAGCAAGATTACCCTACAGAGTTCATTCACAACTACTTTCCGTGATGAAGCGCAGACCACATCTAGTCGAAGGATACGGAGCAAAGATATTTCAGGTTTATTTATTGATTATTTTAGGATGCGGGATAAGAGAGAGGGGAGCAAAGACACAGCAAGTGATAAAAAAGTACTTTAATCTATTGTAGTGTAAGTGTAAATAGTTGTTTTTCTTTCAAACGGGCAATGTGAATAGACCTCTGCAAACCATGTGATTTATTTAGATATATTCGGTAACAAATATGCAATCCGTGGTGTGACTAAAATAGAGGAAGAGAGAATTAAAACAATGTTAATGTACTATAGTATTTTCGCTGAATCGTAATGTTGTTCGGTTCTTCGCTATAAGGGGAAACTTTTGGGAAAATGTGAACACTTTTTCCCGAAAACTCTGGCTATATAGTAACGGTATCGAAATATTTGGATATTGTTTTTTTTTTAAGCCCTGAGATCAAATGCTCTTCTTAAATCTGGCCTTTTGGGTATATTTCGAATTAAAAAAAAAAGTGTAAAAAAATCAAATGTTACCGTCGTTTCCGGTCAAACAGGACGTGCATTGATTTCGTAAAAGTTAAAGTGTTTCCACTTTCTTCTGTCACCCTGTATATGTTAGGCGAAGGAATAATTATATACTGTTAATAAAACTCGTCCACGAATACAGTGTCATTGACTTGGAACTATGAGCAAAGCACATTTATTTTCTCAGAAACGAGATGGTACCTATGACTATATTTTGGTCAGCGCAAATGTCACGTCGTAATGTTTAAAACCCAGACGAATTTCGCAAGCTTTGGTAAATCTTAAGGAAATCGCCTATACGAGTATCGCTAGTGCACAATACAGTTTTTTTTTATAATTTCCATTTGGGTTGGACGTAAAATGTAAAAGAGTCTTTTTATCAATGTCAACCTTTCCGTTTCGTTACTCCGTCCGATGATGTAGCGTTAGGACAGAAAATAATGTTTTGGTTTAATTTATTGCATTGTACGTGTTTAATAATTTATCATGGCCTTGAAAATAAACCTTTCTATAAATTCGTCGAAGACACGTTTCATTTCGAACTGCGTTTCTAACTACCATGCCGATGCTGATCCCAAAAGTTTCAGTAGCAACAAAGTTAAGCCGGTTAATTATATAATAAATACACATAAATAGAAAATAACACTAGCTATTTGCACACTACTATTCCCTATACACCCCACTAGGAATTTATATAAAGCCTCTATCTACGTGCGGCGATTATATATAGTTGTGAGACCCGGCTTTTCTTTTCGACTGACTCACTCCCGTTCCTGATTACGTCTGAGATCTTGGAACGCACACAGTGTCTACATAAAGCTACGAATTTCGATATGCAAGGGAATTACACAGTGCAAATAATAACATATAAAAGTATACGAACAAATGAAGCAACAGGGGATCAAGACCGTAACCTTGTGGTATACTTCTAAGTCTAGATTTTTAGTTCCACGATTATACTATATAAGGAGTGCCAGAATCTGATGGCGTCATTATAGGAACACCGGCACTTAAGACCTTAACTTCAGAGTGAATGTAGAGTAAGGGGATGTCAAGAGTTAGGCTCCTACTTAAAAAATAAACTCATAAAACATATTTGTTAGTTTTTAGAGCCGTTAAAAAAATATTATATAATCCCGAAGCTTCTTAATTGTATTGTATTAATATTAACATAATATTTATTATATTAATTTAATAATTATTATGTTAAAAAAATATATTTTCATCCTATTTTTCCGAAATTATAGTAATAACTTCCGCAAATAGAGTAAAAAATTTTAAAAAAAAATTGAGCTTAGTTCTTACCTTATACTAATACATATTTTCGAAAAGCTTGAATGATTTCCAATTAATGTAAAGGATAATATATGGGGTGTTGCATTTAAAAAATATATGCTTGCTTCGTAACAAACAAATGGTTAGAGCAAGTAAAAAGGAAACTGCACCACTATTTTTTCTGACAGCGGCCATTTTGTTTGTTGAAAGCCGCAACGTCTTATGGGTCCTACGTCAGAATTTACCATCAGAGCTGCCATTGGTTAAAAACGAAATTTTGAATCTCGCGCATGCGCACGTTGAATGGACCTTCTCAAAAAGTTTTTACGTAATTGCTTCATAGTTTCTGTACTGTCACCATCTGCAGGGCTTCTATATGTCTAGTAGCTATATAGGTCGACCAATCAATGATCTGTTCCAAGCTAAACGCAGTTAGACTGAAACATAGACATTTTAAATAAATAAAATCGCTTCCTAAAACACTAGAGAGCCCCGACCTTACTAAGTATAGAACAAAACAGATACCCAAAACTTCGAATTCAAAAAGTGGTTTTATTTTAGATATACGAACGCGTAATATTAATAAAGCGCAGTAAATCACCGGATTGACACTTAACGCGGGAACCACATTAGCCGAAAATTTTTGTATCCCGGTCGGGAGAGTTTCTTTTAACCTTTGCGACAGGAAGCCGGCTCAGAGTGTCGCCTTCAGAAAGATATACAGGCGACAGCTGACTAGGATTCCCGATTTTAACAGTATTTCGGGGTCCCCCGGTCGAGAAAAATTGGTTGACGTGGGCGGCTATCACAAAATTTATTCCTATTTATAGCCGGTGTTTTTGTTTATACCGCTAAGGCTGCGTCACTGACGTCACGGAGCGACCGTCTCGCAATTATGACGTCTGAATACTTTTTCGAAATCAACAAAACCGGGGTAGACGTCTTGGTTCATGACAAAATTCCAGGTATATGCGGCACAGGTCATTTCATATAGGCACATAGACAGAATGAACTTCGTAAAAGCTCAGTCTCATTCAATTTTAACTGATACGAATTGTGGAAAGATCCGCGCAAGCTGTAAGAACGAAATATGGCCGAACAGGTCCGTACTTTGCTCAGGATTTAATTATTTGGGGTTTTGTTGGGAGCCAACCAACCACTTTCTGTGTTTTTAACTTTAAATTTTCGAGAAAATCGTAAAAATAGCTGTTTTTGCCGTGAAGCGCCCCCTACCGACTCGTAAAAGAATTAATATCGTGATATTGACATGTCAGTGGAAGCTCCTGCAAATACTCCTTAAAACTAAACTAAGTTCGTCGAAATCGCACTAGAAAGACATAAGTTATCAACTTTTTCTAAACCAATATTTGACCCTTCCCCCGCCCTTAATTTGACAAGATAGAAAAAAATTGGTCAAACAAACAGGTTCCTTACGTTAAAACTGATTTTTATATATGTTTCTCATGTTTTCGCGTACCATTTAACCGTCGATGTGGTGCTTTTTTTGACGGAATCTATTTGCCACCTACCCGATAATTTCGCCAGTCATGAATCAATACGCCACGGGCATTTTGAATGTTTTAAATAGCCCAAAACGTGACGAAATGCGACTTCGTGAACGCGAGAGGCTTTATTTAAAGCGCAAACCCGAAACGATTAGGCCATATAAAATATGGCCACTTTTTGGGTGAACGTTCTTTATACTAACGCCAGCCGCGAGACGTATTTTTGACTCGGCTAACGTCTCCCTAGGGATTATACGGGAATGCCCGTAAAACGGTGAGAGAGTGCGCCGTCACACACAACTTCACTGCATAAGATTTTAAACGCTTAAAGAATCTCGTTTCAGTATTTGTGTCAACAAAATTTCGTCCACATTAGTCGTTTAATACATCCAAATATAAAAAAACGTATTTATTTATTTATATATATATATATATATATATATATATATATATATATATATATATATATATATATATATATATATATATATATATATGCAATAAACAGAGTTAGGGTCCAATAAAGTAGCTACCAAAAAAAAAAGAATAATAACGATACTTCTTTGATTTTCGCTATCAGCGGAGCCAAAACGAGCACACTTTTTGCCATCAAATAGTTTAGCCGTCCTAGCGAAAAATGTCTGCTGCATTTTTTGTTGTTTTCAGAGTCACTATCACTCAGTTCATTTAAGTTTTTCCCGTTGAAATTTTTCAGCCGCACAAACTTAAATATACAAAATATATTTTGAGGTTATGTTGGTCCACTTCCGTCAGCAACTATTAAATTATAGCCTAACGCTAAAGCTACGTTTACATGAATAAATTTAGGATACCGAAAAAGCTGAACTTTCCATGCATTGAACAGCGACGTCATTTCAATAACACCCCGTATGTAATAAACGCTAGTAAATAAAAATTAAAATGATATTTACTACAAAGTGACTTGTTTGCATACGGCGATGAGTGTTTGTTGTCCGTGTTTGCTCGAGTTTGATAAACACAAAGATTCGGAATGACACTTTTCAAAATATCCATTTAACATTTTGACGAGTTGTTTGTTTTGAGAGGCGTTTAACGCGTCCTATATAATCCCCAAACCGAAATCATCGAAAATAAAGAAACTATATATTGGAGAGGCTTGATCTCGGGGGACATTAATGCGGACTTTTCGACAGCTTTATTTCCGTCGTTATTTTTTATACGTTGGCTTTCAGCGGAACGTTCGGTTCTGTGTGTGTGTGTGTTTTTTTTTATTATAGACGATCATTGTTCTCTCTTTCGTAAGAAGGTACGTAAAAATAAAATGTTACGGCAAACTTTGGTAAATACGAAAATTTGTATTAATAACGGCCATTTCTTTTGACATTTTTTTCAAATATCTCGCCCATCCTGTATGATAGACGCAGCCTCTCTCTCTCCATATATGTTATGATACTCTTTAAAACACTTACGGCTAATAATTTACCAACAAAAACAACATTTTCGGGGTCTTTTTGTTTTTATTACCTAAAATTGACGAACCCTGTACATAACCTAAAAAGTGACCGAAGTAAAAGTTATAGCCCTGGATCTCCCACGTTTCCTGGTATATGAATTTTTCCAATAAAGTAAATGGCTTTCGAGAAAATACATGTTATCTGAAATCAAAGGTAAATGACGTCACCGCGCCCAGGTTGAGAGTGAGATAAAAATATGAGTAAGTAAATAAAGCGTGCGCGATAGACTAAAACCGTAAATAAAAAAATTATAACTCTTGATGCGGCCTTTGTTACTGTATAAACCAAATACAAATATTTTCACGAATTTTGATTTACGGCTACGGTTAATCAAGATTTTTGCCCATAATTGAAAAACGCTGTACTTAATCGAAAAAATGCCAAAAATAAAAGTTATAGGGCTGGATCTTCCGCGTTTTTTGGTTGATGAATTTTGCCGATCAGGTAACCGAGCTTCGTGTCTGTACCAAATTTGAAGTCAATAGCTTCAAATTTCGAGCACTTATCCTGTTTCATAGCAATGTCCAAAAAACAGTAGAAAAACGAAAAAAAAAAGATGGTCGGCAATGTCCCATCGCCGCCATTTTCAAAAATCTTAGAGAGAGTCGAAATATACAAGAACAGAGAACGGTTTTTGGGTTTTTCGAAAGTAATAATCGTCTTAGGGATAGACAAATCCTCATTTTTAATAGAACGCCCTATGTATTTTTACCCAGGATGAAAGTTCTGCAGCATCCCGATTTCAAAAATCTTGATCTTCAGAGTAACATATATTATCAACAAACGGTGTTTTTCGAAATTATAATTAGTAGTCGTGACACTATTAATATCCGTTAGGATCTCTTTAAAACTTATAAACCAGAAGGTGGGTACTAAATTCTATTTTTGAAATAATAAAAATGAAAAAATAAAAAAAAAAGAAAATAATAAACAGCATTAAATACATCACAGGTATAATTTTTTAAAAAATTGCATGCCGGCTTGTGATACCTATATGTTAAAGTATTTTAAATAATTTGAATTTTGCTAAAATATAATTTCAATTGCTCGAACACTTAAGAAATGTTATATAAGCGAAATTTGCAATAAAGTTTAACAACAAACCACATATCCCAATTGTAAAAAACTTACGGATATATTTTTTAATTACGCCATTTGCCAATATGATATGTGGAAATGTGAGTTTATTGCTGCAAAATTTGTGAATTTTAATTATATAATTTATTTCTGTATTGATGACTTTTTTCGTATTTTTTTACATAATAATATTAATAATAGTAATAATAACAATAATAAATAAGATATTTGGAAATTCTGGCTGGAATGGCCTCAGCATAGACAGGGCTACTATACCTAGCATCTAAGCATAAACTAGACAACTATCTAATCAAAATTGAAGAAAAATCAGTATTTTGACAACATTCTCCAAGGATAAAAATCACATAAATACACAGTTTTGGGGATTTATTTAACTGAACCACAATAATTATTTGAATTTTAACAATTAAGAAAGAAAACCACTACAGAAAAACAAGACAAAACTGTTAATTTTTCAAAGACTGACAATGAGATTATCCAATGGTTCTAAGTATCACAACAAAAAAACAAAAATAACCAAAACCGCCATTTCGCATGATCTGGGAAAAGGGGGACAGCTGAACTTATACCCAAAGAAAAAAACCCATTTAATGGTCTTTCGAGAAAATTAATTTGCATTATAAATAGAAACCAAAATGAAAAGATGAAATTTGTAACGGACAAGTAAACAAATGATAAAAAATTGGTTCATAAAAATCTAAAAGCCATATTATTACAGATACAGATACTTCCTTAACCCCTTTGTAAAGGGCCCTATTTACGAAAACCCGACACCCTGTATATACGTAGAACGCGGTGCAAATATAGAACTCCTTTTGAACATGTGCCGACAGTCACTTATCCGGACGATTTATGTGGGCTAATCTTCGTGTGTAGGCGAAAGATTTTAAACCAAATACGTGTTTAGTAAATAGGGTGTTTAAGGGCGGCAAAGGATCGCGCGTCGACTGTTAAAAGTGGGGTGGAAGTCTTCCTTTCCCGAACGTATTTGTGTATCCGGCCGCGCGAGGTGATGAATTGACGCCATTTAACTCCCAAGGAGATATATACAGATGCGTACGTACCGTCAATTTTTAAATCCGTGGACCGGGACGACGGTGACGGGTGACGTTTTTTCGTTATTTCCCGCAGTGTTCAACAAGCAGGCTTTGAACTATCTAAAAACAATTAAATCGCAGGGTAATCTCCATCTCCAAATCTCCAACTGACATCCGAAGCACAGTCTTTCAGTTCAAGAATAAAGGGATCCATTTTTCTTTTTTTTTTAACAGAAAAAAAATTGAAATGCTTATTTTTTGATTTCATCGGTTTTTCGAAAGTAACAAGGTGATATTATTTTACATTAGTTACTCATCCAAATGCAGCTACTCTGTGCAAATATTTATCTTATATACCGAATCTTGCATTAAACAATGAAGCATTAAGGTATTTTACCTTACTGTTAATAAGAAAAGAAATATTCCCAAAACTTTATATGTATTGTAACCTTATTTTTCGAAATATCTATACAGCATATATTTTTGAAAAGCTAAAAACAAACTGAATAGGAAGAAGTAAAAGTAAACATATAACGAATTCGATCCGGTTTATATTAACTTGTCCATTTTGTTGTGTCATCAGCACGACAGCACGTTATTAACATTTAAATTTTGCAATTATTCCACTATGGCACAGTATTTTGAATTTTATTATTACTAGATTAATTAAATAACATGTTAATAACATTAATAGAATAAATTAATAACATAACTTCATTACGGCCCGTCCCAAAAATTATCAATCCATGAATCCTTCAAACTACGTCGATGAAAGTTGCCATATTTTCTCAACCGTTAACGCCAAATAAATCATTTTTAAGCTAACGAATTCAAGAGATTTAATAACCGTTATAAACAATTTTATTTCTAACATCAACTCCAACTGACAATCACAAAGAGACCAAGTGCCATTAAAAACCCAAATCTGGCAACCCTGACCCCGGCAAAGTGCGAAGCCGAATTTTTATTTTATAACATTCCATTGGCACTGGCGTGGTTTCTAAATTAGTTGTGGATTCACCTCAATTGATCTACGATAGGGCGCATTGCCCTTCCTATTGGCGCTATTGGTCACATGGTCTGTGTAGAACATCCTACTACATGAAAATAATTTTAGGTTATACATTTTACGTACAATATCGAAGTGAAATATGAAATACCCGGATTGAGTATTGATTTTTGTCAGCGTTCTCTTCTAAGCTTCTGCATTTTTGAAAGCAAAATCTAAAAAAATTGTGGAAGACATTTCCAACTCTAATGTCGCGTGCGCGATCAATTCAAATATTATTTTCAACCAATACGAACTAAACGATCCAATCAAAATGGCATATATTCAAGAACACTTCGTCAAAATATGCCCGAATCCACTTGAATGTTTGAGATGTTGGGTAGGTAAATATTTTTCTAGAATCAAAATAAAAACTCTGTGACAAACAACGAAATTCCAATTTCCATCCATAGTTCAATAATTATCTCAAACACGAAATTTATCCCATAGTAAGGAAGATAAAAATCGTGTCACGATAATCAGCGGGCACCTTATTTGAACCCGAAAACAAAAACTCTCGCTTATAAAATACCGAACAATCGACGCAATAAATAACGCATTATAATTATAACGCTATATAAAAATAAACACCCTCCCCCGAGATTAAACGGCGATGGGAATTCTTCACGAAAGGATGAACCCGAAATACTACGAGAGCTGATGACACGGGCAGCCGTACATTCCAGACTATTAAAAGAGAGATTTATGGGCGTGAAAAGTGTCGCTCCTAAACGTCTACAAATTGTCGTGCCGGTAAATGAGCCTCATTTATTAGCGGCCTAATACATTTCCAACTTCATTTTTGTACGCTCGCGCCTCGCACCCACTAAATCCCGTATTGTTGACATTTTTATCCCTTTGCGTTCTTGTGTGTTCACTGTCTACCGCAATTTTGCGGTATTGTTTTTTTTTCTCAAATTAAAACCACACAAAAGGACGACTTTTTGTACGCGTTTCCTTTATGGAAAGGAATTATGAGTCTTGATAAATATCGAAATAGAGATGGCACTGGTTGTTACGAAGAGAATTTGCTTAATACCTTTATTTATTAGATGTTATTTACTTCCACCTTCGCAGTTACAGACAGTATGTAATCGCAGATAAAGCAAAAAAACACTTAAATAAATACGCTTATACAAAAATATTCAGAATTTGCAGTTTCACTTCGAGTTGCGTCGTATATTAATCTCGAAGATTTGTCCAATCTCAATTAAAAAGAAGACTTAGGGTTGTGACTACTTGATTTATAGGTATGGGCGAATGATCCTGGTAGTCGTGCCCAACAGCTATCTGTGAAACGCATCATTGAATTGAATTGAATTGATTTATAGGTTAGTGTCTTAATTCAGTGGTTGTAACCAAGATTCGTAAACCTAATAGGATTGCCCATCCCATAAGACATACGTTCGCCAAAATTATCGATCGCACGTGGTCGCTTGTGACGTAAGCGAAGTCCTCTAACAGTTTTTGTGTATTGTGTCAATGCATTTGAATGCGTATTAAACCGTCGTATTTTGTGTTCGTTGAACAATTAAAATAATTTAAACTAGTCAGTAGTTGACTTATTTTTGTGTTAATTGTGTTTCTGTAAAAAAAAACTTGGACAAAACAGTGTTTTTAAGCTTTAACAAATACTTTAAAATTGTATGTGCTTGAGTGGCGAGAACTGAGAAAAACAGTATTTTTAACCTTAAACAAGACTTAAAAGTTTTGTGTTCGTGCTGCTTATTAGCGGTGTTATTAGTTAGCTATATAAGGTAAGAAATACATTTCTTTTACCTTTTTCAGTGGCATAAGTTACATCAAAAAATAGTTAGGTATGCCTAGAACAAGATGTGCCATGTATGGGTACAATAACAGCTATTGTGATGAAAAAGCAAGCTCTCAAAAATGTAGTTTTCATCGCTTTCCCAAAGGGAAAGATCTAGTATCCCGAACTATTCGGAACGAGTGGATAGTTCGATGTAGAAAAGAGGACAAACTTAATCCAGATAAAAGCTATGTCTGCTCAGTTCATTTTACTGAAAATGATTACGAAGAGACTTACAAAATGAGTTATTAGTTTTTTTTGTCTTGAGTAATACATTAAATTCACCACAAAATTTAAATTTTAGGTTTACCTTTAAAAAAGAGTCCTTCAATTTTTTCTTGCGAAACATTGCAAGTTAACACCTGTCCTGCTTCCAATAAAAACTGTTTTAAGCGGTACAGAATCTATGGTCTATGATACACAAATCTACGACGACGGATTTCTATAATGAGCGAATCATCTTAACTGCAATGTATAACTTGTGTTAAAAGATGAAGAACTTTATCCGTGCTTTGACATTGACATTCACTGTTTTTATTTTAAAGAAATTATGACCGTAGTAGAATTTTTCGGTTGTACCTTTGTGGCTTTCGGGCCCCCTTTGGCCATGTTCACCTTCACAATAGCCCACGACCCCGTAAGAATAATCATACTAATTGCGGCTGCCTTCTTTTGGTTACTCTCGTTGTTATTATCGTCGTTATTATGGTTCGCGGTGGTGCCCTTGCGTAAAGACTTAGTTTTCGGACTGATATTCTCTGTGTTGTTTCAAGAAGTGTTTAGGTATATCATTTACAAAGTACTAAGGCGTGCCGAGGGCGGTTTAATGAAAATAACGGACGACCACGCCACATTAATTGACAACAAACATATACTGGCATATGTCAGCGGCTTGGGCTTTGGAATCATCAGCGGAGCATTCTCTCTGGTGAACGTCATCGCTGACGCAGTAGGCCCTGGTACGATGGGACTGAAATCGGGCACCGAGATGTTTTTCCTCACAAGTTCCGCGACAAGTCTCAGTTTTATTTTGCTTCACACCTTCTGGAGTGTGATATTCTTCCATGCATGTGATAATGACAATAAAGTTCAAGTTGCATGTGTTGTGGGGTCACATTTGTTGGCGTCTTGCTTAACTCTTTTAAATAGATACCAAGTTTATGTAGCTTCTTTGTTGCCATTGTATGGTATCCTAGCACTGACTGCTATTTATACCTTTAAAGTTGCTGGCGGTTCATATGCATCCATTAAAAATTGCATATATTTAAAGTAAAACATTTAGAAATTACGTTAAATATTTTGTATATTTGCCTTAATTTATTATTTTATATGTCATTCAAAAATAATTATTAAATTGTAATCAAAATTTGCCAATTTTACTATGCTGTCCTAGTCCTAGAAATTTTTCAATGAAATGTAATGCAAATTATGGGTACAAACTCAAATATGTCTTAAATGCTTTTTTTTATTAATAGAATAACCGTACATAGATCCTACATTTTAATTATCACTGGGTACTTACTACTAGATTTTAACGGATATCAATAAGTAAGTTTAGTAATATGAAAACTGGGAAAAAAACAATTTTGAGTAGTTCCTGGAATACCTATTTTTGAACCAATCACAAATACTCTTGTTAATCTATCAGAGAATAAGCGAGTCGTGGTATGTTAAAAGAACGTACGCACATTACATGGCAAAAAGTAAAACGTTAAAGAAGAAGAAAGTAGTTTTGGTTAGTCCCAGTAATTTAAAGAAATTGAATTGCCCTGATTCGGATGTCGGTAATGAACGAATTTTCCTGTTTTGCCCCATGCTCTATAAAAGAAGACGAAGAAACTGATTCAGTGGTACATGTAAACGAAAACAAAAATTGTTATGATTCTTGCAGGAACGCTAGTTTGTTTCGCGCATTAAAGGGTTTAGGTTTTATAATTAAGTAACGTAACATAAAAATTAAATAACATTCGCTATGCACCGACGCGGAGGCAAAAGGATTCGTCTGGACGACCCGCCTCCCGAATATGAAAACCCCATGACGCCTCAAGTAGAACCGGAGCATTATGGTACTACTTATATGCAATCCGGTATCTACCATGATTCTTATCAAGAACAAGCTGGAACTTCTGGCGCCTCGTCTGATGGCATGTTTGAATCACCTCCGACTCCCGGACTAAGACGAATCACCAGATCAAAAGCACGGGGACAAACAAATCCTCCGCCACCTCCTCCATCATATTCTCCAACACATACTGCGGCAACTGGGAGAGGAAGAGGTCGGGGGCGCCCTCCCGGTCGCAAAAATCACGTCGCAGACATTCATTTACGTCATGACACAGATGACGAGACGTCTTTGTACAATGTTATTAAAAATGGGCGTGTGTCCTTAACGAACATAGTCGATGACTGGATCGAAAGTTACAAGGTGAATCGGGAAGCGGCCCTCATAGAACTCATGCAGTTTTTCATCAACGCAGCAGGCTGCAAAGGTCGTATTACACAAGAAATGCAGGCTCAAATGGAGCACGCGGCTATTATTAGGAAAATGACTGAAGAATTCGACGAAGAGTCTGGAGAGTATCCTTTAATAATGGCCGGCCAGACTTGGAAGAAATTCCGCCAAAATTTTTGCGATTTTGTGCAGACATTGGTGAAGCAATGTCAATACACCATCATTTACGATCAATTTTTGATGGATAATGTTATATCTTTATTAACGGGATTATCTGACTCTCAAGTGAGTAGTAGGCTTGAAACTCTGTGATTGTACTTTTAAGATTAAAAAAAAAAAACAATCTTTATCGTATGAAAATTAAAAGTGTTAAGACAAAATATTACATTAGTTATGTAAGAATTTAACTTCTAGGTACGTGCATTTAGGCATACTGCCACCTTAGGTGCCATGAAATTAATGACCGCCTTAGTAGATGTCGCTTTAACAGTGTCAGTGAACTTGGACAACACTCAGAGACAGTACGAAGCGGAAAGGCAAAAAACTAGGGAAAAAAGAGCTAGTGATCGTTTAGAAGCTCTGCTCGGCAAGAGACAAGAATTGGAGGAAAATATGGACGAAATTAAAAATATGCTGACTTATATGTTCAAGTCAGTTTTTGTTCACCGATACCGAGATACCCTGCCAGAAATCCGAGCTATCGCAATGACCGAAATCGGAGTGTGGATGCACAAATTCCATGCAAATTTCTTAGACGATTCATACTTAAAATATATCGGATGGACGTTACATGACAAAGTACAGTCGTGAATCTGGCGTATTTGCATCTACTTCTTAATGAATGCTTTCAGGTTGGAGAGGTTAGACTAAGGTGTTTACAAGCCCTACAGCCTCTGTACGCTAGTGAAGAATTAAAAGGAAAACTAGAGCTTTTCACTAACAAATTTAAAGACCGTATAGTAGCAATGACATTAGACAAAGAGTATGACGTAGCAGTACAAGCAGTACGACTCGTGATTTCGATTTTGAAACACCATCATGAAATTTTGACCGACAAAGACTGCGAACACGTTTATGAATTGGTATTGCGTTTACTGTAATAATTTTTTTTAAATAATAACACATTGGTAAAAACTATTTTAGGTATATTCGTCTCATAGAGCAGTGGCACAGGCCGCCGGTGAATTTTTGAACGAAAGGCTCTTCCAGCCCGGGGATATGGACCCCGGCAAAACGAAACGGGGCAAAAGGCGTTTGCCCAACACCCCATTCATCAGAGATCTCGTGCAGTTCTTCATAGAATCGGAATTGCACGAGCACGCCGCTTATTTGGTGGACTCGCTTATCGAGTCCAACGTTATGATGAAAGATTGGGAATGCATGACCGATCTGCTGTTGGAAGAACCCGGGCCCCATGAAGAACCCTTGGACAACAGGCAAGAGACGAGCCTCATCGAGATAATGGTGTGCTGCGTGAAACAGGCCGCGAGCGGGGAGGCACCCGTGGGGCGGGGTCCCACGAGGAAGGCCACTTCCTTAAGGGAAATGAAGCTGGTAATTTTGCAATTTTTCTAAAATATCAAATTTGATGAAAAATTTCTGTCCATAGCCCCACGTGGTAGTATTCGGGTTAATTTCTATTTCTCCCAGAGTCGTTAGTTTCCAAATCTCTATTTCTGGCTCGTAAAGGATCCGTATTCTTGTAGATGACGTTTTAACTTCAAAAATATTTTTGAGCTGGGTTACCTTATTTCCGGATATTTCTGGAAATATAGACTTAACGCCGTCCGTCGATTATCGTTACTTTCAATATAACATTTTATCATGTCGCACTTTTGAAAGTTTTCAAACATTTTTATAGCTTGACGAACACGACAGTTTTGACACTTCGGCTTGCGTATGATGGCAATTGTTTTTAAAAAAATGCATACGTCAGAGTCAGAGCACAGCCTACTATGGTAATTATTAAAAATTGCAGCTATCTTTCTAACTCCTTAACAAAAACACCTGTTTTTGATAGGAAATTTAGTAGAAAACTTTTTTTTTTTAATTATGGTATTCCATTCAAAAAATGTAACTTTGTGTTATATCTCGTCAAGTAAAGGCTTTAAGACAAAATTTATAACTAAAAAGCAGTTTCAAATAACTCTGAACTCTGTCTATCCCATATTAAACACCGAAAACAAAATTTATAAAACAATAAAATACATAGGAGAACCTAGCAGCAACAAAATTTCAAGATTGCTTTTAAAACTGAAAACAACATATCACATTTTTTAAATAACAATAAGACTAAATTACTAAACATTCAAACATCCAGAGTCGACGTTGAAATGCGGATCATTAACTTGCGTTAAAGGGAATATAAAAATAAAAGTTCAGATTCTAACTGTGCCATTCATTTAAATTCAGAAATACACAAGTTTGGCGATAATTTCGATATTTTACAGTGTCAGTGCGAGAATAAAAAAGTCGATTTGTGGCTAAACGATAACACTTATCAACTTAAAACAAGGGTAACATTGTTTTCTATTTTGCAATATCAGTCCGAATAAATAACGTACAAGGAAAACAAAAAAAAAATTGTAGGTAAAGCGCCCCCTAGTGACAGATTTCTGAAATACTTTTATTTTGTAACGATGGCTTTTACTATTTAACATGCAATGCAATGTAGATGTTATTGTCGTCAAATCTTACAATCGATTTTAAACAAACTTCCCGTTAACCGATTTGAATGAAATTCGGTATAGTGATGTATGTTGGGTGACAATATAATAGAAAAAAAAATATAGGGGCAGGAGGTGGCGAGGGTGTCTGTTACCTTATGAAACAAAATTGTTACTTATGTTTCTATTGTTACTAGATGTTCGTTTAGAGGGAATAAGCGCGCCGGTGGGGTCCGTTGAGAGGGTGAAACAGGGTTAATATATATAAAAATTTATAACTTTTAAACCGATTATTATTACTGTTACTGTAAAACAGCTGAATATCTCCCAGTGATAAAACCTTTTTTGCATTTTCAAAGGTTTTTTTGTGTCTCTAGGCTGGCTTCTATCCCTGCCTCCATTTGCTCTGCTTCGACATCAGCTAAACGAACAACATTGGACTGTGTTTGGGTGAAGTACTTTGGGGCATTCTCGAAAATAGTTGGCACAGCGCCTTCCGCTAATTTTGGCCTCTCGCGAGCATATTCTTTGTACTCTCCTTTAACTAGGCACTTGTCAATCCAAATAACATCTTTCTCTGCAAAATGTTTTATAGATACAGCTGGTTTCTTTAATTGCCTAATATCATTAGATATCTTTTTTAGTCAACTTCTTTTTGATTCGGATCAGATGGTAAACTGAAAGTGGAAACGGGTCTTCGGACTTGTAATTTGACCGACACCCAAAAACACAACATCGCGGCATGTTTGCACTGTTCTTTGTACTTTCTGGTACATGGTTTTTATCACAAATGTCCACGGGTTTTCTCAAACATCTTAGTTATTGATAACACAAAAAATACAGTTAAAAAACGAGTTTCAAAATACGGCGGTATAACCTACAAACACCGATATCCAAAGACACAACTTCGCGGGCAGTTTGCACTGTTTATGTCACTTGGCTTTTACTACGAATCCGCACGGGTTTTTAAAACATTCCATTTATTACTGACACAAAAGAAAACAATGAAAAGCCGAGTTTTAAACAATTTAATACGCCGGTAACATACATAAACACACGTGTTTTCCCGGCCCGCAGCCTGACTGACTCCAATTGCTGGATCTATTAGAGTCACGTGACTTTCGCGCGGCAGGGCCGGTCTTTTTCGTCGGCTGCGGTCGGAATGTAGTCAGGCGCGGTGTTGCCGAAACAGCTATCATAAATCACTAAATAACCGAACATTTTTTGTTCTAATTTAATTTTGAAATATGCCGGAATGAATGAGTTGAAATTTTCAGACCGGCGAAGATAAGCAAAAATTGACCGAACATTTTATCGTAACGTTACCACCGCTGTTGGATAAGTTTTCGGCGGATCCCGAAAAACTAGCGAATTTACTAAGCATCCCGCAGTACTTCGATTTGGATCTTTATACCAGCGGACGGCAAGAAGGTTGCCTGCAAGCTTTGCTGGTCAAATTGAAATATATAGTGCAGGTGCATCATGAACCCGAGGTTTTGGAAACGCTCGCCAAAACTCTGGAAATCTTGTGCACGGAAGGGCACTCGATCTACACGAAATGCGACGTTGCCAGGTCGACGATTATCGATATGATCGTGTCCGCATACAAGGAAGCGATCGACGACTGGCGTAACTTGTTGTTGGGCGAGGAGACTCCCAATGCCGACGAAATTTTCAACGTGGTTAGTTCGATGAAAAAAGTGTCGATGTTTTACGCCTGTCACAATTTGAACCAGTGGGATTTGTGGGACATGTTGTTCCTGGACTTTAAGGTCAGTATTATTATTTAGTTTACAGGGATAATTATGTGGTATCATTAATCAGGACATTGAATATATGCTGTCAAAAATTAATTGGTATGCACCTCGATCGCTTGGGAACGTTTTTTACCCCAGAGTTAACTGATCCTAAAACATATTTATTTCTAGTTCTAGATATTATTATCCGTTATTATAGTTCGAACTGGCGGATTACATTGCCAAAAATTTTTCCTTTTACTGCTTTGTCGTAACAGTACTATTTTTTCTGTGTCCATTTCTGTCTTAACTACGTCTTGCGTGTTATTTATATTTGTATTACACTGACAGTATCCAACACTGTTAACTCAAGTCTTATGGAAATGATTTTGTCGCTATCTTTATCATTAATTTGATCTTCACAATTGCAAAAAAAAAAATTATGAAATTAAAAGTTTGACAGAGTACTATCTATAAATGGTGCCTAATCAATGTTTTGTTTTTTCCTTACGTTGCCAAATGAGCAAAATCAATGTAGGCTATTTATCTGAGACATGGTTTTGTTATAAAACTAATAGAAACTTTTTCTACCTCTTATTTTTGCGTTGTTTTACTTACTGTACGTACGTACTGTATTTGAAGCGTACGAACTTGATGAAGTTCAAGATGTAGTCACACGATAAATTTTCAAAAAAAAATTGCTTCTATTTCACTGTTCTTTAATTGTTGCTTTTGAAATGTTTTTATTTGACTACTTTATTTTTAATTTATTCTAATAAAATGTAATGCGTCCAAGACATCTAACTTCTTCTAATGTTGTTGCCCGAGACTTAAATCCTTTTTTAAATCCTAATGTCTGGGATATAATTTAGGAACATATTAAGTTGCAGTCATGATTTTTGGTTAGTTTAAGTCAATGTAACGAATCTGCGCCATCTACATTTTGAAGCATCATCAAGTAAAGTCAAAACGGAGACTTATGCGCATGCCCACGCCGAGAACCATGCATAAATACTTATAAAAAAAATTTATTTTGGAAGAACAGTAAATGGTTTTTGAGATATTGAACTGAGGTGACGGATCTTGTCCTAAAATTAATATTGGACAAACAGATAGATCCTTCAAGAAACACATTAACGAACATAAAAGAGCGTTTAAAAACAATAGTCTAGATTCTAATTATGCTACACACTTAAACACAGAAAAAGACATTTTTAACGACAATTTTGGTATTTACAGATATATACAGCCAGAAAAAGTATAAAATTATATTTATTGGAAGCCATGGAGATTAACAAAATGGGATATTCAAATATATTGCTTAACGATCAGTTAGATTTAAATACCTCTGCTTTATTGAACTTGAATTCTCACAACAACTTTAATTAAGGTTTTATTGTAATTTTTCGGTATATGTAGTTGCACGTAGTTTATAAATATAACATTTGATAAAGACACGGTGTTGTCGAAACAATTGTCATGTAAAAATATATATTTTGATAAATGGATTTTCATCAAGTAAAAGCCGCCTCAGTTAAATTTTTGAAGTTTTTTAAGTCTGAAAAACCGAAATTTATCTAAACTTTTATTGTCCTCCCTGTTTAATGGCCCCTTTCATTGCACATTTATATTTTATTACTCTCTCACATTAAGAAACGAAATATCACACTATTTTTTGGAGTTTGAATTTGTCCAGTAACACAATTTGGCACATTATATGATGTCATTTCAATAACATCCTGTATATAGGGCGTGCTCTCTGTAAACATCCGGTCTTCTTCGGGTAAGAAAAACCTTACGTCAATTTTAGGACCTCGAAAGTAAACTCCCTCCGGAGGCGCTGAAATATTGCCTCAGTTCTTGCTACTACTACTTGCTGTGGGGCCTGAAGGACCTCGAAAGTAGCCACGAGGCGGGAGGGTTGCAACACGCCGAAGTTCAAGACCTTCGAGACAAACTAGACGAGTTCTTGGAGGCCTCTCAAACTCTAATTAAATCTTCGCCCCACATCCTGATCAAGGAGGAGGCCTACATAGGTCTTTGCGATCTGTTGATAGTCTTCAGCGACCAGTTGAAGTCCGGCCACGAGTATTTGGCCGAACTGGCTTGTACGCCTGACAGGAACCTCCAGTTGCTCTTGAACGAGTTCGTTCAGACGTACGTGTTCGTTCCCGAGCAGGATTCCGAACACGACGAGCACCGAATCGAGGAACTTCACAAGAGACGTAACTTTCTGGCCGCCTATTGTAAATTAATAGTGTACAATATAATGCCTACGAAGGCGGCTGCAGACGTTTTTAAAAATTACGTGAAGTGTTACAACGAGTACGGGGACATAATCAAGACCACATTGAGCAAGGCGAGGGAGATCAACAAAGTGAACTGCGCGCTGACTATGTGTCTCAGTTTGAACATGATGTTTAACGAGGTGCAAAGGCTGTGCAACGGGAGAAATTCGAGGCAGCACGAGGAATTTTTTGCCCTCAAGGTAGGCGAAAATTAATGTAACAGTAAGATTTTTCACTTAAAAAAAAAAAAAAAATTAAAGGCAGGCCACAATTCTTAAAATGACTAGACGCATATTGGTAAATTTTTACCAGAATCGGAAAGAAACCGCGTTATCTAAATTATAAATCTAATCATCTCTTAGCCCGAAAAAAAATCCGTCTTTATTATTATCATTATTACAATTGAAAAAGCAAAACACGCACTTAAATAATATCTCTAGTAAAGTACCAACCAACTTCAAACCATTTTCAAGGAACATAAGATTCAAATAGGACACAAAGGTTATAATTTAGCCAAATTTCGGATTGAAAAGAGAAGTAATATAGTATATGAAATTCCTGGCTCTAATTGCGACAGTGTGTATAAGGCATAAGTATGACAAAAAAAAACAGCTCTTTATACCCATTGTGACAGCACCAACAACACAATTAATTTTGAAAAAGTTAAAATCCTACTAACAGAACCCAATACCAAAAAAAGAGAATTTTATGAATGTATAGAAATAAAAAACATCAATTATTTACAAAACCGATTCTCAAGGCCTTAACAAAATATATAATTCAATTTTAAACTAATAAAATGAAATTAGCCAGTATGTATTGCTTGATGTAGCGAGTAATATATAAATATATATAAAAATAAATCAAAAAACATCCGTACCTGCTTTGCACGCCAGTCCAGCCGCCATGAAACATTCGCTGACAGAACGTCAAATGTCATCAATTTTTATAAATATGACTTATACAGAATTAGAATATTTTGAAAAAGATCGAAATTACGATCGAATCGTCAATAGATGTTTAAAGAATTACGTCATTTTTTTCGGTTCTAGAAACTACACCTATTAAAAATTCACATTAGAATTAACTAAAAATAAAATCGTCACTTGCATCACCATGACGTCACGCCAACGCCACGTCTTTTGTTTATTTATGACAGTTGTGGCAATTCCTGAACATTAGTATCTTTGAAAGATTTTCTTTTCTATTACTATGGTTACTCATTGTCGATACTTGCAAAGCAGTAATCTATAGATAAATATTCACGAAATTCATTAAATAGTCTCTAATGATTAAAAAGCGCACAAGAACTGAAACACTAATTATAACTTACATGGCAAATCGGTGTGTTGAGTCCGAAACATTGACATTTGGCAATGACCGATGCTACCTCATCACGAATATTATTAAAGGGCAATTGCTAATAATTAAGCAATTGGGTAAACGATTTTTAAAACTACGAGTACCTTTACTATTAAGAATTACCAATAAAAAATACGAATATCTCAGAGCCGTCATTCTATTCTATTGGATCTACACTTCACCCATATTATCCCAAGCATGAAAAAAAAACTTTTTTGCTCTGAGATTATTTATTGTGTTGCACTTAAGAATACATTACATATATCAAAAAAAAAAAAAAAAGAAGAATAAAGATCAAACATTTTGACAGACGTTTTTAGCGAAATAATTTGATTTAAGGAACTGGCCAAGCGTTTCGCATTGTCCTTCGGGTTGGACGCCGTCAAAAATAGGGAAGCCATCACGGCTTTGCACCGAGCCGGTATACTATTCGCGGTCATGGGTGCCGAAAATGCGGACGACCCCACCGGCCCGCCCCCAAACCTTCCGTTTTTGGAAATACTAACCGAATTCACGAACAAACTTTTGAAGCAAGACAAGAAAGTCGTAATGACGTTCTTGGATCGGAGAATTACCACAGGTGACGGACAACTTTTAAGTGAAATTATCATGGAACGTTAAAAATTATTATCGTTTTAGGTATGCCCAGCAGTCGGGGTGAGGATTGGCAGCCTCTGCTTTTATATAGGAATTCCTTACTGCACGGCGAAACGGATGTATTACCCATGACCAGCAAACGGGCGTACGGTAGGAAGCGAAAAGACCCAGAATCTGAACACGAAGATGACAACCTCTCCGATCAAGAATTTCCTGGGAATTTATATGGATAAAATGATAGAAATAAAATAGTTCTTATTTATTAACCAAGTGTTTTGATTGCCAATGTTGAATTGGTAGCCTCCAAAAAATTTCACCAAACTTTACTTAGGAATTTCCATGGGTGGAGTTTCCAGAAGCTAGAAACTTATGGTGCTATCTCTCCATGTCGCAACATTAAAGTGATTCCTCACTAACCACAAACATTTCCACCATAATAATGGCATTAGAAAGAATTAAAAATCTGACCCAGAGAACCTAAAAAAAAATAGTCTCATTTTACACACTCAATTGAAAAAAAGTTAAAAAAAGTGGTGAAAGTGCTACAGAATATGGCTTTTTCATTGGCTATTTATATGTTTTTAAAAGTGTTTTGGTTAAAAATTTAAATGAACAAATTTTAGAAGCAAAAACTATAAACGGATACAAATTTAAAGTGGTAGAGTCAGATTAAAACAAGTCACATAATAAAGTCACTTTAAACCCTGCATACTACTAGAACTATAGTGAATAGATAAGTACGGGTAGCCAATATTTGGAACCTACATGATATAATATATTACCTCTTAGAAGACTTATAAATGAATTAAGTAGATTTAATAACCGTTGGAAATTTAAATTTGAAATCAAGGATTTTATTATGCATTGTTTAGAACCATTAAAAATGTAAATCTCTAACAATTGACTGACACTTTTGTTGTAGGACGTCAAAATTTCATAAAAACCGATTGGCTGTTTTCCACTACCATAACACATAAATGAAAAATTTCTTACTCTTCCCTCATAGAATCCACTAAGCCCAACTCGATTTCTTGTGTCATATTGGTATCATCTTCATGTGCTGAATCTCGATCACTATTACTCTTATCAATTTGATCCTTGATTTTGTCGACTGTGTTTTTGCTACCAAGTTGTAGTTTTAGTGTGGGATATGCGTTCTTTTTTAATTTCCTCCTTAAAGGCAAACCTAACAACTCGTTTTTAAGGTCACGCTCGTAGTCTTCTTCATTAAAATGATCTGAACACACCCATGAATTTTTAACATTAAATTTATCTGCTCTATTGCATCGGAAAATCCATTCCTTTTGTGCCGCGTGTGAGGGTACGTCCCTTGCGGCAGGGAAATTGTGAAAGATGACTTTTCGCGCACCATTTCTTTTTAAAATTAGCTGATTGTTTCTGCAACCAGCTACGGCACATGTACGGCCAGGCATTTTAAATCACACAAACTAAATCCAAATATCGACTTGAATTATAGTGTGTATAAACTTAGGACTACGGGATGGTATCAAAAATTTTCAAAAAGTGTTACTTTAATTTGTGGTTTCTTTATTTGTCTTCTTCCTATTTTTAGAATTTTATAATGTAAGATCAATGGACGACAGTGAACTAAAGCTGGCGCTTTGCAGAGAATTAGCGAAAGTGAACAAATTAAGGTTCTTCTCAAACAAAAAAAAATTGATTAATTTTAATTACATCTACAGGGAAAATTGTTCAAATAATTTTAATTTAGAGATGTGCACTTCAGCATTTTCCTTTCGCTATGCTCAGATCACGAATTAGTCATAATAGACAATTATCTATGACGACAGGAACGGATGGATAGAAATTACATGTCAGAAAATGGTAAATAGATATAAATTTGCAGTTCTCAAGGGATTGGTGCTTAAAACTTTGCTCTTTTAGTCGGGTCAAGTAAATATCTGCGAAATTACTTCGGAAGTAAAACAAGCGTTGAAGGAGTTTCGGTTCAGCAAGGCCCAATATACCAGGGCGCTTGTGTGTAGGATGAATTTTAATTTTTCGTTTCGACAATCAAGTAACGTTTTATTTTTAGTGAAAGTAGACCGAGAAAAACAGCAAATAGTAATTGATGACACTCTCGAAGACACGACCATTGAAGACTTGCAGGAAAGCCTTGCGAGTCATCAACCAAGATACATTATATTATCTTATAAACAAGAACACAAAGATGGGCGGGTGTCATACCCCTTGTGTTTTATATTTTTTACGCCTAGAGACAGTCATGCTGAACTGCAGATGATGTACGCTGGCTCTAAAATAGCTCTTCAAAAAGAAGCAGATGTTTCTCGAGCCTATGAAGTTCGAGAACTGGAAGACTTGACGGAAGAATGGTTATTGTCTAAGCTCGGGAATTAGTTATTCTAAAAACACAAGGTTAAGAACAATTTCTCATTAGATTTTTGAAGCAGTTTTTTCTTTTAGTCATTATTATTTTGTTATAATTTAGGATAACTGGTTCCTACATTTTACACTGGAAGTTCACTCTGTACATACATTCCAAATTGTATAATTTAAATTTTGTATATATCGCTTCAAATTTTTACAAAAGCATTGTCTTATTTAAATAAAACATTAATTAGTCTAGGTAAGTCTTTATTTACAATTCAATATCCCTAATATTAAACATTGCTTATGATGTACTGGAGTAGGCATGGTTCAAACATTAAATGAATATGAATTTTACATCACTCTTGAGGAGAATTCTTAACGCTTAACAAATTAATTGTGACAACAGAATCGAAATCCCATGTTTCACTGGCTTATCTTTCTGTTCTTGGGGCTCACATTTGCCAGACATCCACTAGGACGATATTAACGAGTAAATCATTCTGCAACAGAAAGATGTTCATTTAGTCAGGGATTTCGGTTCTAGTGTCAATATCCCTGTGGAGGCGTCTGTTCTACAACTTCAACAATTTCATTTGAATTCTGTAACATTTGCTCTAAATATCGAAAGTTACGGAATAGACACCAACAATACAATAAAACTTCAAAAATTGAATACTTAAGTGTCAGTTACGTGTGCTCTAAATTTGCCGTTTCTAAAGCTATCACATACCCATAGAGGTAATAGAAAAATGAGAGCAAATAAAATGCTAGCTTAATCCATCCCTCCCTTTGACACCTTGTTAGTACATCAGCATTCATAATGCTAGTGGGGTCATAAATGCCGTAACCGGACATTACTGGCCTCGTCCTGTATCTATTTATGTGGTACGCGATTAAGGGAATGTTAACACACAAGGATAGCCATTCCCCCGCTATCGCAAACAATACGTTGAATATTATATGCAGGATATATTCTGGTAAAACGAGCTGCAATTAAAATATATTTAAGTAATTATTGGTTAAATGGTCACTATAACTTACAGGGTTTAAGCTATTGCACTGATCAATCGGGTTTTTGTAATCCGTTTTCAGTTCATCAAACGCGATTACGTGGAAAAGTGAGAAAAAGATCAAAAACGCGTCCACAATCAAAGCTATTATGTATGCCAAAGCAGAAAAGTTAAAAGCCATCTTGTTTAGATTTAGTTTTACGATTAATCCACTTTCCGAAATTGATTTAACAATGAATAGGTTAACATATTCGACAAAGATTATTGCACCCACAGAACATTAATGTTCATTTCTCTACAGAGTATGGAAAAGCCGAAAACAAAGAATCATATTACTGCTTGTTATTGTCTATTTGGAGAGAATAGTGCCACTTGATAACCATATTTTTCGGATATTTCTTTCACGCGGATTCAGCTTTTGATCGGTCAATATAAAAAAAGACATGAAACGTGTTCGAGTTGGTTAGGTCACTCGCAAGAAATTAGTTAAAAAAAAAATCGCGATTTTAACTATCCTCCCGAGGGAGCGTGTGGCCCCAATAAACATGCCCAACGGAAAAATGTACACTGACTGCAAAAACAAAGTATTTGAAGATTTTATTGGAAACATTAAGCAAATAAGACAGAACGTGTCATAATCTAACAATTACCAGGTTTCGAGATATATTGGCCTCTTGAATGATAAAATTTCTTTGCATATTTTCGGTGCTGGTAGCCAATTAATGACAGAGTAAAATTCTTTGGAACTTTTTAAGCCGTGGCTATAAAAGTATTCTCTAATTTTATTTCTTGTTAATTCAAGGAGGGATGGTATTTGTGGAGTTAAGCCCAGAAGATTATGTAATATTGGATGCCTCAGATGAATAGCAAGCTGCTTAAGTTCTGCCTCATAAAACGCAACCCCTTTAATTGCTACTTGCTCTTGGATCTTTTCAATGAATTTATCCACTGTCAAAGAACAATCATAAATAAGCCTTGCAAATGTCATGGAAGTCCCTGTGATAGAAACATCCATATGTAACATGGTGTAAAATAATTCGCAATGAGGGAAATTCTGGAAAATCGTGTCCATATGTGTGCTATTTGGAATAACACCGTAGCTTAATAGTAAATAAACAAATTTGGGAAGAGTAGTTGCCCAATCTTGTTTTTGTGCGGGTTCTAAAACGTAGAGGAAGCCAAGTTCCGGTAAGAATTTTGACTCTTCAACAAACGGTTTTACATTTCCTGTATCAATTATTATACATGCATACGCATGCACCATATTCATGTCGTCGATGTTTACGATACTGCCCCAGTAACTTGTATCATCGGAGAGCTTTTGATACTCAAATTTATTCCAAATAAGTCGAAAATTTTTCTCATTTGGTAAGGAGCAGCACATTTGAAAAGCATTTAATTCCGGATGTTTATAGTTGATATCAGCACCTCTGCGAATAATTTCTTCGAGATATGGAGTATTATGAGTTATCGCTATATCTAAAGTAGTCCAACCGTCTATAGCAGTTGTATTAAAATCTGAAACGTACTCAATTAACACTGACTGAATGCCGTGATGACCATTAAGCAATGATCTCATGAAGGGGTTTAGGTTATTTTCGCAAGTTATGTTTGCATCCGCGTTAAAATATAAGAGCATACAAACAGTTTCTAGATGCCCTCTTGACACAGCTTCGTGTAAAGGTGTTTCGCCACTATAATCTTGTGCATTAATGTGTGCACCATTTTTTATTAGAACTAAAGCTAGTTGCGGGTTAGCGGTAGCCAAATGTAAAGGAGTTACATCTTCCCAACTAGGCAAATTTACATTTGCATTGGCTTGAATCAGCTTTGCTGCAATATCGGAAAATGTCTGCCTTACTGCTATATATAAGGGCGTTTGGCCCCAAACATTCCTTGCATTCACATTAATATTGTCAACTGACAGTAAAAAATCTATAATTTCTGGCCTAAACTTAAAATATCAAGATTATTAACGTTAATAACAAAAATGTGTCGACTTACAAATTTCTTATCGTCGCTAGATGAAGAGCGGTGTTACCATTGTTATCATTCACATTTACGGATCTGCCTTGAGCAAGCACGCATTTAATTCTACATATGTCTTCGTCCAACACTGCCTTCAACAGGCCGGAAACTAAACGGGGATCTGTATAAATCATGTCTGATGCTGAATAGTCCTATAATTTGCGTGGGAATATATAATGAGCCAATAGGTATTTCAGAATACAGTCTCACAAAACGTACAATGGGGTAAAATTCTTCATCGCTATCAGAAGACATTTTAAAACCGCACAGTTGTACTGCTTTGAATCGTTTACTTGTCTGACACTATATTTAATATTTAACATACTAAACAAATACCAGACAAAAGAGCCATGTTGTGATAAATAGTCTGCTAAATAAAATAAAACAAAATTAAATACGTCGGGATTTTATGTACAATTTAGGTTAATGTTTGATATTCCAAGTATGCGTTTCACAAAAAAATGTTGGGCAAAACTGCTAGGATCATTCGCCCATTGCCGACTTCCGTCGAGGATCTTCGCTTTTGGTCATGGATCAACACGTACAAAGAAGACATAACCAATATTTGCTCAACTAGCAAAAAAACAAATTTGACCGATACCAAAAAAAAACCGACATCCCCCGCTTCCGCCTCGGACCATCCGGGCCCATCCGACCTCTATACCGGCGTGAACGGGGAAAAACGAAGGGATCGGCGACGATTATCACTTTACAACGTTCACAAAACACTGAAAACACTAAATCTACTCAGTGGAGACCGATTTCAAAATTTTTGGACGATACAACGGATTCTGTAGGGAACGAACGGAGGTTAAACCGCCGCGTGCAATGTTCCACCACAGAATAAGTTTGATATTTAAAAAAAAACTCTTCGTTCTGCTTGCCTCGAGTGCTAAGATCAAACTGGTTACAAGCACAGCTTAAATAATGTTCAACTTTAACCCGAATAATAAAAGCGAACAATTAACAAAATAATTCAAAAAACGTTTTTTCGGAATATTCGGGTAGTTGTTTGATATATCACATATCATATATATTAATTTTGAATTATTCCGAAATGGGCAAATGACCTTTGTAAATTGAGTTTTGGAAAAGAAAGAAGAGGCTAGAATTGTTTTTTCCTTTTTCAATAAGATTTGTCATTTATCTTTGTCGGTCATTTAAAGTTTGTTTTGGAACATTGGGTTTTCAGATAAATTTTTCAGTTTTCCGTTTGCGCTTATGCTTCGGGTATTGTGCACGCGCGGCATTAAGAGGACCAGTTTGTTAATTCGCTTTTAAATTCCATCATACGTATTATCATGGCTTACGCTTTGGTTTTTGAATGGATGGATGAATTTGAGTCTTTAACAGAAAGCGAAATACATACATATTCAACCGAACAAGAACATAACTACGAAGTAATGGTAGCTCTCTATAATGTCCTTACGGAACCGCACAAATACAAATCGGATAATGTAGGTATATTAATTTACATCCTCTTCTAAACTTATGTGGAAATTATTGCAGTTAATAGACGGAGTCTGTCAGCAGCTATTAAATTTTTACAGATCCGGCGAGCCTCATTTACGAAAATTTGCCATTCAGTATATACCGGTGCTTGTATTCCTACACTTATCAGACAGATCATTTTCTGCTGTTCAAACATTATTAGTTAGCTTGTATAACCTTGAGGTTAGTATTCATACCAATTAATTAAGATTTTTTTTTGTCGTTTTAATTTATTAGGTTGTAGATTCCAAGGGTCAACCGCGTACATTGTCCTTTAGAATACCCAGCATAGTGCAGTCCTCCATTTATCATGATTCTAGTACACTAGAACCCGCATTCATTGCAGAAAGTTCTTTACGCAGGTGGGAGGAGTGTAATACAAAATTAGTGAACTGGGGGCCCCTGCCTCAGGTGGACTGTCTAAATGCACAGAACAGGCAGAGAGTCGTTACTGCCTTGTTATTCCTTTACAATCAGCAAATTGCAAATGTTGTCACTCAGGGCATTGAGTTCACTTGCAGGGGTATTTCTAGGTTAGTAACTCAAGGATTTAACTGTAGTAGTTCGGGCAGCGCGAGGAGTTCCATTACTAGTGCTAGCGAGTGTAGCTTCCAACAGCCATTAAGTATTCTTCCACGAATTCAAGTTTCAAGCCCGTTACTGATTGAACTGTTGCACATAGTTTACCATGGGGCCGAACGATGTGCAAGTGGAGCAGTGCAAGCTCTTCACGATATTATTTTAAGAGCTACGTATGAAACATATTCAGGTAAGTTCCAGTTATTGAAAAATTTTTAGTAATTCATAAATTTTGCCACTTCAGTCGTTTACATGCCATAATGATTTTTTTAGAGGTCTTATTAACGGGTAGTGCTATTAAAAATCTGTTGGAAAGTTCTCCGACAGTGTCTGTGGCCCCTAAACCCTCTCATACCCACAGCATATCCAAATCAATGATAACAAATGCATCATTCAGGACGAAAAAACTGCCAGGTTAATTTTTTTCCGGTAGGGATTCTGGAGTTGCTGAAACATATATATTTTTTAGATGATATTCCGATTCAAGACAATCAGCAGCAGCAGCAGCAAGAAGTGCCGTTGGATTCGATCACGGAAGAGCAAGAAGATATAGACAAAGGGAAAAGCAAAGGATCTGCACTGAAGCATTTGCCTAAACTTCCCGGCCTGTCGAAAAAACATAAAAAGAGCGTGCCTCAGGGGGAGCAGCCAGTTGAACTAACATCCATAAACGACGGTCTGACGGATTTACCGGGCAATGACACGAATTACCATTCGGTGCATGTTAGTGCAGTCTGAAGTAACAAATTCTATAGGTAACAAAATAATTCGCATTAAATTATATAAATTCAATGCACATGTTTTTTTAAATTGGCAAACATGTGCATGCGTGTAGTCCTACAGTACAGATTTCTAATTTAGGCCGGTAGTTCAAATGTACCACAATGAGTGTCACTAACAACTATTAATACTTTTTTCCAAATAAAAAATAGATTTCATAATGAAAACCACATTCAGGTAAGTTCAGAAATGTGCCAAGAAGACTGGCTAGTTTGTGGAGCCATGATTTTTAACACTATGAATTTTTTTATTGTATCAATTTTGCCCCTTACAGTAAATTACATTTAATTAATATATTGAGAACATCAGCTGTATGTACTTTATTTTGCATTAGTTGCTAAAACCGTTTATCTTGACAGTTGGTGAAAGAAACTGTCTTCTTTTATCAATCTTTTAGTCAATACTAAACATTGGAATATAATTGTGACAGAATATAAAGGGTTGTGGCATTAAAAGTATGAGTGCGGACGGCATTATCGGCAAGTTAATTAAAACCATTTTGCGTCTTTCTGATGTCTTAAGTATTGTATATAAATGTAGCCAATTCATACTTAATAACAAAATTTATAGGTGTTTTTGATAAACATTCATTTAAATGTGATATGTAAAAAGTTAGTTTTTAAACTTTGTACATAATGTGTTGTCGGCTAAAAGGTTTTAGGATATATATTTAGAAACTACTTTTGATTGAATTTTGGTTTTAATTTTCCATAGCACAAATGTGATCCCTAAGTTTTCCATATTCAATTCATCTGTCACTTTACAAATGTAGTCTGAAGGTCATTTGCTCTCTCGATTATTCTAAGCTGTGTAAGAAGCGTAAAATATCACTTTCATAATATTGTAAAAGTCCTAATGTAGTCAGTAATTCGAATGTATCATCCTCTCGGTATGAAAGGTATTATTTGAAAGGGTTCAATTTGTTTTCAATGTAGAGAGTAGTTCAAACATACCATATGTTAAACTGGTTTGACTTGTTACTTTTTGGTATTGGTTTTGATATTTTGACTTGTTAACAATTGCGTAATATTGTACTCATGTTGATTTGTTAGAGTCTAGATCTGTTATAACGTTGAATAAAACATCCTTTGAATGAGTTGAATCTTACATCTACCTCTCCCTCTTCCAGCTAAAAAAAAGAAAAACAATTCATATTATTTAGACATAGGAGGTTAATAATTATTTTATGTAGTTATTACCAAATCTGATTGATACAAGTCTCGGTAGCAAGATGGCGATATACACTGCCTAATGCAAAGCACTTTCGATACTCTATTTCTACCCAAACATCCTCTTTCGCAAGCGGCCTCTATTTCTCTGTACATGATCTCCTGAAATCGATCGATACTGATAAAATAAAACAATCTAATAAAAATATCGCTGTTACAACGTACATTTTTGTTCGTTTCTTTATAGGGAAATTCGGTGAAGGAGTAGGTAACCTTTTGTTGATCAGCAAATGCTACCAACAAACAGCACGTTATAAATAAAAGTGCGCCGCCCATAAAATAATATGTGCCTTTCATGTTAATCCTAATTTTTTCTTTACAACGTGCGACGCGATCGATAAGCGCCTGTGCGCACGCGTTTCAACACGTCTCTGGCAATGAAATTCATGTGCGATAATTAATTGCATAATAAGAAGGTATGCACGCAAAAAATGTAATTTTCGGTGTAAAAATAATTTGCTTCATTAAACCGTGGCAAGAATCAGCATCACCATAATTGTTACTATAGAGAATTATACAATAATAAATAACCAAGTTCTGATTATTGTTCCTTTTTGTTATTCCAAATATTCCATGCGTTATAGTTGGCACTACCGTTAAAACGAATTTAAACTTAAAACCTGCGGACTCGCCACAGCACTCTATGCAAGTGCAAGTTTTTAAAAAAATCTTCGAGGAAACAAATATGTCGACGGAAGATATCAACAAATATCTTATGAAGCTACAGCTCGACTTCGAGTGGGAACTGTTGAATTGTAATATATGGGTATGATTTTTGATTTTAAGCAATCACTGCGCGTCTCGGTATTTTAACTGTTTTGTTAAATCGCCATCGTGCCATAAAATTATCTAGGCATATGGATTTGAAAATTACATTTTACAAATACAATTTGCAACAAGAAAAGCGCATATTTGTGAAACAAAATATGAAAGAAGTAAATATTTTATTGATTTAATTTCATGCCTAAATTTATCAATGCTATAACGGAAGTAGAAAGTTATATGCCAAAGTATTATATCGTAATGGAATAGGCAGTTAATTGCTCTGCTTATATAGTTTATAAGTTTTGTACAATGTTGTAGGGAACTAATTAGAGTACGCTTGCGCGTGCGGAAAGAGATGGAGTTTGACAATTAAGCTGTTTTCTAAAGCTTTTGTGTCTGGTCACTGTCAAGGTCGAGGTGATTTTGTCCTTGGGATTTTAGGTTTAATTTTTTGCCATAGGATGCGATCATTTCAAACACAACTACTTCTCTTCTATTTAATCTATTGGTTATTATAATCTGTTATCTCGCGTTTCAAAGCTTTATCTTCGATCTCTGCTTCCAAAAACTGTCGGTGCATCGGTGCATATTAGTATGTGCGTTGTCGCTTCGACACTCCATCTTTATTTAAATTTATGTTTTTTTTTTAAAGAGAAGAAATTTCCTATTTGGGAGGACGAGGTTACGCTTTGCGTCTATCTCTTTTTACGATTTCGCGACTCAAGTCAACTGGCCAAGTAAGGTGCCCATTTCATTGGTTTCATTTTTTATAGAGGGCCGTGGACGGATAGGTTTGACAGTAAACAGAAGTGACATTCACGAAGTATTGATACAATTAAAAGTTTAAGTGGTCACGAAAAATGCCAAATCGGGATGCCACAAGAGGCCCGCGTACTTATTCCAATGTAACCCTGCGTCGTAGTAACGTTTTTTGTTAATCATAAACCGTTATAGAATATGTCTGATCGCAACCCACGCCAAACGCCACGCCCTGTTGCTCCGGCAGCGTGGTTTTAACATTAAAAGAACAATCGTCCGTTGTGACCAATTTACTGGCATCCTTACCACCGCAAAGCTATCCTGCCTGCGAGATGCGCGCGATCTCATGTTCATTGATTGTTACCCCCACCGTTTTGTTGAGTCGCCTGTGCCGCCAGGCTGCTAAACTCGAGCATGTGCCCCTCCGCCGCCTGATACCAGGCCAGGGTAGTTGATTGTCAAGAAACGGCGTTGTTGTCGTGTATACCACGGGCGGTGTTTCTTTGTTTTAAATTTATCCGCAATAGCCGTAGATCAAAACGCGTATGTAAAAGGCTCAGATCGGTCACCGAACGAGCGTCCAAACTTTTGCCTTGTGCAGTGTTTCTCTTCTTGTGAACTGTTTTTAAACTGCAGTCAAACTGTGGGGTGCCGGGGCATTTTTTCTTCCTCCTCAGGGCATGTACTACCCGGTAAGTGAAGGCGACATTCGATACGGGCGACGCACAAGTTTAATGGTTTGAGGTTATAAATTCCGAAAACACAAACAAAAGATCGTTTGCCCGCTGTCGTTTTGATTTTAATCTCGAATAAACGATGCGTGTTTGTCTGCCGTGCGTTGGAGTAGGCGACTCGACTCTCATTACTAGGTGTTTTAATTAGATTTCAAGTTATTTTTAGCGGATTTTCGGCAGCATTAGTTTTAAATCATTTTTCCAGCGGTCGACTTTTTGGCGTTGTTGGGTTTGGTTTTCGCCGACGGTCATGATCAAAGTCGCCGGAGCCCGAGATCAAACGCTTGGCAGAATTTGAGTGGACAAAATAATAAATCGTTTCCGAACATATCATTGCGCCAACTAGATCGGTAGAAATTTGCAACGTACGCGTTATTTAATTTGGTAAACAAAAAACAACGTCATGTTTACAGCGTACGCGTTTGTTTGTGTTAAGTAGGATGGAACACATCTGCGGACCTGATGTTGTTTCCGTTTACGGAGAAGTTTGAATAACTTGTGCGATGTTATCTTTAGTCTTTTTATCCTTTAGCGTTAACCGTATGGCCGCTGACGGATCGTCAATAAGTTTGGATTCTTCTTTTTTCGCGAAATATGCCCAGATCTCGTTCAATGTTGTGAAAAACGAGTTAAGTGTGTGAAGATAGCTATTTAATAAGAAAACGGCGCAAAGTTCCCCTTTAATTTATTCACGTTTAGTCCAATCCTTTATGAGATTTAAAAAAAATGCACTTGCACTAATGCTGCCGTGTGCTGTTAGAAAATTGAAGAAACCAAATCAATGTTACAAAAATCTGCCCGAGTTTCTCTGAAGTTAAATATTTTTGATTCGCATTAGTTCGTTCGGGTGCATTTCGAGTTTAACATTTATCGCTTCTAGCGATGTGCCGTTTGTATTTAGACGATACGTAAATCCCATCATCATCATCCTTACCTCATTTTTTCGCCTTTTTCTTGTATTTATTTCCAAGTCAGAAATTTGATCTGTTAGAAATTTATTTTCATTAAAAATTCATCTTCTCGCGTCTTGTAATGTGTAATGTGTGACATTAACGAGATTAAATCTGTTGCAAATACTCTTAGAAGCGTTACAAATTTGCGAATGTGAATAAAATGCAAAGAAAAGGACCAATCTAAAATCAACTGCTATTTTCAAGTCGGCCAAGAACCAATGCAGGCTGAGCGAGTAAGTTTAAAATTCAACTAAGCTATTTAGATTTGAGTATGTAATATGTGTTAATGTATTCAACTGTAACTGTTCCAACTGTTAAAAAATATAAAAAAAAATTCTTTAAAAAAACATTTTATTATTAACCAACTAACAACTAACCAAATCGGGTAAAAACCCAGGCTAGTTTCCCATTATGTATTTACCAGGTATTTATAGATAACCAATTGCTTCGAAGGTACGCATAACATATATGCATTGTACTATTAATTTTAAATCTTTTGGTGTATTTCTCTTTCATCAAAATCAAGCAAAGCAAACTTCGAGAAGTATTTGGTTGAGAAAGGATTCGCTCTCAGCGTTCAAGGTACGCACTTATATACTTCATAAGCTGTTTCGCTTAGCTGAGCCTATTACGGTATTACTTTTCCTCTACCTCCTCAAAAGCGGGACTTAGGACTCCACGAATGGATAGGTATCTTTTTTTAACGCACGTGATTTAAGTTTTCTGTCTCTTATTGCCAGAAAGGCACTAAAAAGCTCAGAGAGTCATAGAGCTTTACAGAATTTAATCGGTGCCTAGTATTTAATAAAATAATGTAAGTTTGTGGCGTGACTTTCAGCAATAACCAGAAACCGTTCGAAACCAACTCACAGAAATTGTTCCCGAAACACAATAAAATTAAATTGAAAATTTTCAATTTTCAAGAGTGAGGGAGACAAGATTAAGTTTTTGGGGTGTGTATAAAATGACCGACCATATAAAGAAGGGTGGTTACCTTTAATGGAAGGTAAAGTCTGTTCATAGATATAAAAAAGTGACGAAAAAGGAAAAGGGAAGACCCGGACAAGCTGTAAGAACGAAATATGGCTGAACAGGTCCGTACTTTGCTTAGAATTTAATTATTTGGGGTTTTGTTAGGAAAGATATGAAACAATATTTATTTATTTATGTATGTATTTATGTTTAAATCTAAAATAAAATTACAAATAATGTTTATTACCTACTTAAATTACTTAAAATTATTATTCACGATTTTCCATACAGTTGATGTTGGAATTTTCGTCAATATAGCCGTTTCTTCTAAAGACGTTCAATGAGAATCAAATAAACATTGTTTATAACTTCCTTAGTCTCAATAGAATAGTGTTTTCTACATTTGGGCGGGAACATCCCCCGAGATACACTAGACTCGCACATATTTTGCATAATTCGCACACGATTCAACACACGAAATAAGAATGATTACTAATAAACTTAAATTAAGTAGTATACCAAATCAAAGAATATTAAACACAGGTAGGTATAAAATTATTTTCTATTGCGGACCACAATTTTACCTGAATTTAAATTCCGAAACTTTAGGTAATAATCTCGTTGCATTGTATGTTAATGACACTCTTGGATAATCCCATTCAAAAGCAATTCGTCACTTCCTTATATCTATGAACAAACTATACCCATTGAAATATTCGAAAATTTTTAAAATTTGGAAAAATGTATATATTTTAAATCGTTTTTACATTTCATTTGTTAATGTTTTGTTGAAAGGATGAAAAAATCTTATAGATATTAGATTTCCATGCCTATAAATAAATTTAAAAAATCGATTTATCCGATCTTCAAAAAGGCTTTTCATTATTATTATCGTTATTGTTGTTCATTAACAACTGCCCTTTTATTTTTGTCATTAATTACTTTTCGTGGTTAGACAGAGACCCGGACCCGCTGCGTTTCTCTGTCGCGTGCAGTTTTTACAAGATTTAAGACTATTCGGAGCGTCGTTTAAAAATAGACCCGTGCATGTGTGCCCCTGACAAAGAACACATAAAAAGACCAAAGGAAGATCAGTTTCAGAAGTCAACGTCTCCGCGTATATAGATACACTCGTTGCAACGGGGTGGCTCAAGCCGATTTAAAACTTTTCGTAATTTACTTCGCAACTGGCTTGAACGTTCGAAATGGATCACATTTAACGTCAACCTGTCAGTTTTTTCAAAGGATGATTATGTCGTATAATTATTTTTACCGAAGATTGAAGATTCTAGGTTTTCGTAGAACCCTGACGATAACTTTATTTTACTGAAAGATTTTTATTTAGGATGTTTTCTTTTTCTTTTTGTAATAAATTTTAGGCACACCACTATCAAATTATACAGATTTAACCAAGATTTCCGAGAGCCACAAATGATTTTACGGATTTCATCCATTTTGAAAAATTAGATTTTAACATTCTGCGCAATTTCACAATATTGATGCGAATCAAAATTTACATATTTTTTTAAATTTTCTGTTCTCCGTTTCCCTGTCGATGGGACATTAAATCGCCATAACTATCGAATCGTTTGAGCTCTTTAAACAGCCCACAGGACACATAAACCAGTAAAAATGGTTTTGATCAGACTTTGGCGTCCATCTTTTTTGTTTAGATTTTCGAATGTTTTTTGAACATTGTTATGAAATAGATTGTTCTTTTCCATGGTCAAGTTTTAGCCGTAAATCAAAATTCCTAAAAAAAAAAGGTTAATTGGTTTAAATAGTGTTATAGGCCACATCGAGAGCTTAAATTTTTGTATTTACGGTTTTCTTCTATCACATCCGCTGTTCAAAATATCGAAATGGGTGAACGTCACTATTACGACGCACTGCATGGCTTCAAAACATTAATTTTAAATCGCAATTACCGGTACAAATTTTAATATTTACCAAAGTTTACCAATAAAGCCATTTATTATTGATATTATTATTTATTCCCGAACGTTTATTGTCGATTCGCATATACAGATTAAGTTTGGGTTTGAAAAATAACACGCGTTGCCCTATTAAATGACGAATGTAAAAGTCAAACGAAAACGGCTAATTCGAACGTTTCCTGAGAACTGCCAGTTTCCAGTGCTACTTACTCGCCGATAACAATTCGTTTTTATATATTTATTATTGGTGCGGGCGAACGGGCTCTCACACTGACGATTTGGCCGCGTCCCAAAATATTTCGTATTGTCCGTCGATGTAATAAAGGTTAATCCGTCCGTAAAATCTCATTTCGAGTTCGTAAATAACCATTGATAAATTGACGTGTGTTTGTATTCTAATCGCGCCTGTTTGGATTCCAAGTTCGCCTGCGATCGGATTTAATCTACACGGACGCTATACGTGCACGATTAAGGGCAGGTTTATCAACTTAACTCGGCGCCGAATCCACGTTAACATCAACTCGGAGGTTAAGTACAAGTAGGACTTGGTTAGACAGATCCCCGATAATCCGACCAAGCTGAAATAGTCATACAATTTAGAGATCGATCAGGGACCAGCCTTAAGTGTTAGCTGCGTCGAATTTTTCGACCATTTTTCACTTTAACTTTGGACCTTGTGAATGGAATATCAGCAAAATTCATACATCTTGGAAAAGCATCTCAAGCAGTAGGCATTGACCATCTTCATTGAGCATTAGCCCTTTTCTGCACTAGATAAAGCAAAATGGACTTGCACGTCGAGGGTTCGATTTTTGAGAAACATTTGCGATATTTTTATTACCGACCGAGATATAGGGCGTGTTCCAATTTTCTGTTATGTCCTTAACTGTCATTGACAGCAATATGCCCTATACTTCTGCCTTTTTTCATCGCAGGTACCAAGAAAACCATATGGTTGATTAAGTAAGACCTTAGCCAACTATGATGTAAAAATTAAAGAATATGTTTTGGTTAGTTGTAGATGGGTTGCGCATTTTTCGTTTGCCAAATGGATGCCGTCGAAATTATCAAACAGGTTTAAGTGAGGCATTGCTGTCTCTCGTGTTAGTTCAAGTCTTTGTAGGATTATGATTTTTTCTTTATTAGTCACTGACAGCAGTCATCAAATTGCGATGGAAGTAAAGTATTTTTATTGACAATCAATAAAAAAATATTATAGTGCGAAATGCGTAATATACGGATAAATGCTGATAAATATAAAAAATGTGGTATTAAGGTACTTAAGGGGTCTACTTTAAAAAAAATCTTTTATTTTAATTTGTTTTATTTTCCTGTAATAAATTAAGAACAATTTGGGTATTATTTCATGATTGAAGAAAATGTTTTAAATAATATTGTAGAGTGTTATCTATCATAATATATATTTTAAATTATTATCCGTTTGTGATGTCCAATTTACCTATAACCAAAGAGTATAAGATATAGGGGAATGTTACGAACGCCATCTAGTATTTGTGTCCAAGTACTAAAGTACTGTAACTAAAGTCTAAAGTAAAAAAAATTAAAATGTTAACGCCTAAATCTTTAAGGCTGCACAAAAAGGCTAGAAGTGTAGGTCGATTACGAAGCCGAATTGACAGGATGGACAACAAATTTGTTGTAAAACGAAAAATGAAGTAAAATAATAGATGCATCGTCAAATTATTTGTGTAAAAAAGCTTTAATATTAAAAGATATAAGATAAACTTATAAGCTGCTAGCGAAATTTCTATATGTACCAACTATAAGGACTTTGAATGAATACCAGAAAGATTTTCCTACCATTCCAGGATCAAATTGGACCGTATTAAATCAACTGGAAGATACATTTGTGAAAAGCACTCCTGAGGATCGTCTTGTTAGCGTTTTATTCGACGAAATAAGTTTCAACAAATGAAATAGCCCATTGTGCATTGGTAGCAATGATAACTTGGATTAATAAGCCAATGAAGCAAACGATTGGATATTGGTTGGTTCATCAGACGTGATTCTGTAACATAAAAAAAAATCAACGACAGGAAATTGTCTAAATTCGAAAAATCAACTACTGAAAAAATACCAATAAAAAAACCAAAGCATAGTGACGATCAAAGGGGAGAAATAGAGGATGAAGAAGACCATTTCAAAAAACAAACCAAAGTGAGGACCAATAAAAAAGAGGAAAAGATTATATACGTTAAAACATATTTTCGTATCTACATGTCTTTTATTAAAATATGCTTTTTCATATTACTAAAATAGTTTCGCTATTTTAAGATTATCATTAATCATTATTTTATTACTATGTAATTTCAATAATTTTCAACTATTTCGACATATTTTTTTTTTAAATACTTAGAAAAAAAATATTACCAAAGCTTTTTAGCAAAAGCCAACACAATGAAGATGAATCCCTAGCGGTGAAATGCCGTTTTTGGTTCGTTATGAAAGAAAAATAGGATCATATCAAAATTTACAGTCGGTTTTATCCGAAAATTCGTTATAATAGGATTTTAATTCACAATTCCGCAGTTCGTTCGTATATAGGTTTGGTTCGTTATTAATAAAAGTTTGCAAATAGCAGTTTCGTTGTAGGCGGACAATACTGTATTTGTACTTTTTTAGAATCTTAGGTGCTAAATAGTAATCACTACGGACAGTTTTCCTTTTGTTCTCTCGAAGTACATCAAAGCGGCTCAATTATTTGTACGGCAAAACGTGACGCGTTATAAATCGAATGTTGTGATCTTCGAGATGGTGATGGTGTCGATCAAGTGCCCGACATACGTATACAACATTATTCGTAATCGCAGTGCGCCGATATATAGAACGAAAATGTTTGCTGTAATTGCGTCCATTTCCGTTTATCGTCGTGTCGTATATTAATCCTTAACCCGAGTGTCGGTCGTTCGTTCATCTCGATAACTTCTGACAGTTTCTTCGCATAAAGGCGCCTTTGTATGTCGTGTTTATAAGTTGACCTTTTTTGTTTTTTTCTTATATATTTGTTTCGAGGCGCGACTCGATGTTATCTCCAGACGATAAAAACGAATTTGTTGAAACACTTTCTTAACACTCGATGACGTTTAGTGATGTTTAGGAAAATATGTAAACCGATAAAAGTCTCCAGTTAAATTGTTTCCCCCAAATCTCATTAAGATATGATAGATGGTCTATAACAAGTTGTCCTGTTTCAGAGATATGAAAAAGGAAGCTATCGCCATAGCTATATATATATATATATATATATATATATATATATATATATATATATATATATATATATATATATATATATATATATATATATATATATATATATATATATATATATATATCGTCACGACCTATTTATTATCAACCTGTAACTGTATTCTATAAAATTTCCAGAAAATTTTTCAATTTCCATAAGAAAAGTGGGAAGTCCCGTTCGTCTATCTGAAAATTGGTATTTTTCGCTCCTTCCCGTGGGATCGGGTGTCATCCGGGATGACATGGATTCACTTTATATCTGCGGTCAGGCCTAATGGAAATCCATTAAGAGTTTGCCGAACATCGGCGGCCCTTTGGTTAGCTTACGTCCAAACTCTCGAAAGCAACAAACTTCATCTCGAATTGGATTTACATCCATCACACACACGTACACTCCGTTTTGCTTATCTGAAACTGCGGTTTTTCCCTTAATACTAATATTTTTGAATGACGTTTAAGTTAAAAATAAACGTTCTGCTGGATGTGACGATACCCCCCGAATTGTGTTATCAAGCATGCGTAAATCCTTTGCCAAGGAAACTGTCCTTCAAGTCAAAAAATTGGAAAGATTATTCCATTACATATAAAAGATAGTAAAACAAATATTAATAATTACCGACCACTTGCAGGCACCATGGTTTTCTCGAAGTTGTTTGAAGATGCGTAATTGGAACGACTTTTATAGCATAAATAATAAAATATTATCCGATAGCCAATTCGATTTCCTCCTCAAAGCCAGTTACTTGGTGTTTGCACTGAAATAACTCACCCATGGTAACAATGGGCGTCCCTCAGGGCTCTGTACTTTTCCTCTTGTATATTGACGACTTCGAGATCACATTTTAGTTTACCCATTGATTTTGGACAAGTGAATGATAAAACGGAAGGTTTGTTGCTTTGATAGTCTTCCTTTTTCCATGACGATTTAAGACTGTACAAGTAAAACTTAAATTTCAGTCCATTATAAAACTTTTACTCCCCATTTGCAACTTATGAACGTTATAGTGTTTATCAACACCAAACAAATTCATCTTTTGTTTGCGATATATATATTATCTTGTATTTTTCTTTTACTCTCAAATTTATTTATTTGAGCAGTTTAATTAATTTAATTTAATTAAATTGCTTAATATGGGTTATTATTCATTTTTTGTGTAGATATTTATGTCATCAAGTTTGGTTTTTCAATATTTAAACATTTTGGAAACTTGTATTACTCTTATGAAAATCTTGCTTTTGCAATAAAACCTAAGTCAATTTTGGAATGTTTACAGTTTTATAGGTTACCAAAAGGCATTAATAAAAAACCTTCGAAAACTCATTGAAAACTGTTACGAGGCAATTATCGTTAATGTCTCATAACCTCACTTTTTATTTGCTCTCGAAAGAAGTGTATAAATAAATAAAGTTTAAAATTTGAACAAAAGAAAGTAGCTAGGGAAAACACCACCGCCTATGACCTTCTCACATAGCATACTTTCTGTAAAAGCTGTTAGTTTTTTGCCAAATTTTCTTCCAGAAGTTTCTTGCCGGCCTATGGGTTTACGTTTCATAGTAGTTGTGAAATATTTATTAGCTGCTCTAAGATTTATAAAGGTTTTACGGAGCAAGCCATAAAAGCTCAAGAGCAAAGTTTTATTATACCGCTTTTAAGAGCGCTTATCTTTTTAAAAACCAACACCAAAGGTTTGTTTAGATAAAGTGAAGTTTTGGATGCAATGTTGTAAAACGCCAAGTCTTTTGGTATTTATATGACGTCTTACGAAACTTGTAACTAACCAAAAAGCTCCAAAACTGTCAAAGCTGGAACGATAAAATTCATTAACTGGGGGTAGAAAACAACATTGTTGCCAGATTTACCACTTTTACGTTGCATCGTAATAAATAGGGCATATTTGCCGCTTTTTCAGTAAAATGGTTTTGAACATGCAGAATTCAAACATGGTAACAGAAGCGTAAATTTTATCGGTTTTACTTATATGATTTTGTTATTTTAAATATAATTTTGGAGGTTTTTGACATAGGAAGCTTAAATATTGTATGGGTGAAAGGTTACAATTTTGGTGTTAGCATTTTTGAATTCTGCATGTTCAGAAACCCCAAAGTATTGAATTTTATCGTTCCAGCTTTTTCGGATTTGGAGATACTCAAGCGTTGCGGTACTTGTTATTATTATTATTATAAACCTCTCGTAAATATGCTTTACCTCATAATAAAACCTCAACCCGCGAAAAACGTTAGTTGGACAGTCCGACTGCCTTTCCCTCGGCATAGTTTTCAAGTCGTGAACGCCAGATTTCACGTAAATTCTGCATTTTTAAAAATTTCAGGCCATACCAGTTTTAATTTGCATTTTATCCCCATTAAAAACGCATTATCGCGATTGGATACGAAATTCTAACTTAGTAGTGCACCGTGCCCCCGACTGTAAAGCTCTTCTGCGGACGAGATATTCCTAATTTTGCTAACGAATAGAGTCCTATTGACCGATCGGGTACGTATTGTTAATTTTAGTGGAACACTATAGAAAAGTTAGGACCCTAAGTGAAATAGAAAAAATGTTAAAAATCATAGGCCTGGTGAGAGCTGGAAATCATACATACAAAATAACATAAAGCTAATTGTAATTAATCTTATTGACGACTGCTGAGTATGAACATAATATAATATAATATATCATATTTATATTTACCATGCCAGGTAATAAAACATCAATGACTAGACAGTTGACTATCAAATTCATAATCTATGTACGACGGATAAATTTGGCAACATAGAATCTGTTTTCTCTGTTTCATTTCTATTCTCCGATTTTTCGAATAGAAATCTTAAACTTGCTGGCATTTCTGGTGCATAATAAACGGCATCTGCGAAAATCAAAATGGCCGCCGCCGAAGTCTTAAGTCCATCGAGCATTACCAATGCCGTGGAATGTCTCCGAAAATCGATTAAACGTCCTGAACGGGGAAAGATATCCGGAAGCAATTTTTGCCCGTTTCCGATAATTACGTTTCGCGCTGTCGAGAGAACAAAAACGCCGTCTCATCTCCCACGCGAATCTTCAGGGATAATAAGGGTTGCTACGCGGTATCCCCATTCATTATCGCTGCCACGCCTATATCCGATATGGACCGGCAACGTCGCGCACCGTTTTGCCGCACGACGTGCACATGCGCGTCGGACGGGCTCCATCCAGGGTAAAACACACCTGGACGTGCTGGCTCGGGAGAAATTTAGGTGGGAGGTGCGAAATTGAAGTAAAAGATTTGACGGAAAGGGACGGTGATACGCTTTTCCCATCGGCGTTTGGAGGATATGGAGATTTTCAGATTTCTCGTCCTCAGAAATTTCCCTGGAAGCCAAAAAATCGAGGAATGGCCGTTTTAGTGTGCAACGTATGTATTTTTTTGGCAAAAATTGTCCCATAACCATATTAGGGGCACTTAAAATATATGCAAGTCAAACCGCACCGAAGGTAGGACAAAAATTGCACAAAAAACTGATCGAAATGCTATTTAGGAACAATTATTATTTGACAATAAGAATCAATCTCATCAGATTGTCATAATGTTTACTTTAAAGTCTCATCTCTTTATATCCGGGATTGTTTTAGTTTTGTACCTACAGTTTCCTATCAAAAACTTAAAATAAAAAATTACACATCGTCGTAATAAATCTTAAATTTGTGTTTCACGAAAATATTAAAAATTTTAGTTAATTTTACAAATAAGATGGAATTGGAACAAAAATTTGCTAAATTCATTTCATTTTGAGTAATTCGAGACAATATTTAAAATTATTGCAAAAGATGGTAATAATAAGGCATTTTTCTAGCAAAAACTTTTTGTTAATCTTGTTTTGATATTAATTAATTCTGAACAACTTTTCTTAACATTTTGCCAAATTTTTTGAAATCACTTTGGAACATGCGCCATCTTTTGGCAATACTAGTGTTTTCATTGTGCAGTTGGAAAAAAAATGTTGCTCACTAAAGTGATCACCTTGTATATTATGGTTTTGATAGTCAACTGACGCAAAAAAAAACATGCATGGTTCTAACCTTTCAAACTCAGTCGTCTTGTTATTATCATATTAAAATTTTTAATGTCTCTGCAACAAACTTAAAAAAAAAACAATCAATAGTCATAGAATTATAACCAATAAGTAATATCACCATTGCATTTCATGATCGTACCTTGTAGACTTTGTATTTACTATCAGTTAAAAAAAATGAAGGCAAGGGTCACTGTCAACGTTTAGATTATTTTGATTTAACATTGGGAGACAGACGTCTTAGAGCCACAATTCACAGTTTGGTATAGTACTTTAGTATATAGTGTATCTAATAAATATGCAATACCTATAATAGGAGTTTAATTATTCAAAATAAACACGATCAATTAATTCTTCAGAAGAACGACGAAGACAATTATTATTTTGCCCTTGTGGAAAGCCAAGAGGGAGTTTTACAAGGTTTGGCTGGTCTTTCACTCTTGTCATACTGGAGATTACCACGAGCATATGAATGCGGATAATTTTGAAGATTATTTTGATGAAGTGATAAAATATCTTCAGTAATAGTTATGGATAACGCAAGCTATCATTCAAGGTGCATAAAGAAGACTTCAAATTAATTTTGCACAAATATTCAATTAATATAATATATAATTAAGTCCTATAGAACTTATATAGACGCATTTGTAGCAAAAAATAACGTGACATTCAAAAGACCTTAAGGCACTATTTGAGCAAACTATCGATTAAGTGATACCAAGGAATCAGCGAAATAAATACGTCATGCACGTAGATATTGTTTGATATGGGAATATACGGCCAATAAGACCTGGACAGTTAATTTGAGAATTTTCAGTATTTATATGACATTTTTTCAGCCCAATTTTGTCAAAATATGCTCATCGGCCATGCCTCATTAAATTTACATGGAAAAAACGACTTGACGTGTATGAATTTTGTTCGCGAGTTTATATTGGTCAAACCCGGATAGCTAGGCCAGCAAAGGGTTTTACGAGGTAGCAATTTAAAAAGTAATTCATATAATATGTTATTTCAACACCGCCGAAACTTTTAAAACAATTAAAAATAAGTTATGCCCGTTAGCGAGACGGGTATGGTATGTAATTACCTTAATTGGCGAGTTACATTTTAATTCGGCTGGGATGTCTAATTACACGCAGTTGGGGTGTTTCTAGTTCAGACGGATGGTTGAGTTTTTAGCGCGGCCATCGAAAATTAAAATGAAAAAAATCAAGGTAAGCGTCAAACAATTTGCTCAGTTCAAATTGTAAAATGGGAAGTATACTCTTTGTTACCGTCAACAAGGATTCTTAATAACGCATAGGCTGGGTCGTCAGGTGCGTTAAATGTTGACGATCATGAATTGGAAATAAGGTACTCTCAACGGAATTTTTAAATTAGTAAGTACATACTATATAGTCGAAAGAACTATTACAATTTTTTTTTTATATATAGCTTTTGGTTGGCATGGTATTTCATTAGCGGGATCGAAGTCTGGAATTACTGTGCCGAAAATAAGCGCATATAAATACGTACATACAAATAGATAATAGATTTTATTCCAAAAATGTATGATAAAATTCATCCCAAGTGGCGCCCCCTGGGAGCAAACTTTATCATATTTCCTCGGGCTATTCGCCGTTCATTCGTAGGTCATTTGACTTTTCAGAGTATTATATAGCTTGAAAAAAATAAATATATTTTGTTTGCTGCGTAAGTGTATACAAACTTTTTAAATCTTCTATAAAAACACGCATCTAAAGAATACAAAACGCACCGCTGATTCATTTCAATTCACAATCATCATCGTTTTCTTGCGCGGACTGATAAAATTATCACGTCGAAGACATTCACATATTTATCCAACAAACTAATTAGGATTCCCAGTGACAACTCTAGGAATACAATCATTTCAAATTCCTAAATATAAATCCACTCCGTTTGAGAACAATTTAAGGTCTTGAGTTTAGTTTTCCTTTGTTTGGTTAGTTTTCTTCCATCTAATTCGATTATTTATTTATGTATTATTGTTAATATCAAAAAGCAGTTTCTCCTTCTTTTTCTACTTAATCATCGAAAATATTTTTTTGAGTTTTTAAATATAATGCGCAAGTAGTGGATTTATTGAAAAAATGTTGCTTACTTTTCGGTTATTGTAGTACTCGTGATTCCCGACGTTTTTATTCGATTATAATTCCTTCCGCTGGACTATAAACACTTTTCAACGAAGAGCGGGTATGGAATGAAGAGGATCGAGTGTTTGTATAAACACATTATGTTTACATATCTCGGTAGCCGTTTGCCACAGATTCACTCATGACATATATTTCGAAAGTGTTTGGATGTTTTGTTGGGTTTGTAATGACTATGTTAATATTAGGTGCAAAATGTGCGAAAGCAAAGAGCGTTCTTTTCTATTAATTTGTTCTAAAGGTGTTCCCGAAATAATAGTAATTGTCTCGCCTGATCACTGTACATTTTCTAACATGTTTATCCTATTCTATCGGCGATCCTTCCCTTAGACCCACACATCTTCGCTTTTTCCTGTAAAAGAGCCCTGCTGCACTCTCGTGTAAGATGAGTAGTACACCTCACACCCTCAATGAATTGTGCTAGAATCTAGTCTAGGTATCAATTCGTTTCTCCATAGCCCTCGATCTTGTCCAACTCTCCAGAAGCACCGGATTCATATTCATTGTGAAAGTGCTTCAAGCTTTTTCTATACACAGAATGCTCTCATGCTTGAGGCAGAGTGCTTCCTAAATCAATGAATTTCTCAACCCTTTCGACAGCTTCATTATTGATAAGCAGTTCTATATATGGTGTTGGAGTTTTGCTGATCATCACTCTTTCTGGCATCAAGGTCTAGTTCATATTCGTTGCTGGGAATATTAAGAGACCTCACTAGTTCTTGTGGGTTCTCCAGACTGTTATCTATCAAAACAGCGTTGTCGGCGTAACATTATCTTGATTCCACCCCGAATTACATCCAACGCTCTCCTAAAGATGTTCCCTGAGTAGAGGTTGAATAGCAGAGGCGACAATACACATCACGTTGCTGATAATTCGTATGTCCTTGGTATCAATTCCTAATCGCTCCATAGACTCCATCATTTTACCGTGTGGACACCTATCGAGCGCCTCAGCGTAGTCCTCCACTTATACTTGTACTTGTTCTGCCTTACGTGTTTTGAGGCCGTTACGAAACCCGAATTTTTTTCATTTTTTGTAGATTCAACGCATGACTCATTAGACGACTAGTTGTTCTAAAATCTTGTCGACTTGTTTGGTAGGGTAGCCCTGTTTACCGGCGCCAGCTTGAATTGCGTCGAACCTCGATGTCTTAAGGAAAAGTGAGAGGGAAACCGATGCAGTACCTGTTAATATCCTCGACAAGTGAAAAAAGTGAACCTATGATGCGTCAGTAAAAGTTCACTGCCTATATAATGGCTACCTTGACTTTCCAGTGTAGAAGAAATCCACGCGCACGCAACACATGGCTGGGCTTATTTAGGCGGAGCGTAATATATGTTTTAACGTAATGGTCGGGCGGCCCAGAATACCATTTACCCGATGGCTCGTAACGCAACGCCGGAAAGATATGATTTTAGTCAGCGAGATATAATCGCATAGACGGTGAAACGGCCACAATAAAAAGTTATAACGCCGCCACTGACCTGCATGATACGGACTACCACATACATACCCACATTCTCACCCATAGAAGCGGTTCGTTTTATTGTACCAGTTATCCGGCATTCAATCCGTCGCTTTGTAAGTTATTACCGATTTCGAAACTTACGTACATAATCCGAAAGGATTTGGACCGTGTTACGGGGGGTTTCACATCTAATTTTTATATGATGGGATGCTTAAAGCAGATGTCTCCGTTTTCCTTATATTTAAATAGCAGTGGAAGTATCTACCACCAAAATAATAGTAATACTTGTGGGCTGTGAAAAAATCCAGATGGGTTCCGCGTGTGGTCGATCGCGAGGCAATGATAACAGGAGGATGTGGCGTCGTTATAAAAAGAACGATGGTGTTTCATCAAGTGCGATGAGTGCGAGTGCGATGGAATGAAAGTTCAAATTAATGCATCGTGGACAAAAAACTTACAAAAAAAAAATATAAAACGCGTAGACAAATGTCCTACGCAGTGTGGTGTAAAATAGGCAAACCACTTTTTAAAAGAACTACGGAAACCAAACAACTTGCATTCTCCATTTGTATTTTTATTTACTCAGACATTGACACAAAGCACCCAGCTCTTTGAATCGGGAGATTCTGTCATGCGAATTTTCAAAGACAGGAGGAAGGAACTTTAGTTTTAGAGTTTGACCAAATCGACCACCAAAAATTACCGCATATAGACCACGGAATTTTTATTTCAGTGAAGCTCTGAAGAAGCTAGAATTCTTTGTTGAATGTGGGTGTTATAGCCTAAAGCTTTTTTCGCTACGTCAGCGTCAAGAGTCGAATTTAAGTCCATTTCTTATTTCGACTTTTATCAACGACTTCCCCATTACGTTAAATTGACCTATACTGTCGGACTATACACTCAACGCTGTGGACTTGGAGCGATGATGCGTCCAGAGATCTGGGTGTTGTCTGATGTCATAATTCCAAGGGCAGGACCATTGTGATGTGATTGTACATTGTTTGAGTTTAATTTCGCTTTCTTTTCTTCATCATTTCACTTTTGTGTGGTGTGTGAGTGTGGTGTGTTCTTGTTGCAAATATTATCATTGTTATTATTAAGAGCTGGCAGGACGTACTTGTAATAAAATAAAGATAACTTTGGGTTGTACTTTGAGAGCTACACTCCTGACGACTCCCCGTTGGGCTTGGTTCAAACGATTTTACGTCTGTAACGGGCAAAAGTTAAATCAATTACTGGCCCGTTTAAAAGGCTTTGAGCGCGATGAACGCAAATGCCAATTGAAAATGTCTCTGCGAGAGGGGCATCGGCCTAATGGCTGTAATTTTATATACTTCCTTTGTCTGGCGGCCTTTGTCATGAAAATTACGGGGCGGTATGATTTGCACTACGTGCGTCGTGGATCTAATATTAACCATGTCCCAAGTATTCCATCGGTATTTTGGGTTCTTAGGTCGGCGGTAGTGCTGATGTCTTTGGTGATTTAAATTCAAATAACAACTCAACTCGTACGAAACGTCCAGAAACTTCAAAAATGTTTCACTACTGTATTTTTACACACCATATACATGGTCGCCCAAACGGAGATACAAGTGCAAATACGACAACTTTGCGATTTTTATTTTTAAGAAGTTTTGATAAAAAACGTTACATAAAATTCGTTTACTTTTTTTTATCAGGAAATACAAAGAAAATTAATAGCAAACCAAGTGTGGAGGATGAAATGAAAACAACGGTGTTAATTTATATGTAAATCTAATTTGACAAGAGCGTCTCCCCACGATATTGTGAGACTCAAAAATTTTCAAACAAATGCTCCAAACATCTCTCCACTTAATTTCCATTTAACGAACCAAATTTTCCATAACGGACCAAGAATTCTAAGAAAGAATAAATAGATATCTACGGAGCAAATTCATACATAATTTCCAAGAATTATTCAAAAGTTTATACGAATCATAACGAAAACTGAAGATTTTACCATTTTTTTTTATTTAGAGTGGCACCTTGAAAATGTAATAAAATTTTGAAATGTTCCTCGGTAATTTATTATATAGTTAATAAACTACTGAGAAAATGTCATTAGCTTATTTGTTGCGATTTCTTTTGCGATAGCTAACTATGGCGTTTTGAGACTTAAATATCATTTTAAAGAAATTTTGAAACCTTATATTACCTAACTTAAAGTATGAAATGACACAAACAACAATATTATACATTATACAGGGTGTTTTATTTACATCAACGTGTCAAAAGTTCGCAGACTTATAGTGTGTGCTATAGTATCCAGCCTATACTCAGCTATATTTGTAAGGTTTTGTCAGTTGATTGCCTGTTTAAAGTTTTTCAAAAATTTCCTGTGACTGGTATACGAGAGGCTGGTTTGTCGTTTCCACCAAAGCTTAAAATTTTCTTTCCACATTTTTGTCAGTTTCTTAATGCTTCATCGCAAACGGAACAAACATTATGAGGAGCCCAGGACTAGTCTAATAATAAAAAAATATAATAAATTTTTCACACACAAAGTTATAGTTTACCTTTGCTTTAGTACGACATAACTACCAGAGATATAACAAAAAGTTATCTGGATTGTTCACACGATATCTTCTTTCCATATGTATACGTTCTAGTACGCTAGAAATACGCAACAGTAGCACGACGACCAATACGCTGTATCGTCGCTTCAGCGCCAACTCTGTTGCTTCGCAGAGAAATCTAATATTATCCGGTGTTGCCAAATTATATTTAATTTCAGAAAAATCAATTCATGCCTAACATGGAACAACCCTATTCATGTCATAGGTATGTATATTAATAAAATAACATTTAGCTAGAGCTCTGTAAAAAATGACGTGATGGAGCAAAAATATGGCGTTTTTCCCCAAAACTATACAAATAAGCAAACAGCTTTTCAAACATCAAAATTACTGTAGATCAGTGTACTTCATTGACGATTTGGTTGAACATTATATGAAATGAATGAAAGATGCAATTTTATCTTATTGTTGAAATGCAAATATAGTTTTTCAGTTTTTTGGTATTTGGATATTCTTTGAGCAGTGTTAGCCATTTAAAGTTCCTTGCAAAAACTGTTTTCGGGTTTGTTAACCCCGATTGTAATTCGAATAAGCGGATGATAGCACTGGTATACTGCGGTTTCGTATGACGTCACTAGCCGACGCTTATAAATATCGTATTAATATTTTGTCGGCAAAGCGGCGATTAATATTTAGTTGTCGCGCGCCTCTCGGAAATGGAAGGAAAAAGTTTGAATACAAAGTGTGACTTGGCGGACGTCGTGGCCATAAGCTTTGAGGAACGCGCCTGACACATCCAGCTCCCGGTGCTGCCTAAGTGCCGCATTTAAATTCCGTAAACGTTGCACCGTACTGAAAAGGGAAAGGAAGTATGTGGTGTCGCGTTATTATGCGTAAATTATCATGCCCACATCGAAGAAAATGACTTATTAACTATACCGGAATGTTATAACGAAAGGTATATATAGACTAATAAAATCTCAATATCAGGTATGGTCTGTTCATAGATATAAGAAAGTGACCAATTGCTTTTGAATGTGATTATCCAATGCAACAAGATTATTACCTAAAGTTTCGGAATTTAAATTCAGGTAAAATTGTGATCCGCGAGCATCTTTAGAAGAAACGGCCACATTAACGAAAATTCCAACTTCAACTGTATGGAAAATTGTGAATAATACCATTTCAGCGAGGAAAAAAAGAAGCGATGCTGACATTTTCTCCAGTGTAAATGAAAGCGATCATGATATAATACGGCGTGAAATTATACGAGGAACAAAGCGTGTCTACATTAGATATCTTAATTAGGAGGCTTGAAAAAGATGACACCGGTGTTAAATGTGGCAGAACTACCTTATGGTGTGTTCAACACATGGGTTTTAGATTATGATACCCCGGAAAAGGGTTGGGTTGTAAAACAAACGCGCCATCAAAAGAGGTAAAAGAATAACTATTTGCATGTTGGATTCCAAATGGGCTTTCTCTGTCTGCGAATAACATTAAAGATTCTTCTCTGGATTACCGTGAAGACACCACTGCTGATTTATTTCAGAGTTGGTTTAAAAACGAACTAGTTCCAAACATTCTTCCTAATAGCGTAATTGTATTGTACAATGCAAGTTATCACAGTAGGGAGTTGACTAAAACCCCTTCGTCATGTGACACAAAAGCAACAATCCAAAACTACGTGTATAATAACATTTATTTTCACTAAGATTATACCAAAAAGCAATTAATTGAGGTTCTACAAAGCTTGAACCTACAAAAGGAATACGTATGTGATAATTATGAATAAAATCTAGGACATACAGTTTTAAGGCTTCCACGTTACCACTGTATATTTATTCCCATTGACCATGGTTGGCACCAACTGAAATCTGCAATTCGTCGTAACAATGTTTTTCCCCGTGTTAACTCCAATGTCCTCAAACTTATAGAAACCTAAGTTTTTAACATCCCTCCACAAAGTTGGGCAAATTCTGTTAAACATATAGAAAAAGCAGAACAATCGTATATCCATATTGCAAATAATATAGAACAAATAATAATTAGAACAGGCTATGATAGCGTTAGTGATCTGATAAATTATGTGAATAATTTTAAGTAACTTAAGTAATTCGTAATTTTATTTTAGATTTAAACAGAAATGCATACATAAATAAATAAATTTTGTTTAGTATTTTTCCTAACAAACCGCAAATAATTAAATTCTAAGCAAAGTACGGACCTGTTCGGCCATATTTCATTCTTACAGCTTGCCCGGGTCTTTCCTTAATTCGTATCAGTTAGTCACTATCTATGAACAGACTGTATCCGAAAACCCATGCCACTAAAGAGAGGTACATAAAAATAAAACTGAAAATGAGGGGGAGAGAATGCCATTAAAAGAATAATATACACTCGTTTTACTTAACTTACTTAACCTTACTTACCTTCTACAAAATAATTATTTCATTCTACCCGTGGGTTAGCAAAAAATTCAAATCATCAAACTTCAAACAAAAACGCATGTGCTGAGAACGGCGATGTTTAAGAGAAGTTAAGACAGCACCGAAGGGAAAATAGGGATATCTGTTTTGGATAAAATCGATAGGTAGGAATGGTAGAAAAAATGGGTTTGTGGGTGATGGCTTGGTAGCCTTTCAATCGCACTTGAACTTGAATGAATCTTATTCCTCTCGAGTCTGTTATAATCATGGATAAAGCCGGCTACCATTTAAGAAAATCCAAAAGAATACCCAGGTCTTCTTGAAAGAAAAATGTCATCATTCATTTTCTTACTTACTTCTTACTGGGTGCAAATAAATGTCTATTACGATTACTTCTTGCTTACTGTGTCATGTCCTTTAGCAGTGATGATCATAAAATTTCTTAATGGATGTGCAAAAATATTTCCTGGATGTAACAAAATAAATCATAGAATTAACGCAGTGGTGCGTATGGTTATTTTCAGAAAATGCCACATTATTTATCTAAATGATAGTAGTACAGTCCAATAATTATCGGAATATACTTTATTCAATTCTGTGAAAAAAAAAAGTTTTCACAATTTTCGCAAATCGACGAACATAACTTGTCAAGTCATAAAAATGAATAGTTGCCCCACTTGTAAAATTCTGCCATTGCTCTCAAATCTGGTCTCGAGCCTGATACCCAGGTGACAGGTGGCAATTACAAGTGCCCCAAATGCTAATTAGCTTGGGTAACAGTATTTCACACGCATTGCTGTCGTTAATTGTTTAGTCGATAGTTCCTTGTTTTGTCCAAAATCATCTTCTTTATACACCGTGAATGAGGATATCTCTTCAAGTATGCAAAAGGGCTATGGGTGTAAACTCCACTTTTATTACTCTGTATATTGCGGAAACAAACTATAGACCTTATTTATTTTCGTATTACTTTCAAGTTTGTTTCATATACGCTTGCAATTCTGGACGTTGGACTGGTGGGAGCATTAAATTGGATGATGACCGTTTTTAAGTATCCTTGACTGTTCTCATAAACCCATCTGCGATCGCCATTAATTTGTTTAAATTAAGTTCCACTTAATGACGCACTTCGTGCCTTACAGGACGTCTGGCGTTCCGAGTGTTATTCGGGTCGTATGAGGAATTGTTGTTATTCGTTTTGTCGGAAGCAGCTGCTTGTTTGGAAAATAAACACGTGGAATAACCGCGGTCACACGTATTGAGACAATCCTCATTTATTTTATCTCAACATTTTTACTTTACTTAATTTTTGCGTACATTGAAGCTTTTTTTTTCTTTTATTATTACTGTCCTCTGTAACGTTTTTTTTTTATCAGCATTAAATGAAAATCTCGGTTGATTCGAACATTATTACAGATTTTTGGGAAAGTGTCTAGATACTTATATTGCATCCCATTTCCCTTTTTTTTTCTACAGTGTCTTTGTAATTTGGGTATTTTATCGAAAACCTTTTATAACTTCAGTAAATGAAGCATATGCAAAAATTCTTTGCTTTTAATTTGCAGATATCAACTTCAAATTTAGCAGAGAAGTAAAAGTCCGTGTCCACATTTATTAGACCAGACTCGGCAATCTTTTGATTAAATATTTGGGAATCCATGTTAAACGTAATAACTCCGAAACGTAACGTAAATAAATATAAATAAATAAATGTAAATTTGAAAGTATAGAGGATTGTAAGTCAAACGTGGACGTTTTTCAAAATGTCAATCAAATAAGTTTATCGAAAAGGTTTTATCTGCAATTGTTAAAGTCTATCCTATGTTACCATTTCTGTACAGTTTAATTCTCAAGTACCCCTTTTCGTGCATCGTGTTTGTTTGCATAAACCGATAGAAACTGTCGTTGTTTATAACCACTATTAGTAGCGGTCGTTATACCCCGAGCTCTAATCACTTCTAGACCTCTTCTGTTAAACCGATGTTTACACGGCAAACAGTAACATTAAACATAAGTTTACCGAAGCCAAACAACGCCCGGCAGTTTGAACACACGCGGTTTTGCGACTTGCTGCCACACTCAAATTCAGGGATTTTTAAAAAAACGTTTGCTCACCAGTCAGTTCTATACCACGGAGATAAGAAAATATAAAATGTCGTCCGGTTATTTCAGGGACAGTTAAGAATAACCCAAGCCATCATTCACGACGCACAGACAAAACTCCAACTTCATGTCGGGGAATACGAAGAAACGAAGACTGGTTAGTCCCCAAAAATATTGAATTTGAAGATAATGTGACGAAAAAGGAACTACATTTTATGTGTAGTACACATACCGGTGTAGTAAATTAATATACACCGTGAAAGATGAAAAAACTGTTTACTTGTAATTATAACACTTGAGATATTAGTGAAAAATTTGGGCGTTTTCTACCATTTCTTGAAAATGCTTAATTAAATTAATTAATACATTATTATTACAAAACGTTCTGGCTGCTGTTTGACATTATATAGTGTTGCGTTTTTTTTCTATAGATTATATTACAAAGAGGGAAAAGAGGGAAACCATCGCATTAACTTCCCAAGCAAACCATTATGGCAGGCAAAATACAAACCATGGCCCCCAGTCCCTGCACGACCTTAAGTGGTCAGGGGGTGCTAAGAATCACAGGGAGAAAAATTAGAATAGCAACCTGGAATGTCAAAACCTTATACAGAGCAGGCAGGTTGGCGAATGCCGAAGCGGAAATGAGCAGGATGAGTTGGGACATACTGGGCATGAGCGAGGTCAGATGGAAGGACGTGGGACACGTCAGCACAGAGTGCGGCAATGGCTTTTACTATTCAGGAGGAAAAAATGCACAGAATGACGTGGGCGTCTTAATTAACAGAACTATGACCAACTACGTAAAAAGCTTTCTGCCAATCAGTGATAGAGTAATGTTAATCAAATTGAATGGTCAACCGTTCGACGTCAATTTGGTGCAAGTATATGCACCCACCTTAGACAGCTCTGAGGAAGACCTGGAAAACTTCTACAACGACATTGAATCTGTAAAAAAGCATATAAAGAGCAACGATGTCAGCATGTACCTCGGCGACTGGAATGCGAAGGTCGGGGATAAAACAGCAGAAGACATAGTGGGCCCATACGGCCTTGGTACCAAAAACGACAGAGGCGCGCGCTTTGTTCAGTTCTGTCAAGAAAACAACTTAATAGTGACGAACACTTGGTTCAAGCTGCCCAAACGACGCCTGTATACCTGGAAATCCCCACAGGACCAGGAAGAGAAAATTGTCAGGAACCAAATAGACTATATCACCATCAATAGAAGATTTCGTAACAGCATCCTGAACACTAAAACCTACCCAGGATGCGACATAAGTTCCGACCACAACTCGGTAGTCACCACACCACTATGAGAATAAAACTTAAAAAGATCAAGAAAACAAATAGCTAATGCCAGAAGCGAAGCAACCCAAGACAGTGTGGAAAATGTGTGGCGGACTTTCAGGGACACGGTCGTGGAAGCAGGGATGCAGGAGATAGGCGGGGAGGGCAGGGAGCCAAAAAAACCTTGGATGACAAAGGATATTCTGGATCTAATCAAGAGACGTCAAGCACGAAACAGGGACCAATGGAAATACAAACAGATTGACAGAGAGATAGGTAGAAAAATCATCGACGCCAAAGAAAACTGGCTACAGAGGAGGTGCGATGAAGTAGAAGAGTTACAAACACAGCACAGAGATAGAGAACTGCACAGAAAGATCAAAGAAATGGCGGGTCTGCGGAAACCCAAACACATATCTCTAATAAGCGATAACAACAACGAACTAGAACTCGACCCCGAAAAGCAAAAACTGATATGGCAAAACTACCTGAGGGAATTGTTTGGAAATGAACAGAGAAGAGAAGAACCTCCCCAAATCCAGAAGGGGGACAAACTACCCATACTAAAAGAGGAAGTCCTACAGGCTATCAGGGACACAAAAAGCAATAACGCACCAGGCGACGACCAGACGACGGCAGAACATTTTAAGTATATAAGTGACAACGCCATCACAACATTAACCCGGCTTTTCAATGAAATATATGAAAATGGAATATTGCCTCAAGACTGGCTAACATCGACCTACATAGCATTACCCAAAAAAAGCAAAGCCCGAAAGTGCGAAGATCACAGAACAATCTGCCTGATGAGCCATGCAGCAAAAATCTTCATGCGAATAATATTCAACAGAATCTATAACAAATGTGAAGAATATCTGAGCCGATCGCAGTACGGGTTTAGGAAACGCACAGGCACAAGGGAAGCTACTCTGGGATTAACTCTAATAGCAGAGAGGTACATGGAAGTCCAATGTACTATGTGTGCTACGTCGATTACAAAAAGGCCTTCGACCGTATAAAGCATGAGGAATTAATACGAATCCTGATGGAAATAGGACTGGATGGTAGAGATATAATCATCATCCGCAACATGTACTGGGACCATAAGGGCTGCGTACGAACGGAGACTGGAAACACCGAATACGTAAATATAGAAAGAGGGGTAAGACAAGGATGCATACTGTCCCCACTCCTATTCAACGTGTACGCTGAGTCTATAGTGAAAGCATCATTACAGACCTGCCCCGAAGGAGCTAAAATAAATGGGAACATTATCAACAACATAAGGTACGCCGACGACACCGTGGTGATAGCAGATTCGGAAGAACAACTGCAAACTTTGATGAGCATCCTAAATGAAGAAAGCTCAAGAATGGGCCTGGAAATCAATACCGCTAAGACCAAGACCATGGTATTTGACAGATCCTCACAGGGGCACATAACCAACATTATGATAAATGGTCTCAGACTTCAAACGGTGCAACACTACATCTACCTGGGCAGAGAAGTCAACAACCAACTGGACCACTCAAAAGAAATAAGAAGAAGAATAGAAATCGCCAGAACTGGATTTCTAAATATGCGTAAAGTGCTATGTCATCCGAGACTATCAATAACTCTCAGACTAAGAGCACTTAAATGCTACGTATGGGCTCTATTGCTTTATGGCTGTGAGACATGGAAACTTAAGCAAGACGACATCAAGAAACTCAACGCATTCGAGATGTGGCTTTATCGACGTATACTTCGGGTCAGTTGGACAAGCCACACAACTAACGAGACGGTGCTACGTAAAATGAACACACGAGCACACTTGTACGCGCTCCTTAAAATACGTAAAACCGCTTACCTCGGACACATCATGCGCCACCAAGAGCACGAACAGCTTCAGCTGATATTGGAAGGGAAGATAGAGGGTAGACGGAACATAGGCCGAAAGAAGAAATCATGGCTGAGAAATATCCGGGACTGGACCCACACAGATGGAAATGCCCTCATACATCAAGCCCAGAACAGAGAAATGTATGCCACAATGGTCGCCAACCTCGGCAGAGACGGCACTTAGGAGGAGGAGGATATTACAAATATTATATTTCATTTATACATTATATGATTTGAGAACAATTTTTTAAAAATATATTTGCGTCAGTCTCCTAGAAATATTTAGCCTGATTAATTAAATATACTTTGTAATGCCAAATATTTTTAAATTCTATTTTCCAAATATCATTTAACATAAAATGGATAACATTATTTTGATTTAAAAACAAAATTTTCAAAAGATTCTCTTCTCATCGCTACAAATATTTAAGCTGATGATTTAATTATTGTGTGTAGGTATTGACCAAAGTAATAATTATATTAAAAAAAAACTAAAAATTCGAATTTTTGTCATGAAATTTGGTATATGGCGTAGAGTAACATTCGGAAGAACTTTTTCCAATGTCTCTAACGCGGAGCAAAATATCGAATATTGACCGTTTGTTTTAAAAAAATTGTCTGTATGAAAGTAGCTTAAGTATTCGCTCGGTCATTCTGTAGTCCTTTGACATATCTGGTGAGGTTTTATTACCCCACGCCATTTTGAAATAGACTCATCCTTTTTTTCGCTTTAGGACAAGCAGAGTGTGGGTAACGGTGGGAGCATAGATGGACTCTAAAAATACCCCCGACAGGCAAACCAGAAGTAATGGCAAAAAAAAAGGGATCAAAGCGACTTCGTCGCGCGAAGAGCAGAGCCAAAACGTAACCGTCGGTGAAATAAAAAGATATCGGAGCTATTTCTGGATCGCACGAGAGCACGAAACAAAAAGACTGGCCGACCGGTCGACGACTGATGGCGCGCAAAATAAAAAAAACGTGGCGAAACTGTTTTGTTTGGTTAAACTAACGGCGGTGATGGAATTAACGAAATATGTCGCCGGCGCTTTTTATAGAGCTCTTTGTTGATGTTTGGCGCCTGGTACCGTCTGAAAAACAACCAAGACTGTTGTTTAAAAATCCAAGAACTATGTAGAAGACACAAAATACTCTCTCAAATCATTTTCGTAGAGAACATTCTACTTTATTTGAAAAATAGAAGAAAAATGTTGTTAAATGTCAGGCGCACAACACAAAAATGGTTATTTTCAAACTTACCCCTAAGATGAATAGAGTAGATGTATTTACCCTTAAGCTTTGATTTATCCAGTGAAAACAGCTTCGCAGGATCAAAGGTCGAGAATTGGGTGCATAAACTCGTACTTACCGGAAGGATCACATTCAAACACCTCCGTAATATATACGAACGTATTGCAATTTAGATTAAACTCTTAAGAGCGCGGTCTGAGGCTGAGGTCTGAATGCTCTGCATGCTTCTTGAATGGGCGAATGGGAGAGGAGGGGTTTTATTGGTTCCCCGAATCCCAAATGAAATGGAGGTAGAAACATGTGCTTCGGTTTATGTTACTAGGAAATTGCACAGTATACTATTAACTCATCCCTTGCTGCTCTTGGGAGGAATTTTGTCCTTCGCTATGTAGGCTAAGCTGGGAAAACTCCTCTGCCACCTCAAGCTTCCCATCTCCTGCTTTGAACTCTAAAATGTTCCACCTAAACCCTGCTTCTGTGTGGATGCGAAACATGGACACCTAAACGCATCTGAAATGCGGTTCTATGGGAGAATATCAGTGAGCCGCATTAGTAGAACACCCAACGCAGCACACACAGTAGAACACTGCCATCAAGGGCAAAGGTATATATGGAAGGCTTGGCATTGATAGGTAAAAGAAATATAAGAGACTGGATGTTATATTTTTTCAGAAGATCTCACATTTTGAACAGGCGGAAGCACCATAGTGACAAACGGAGTGTCAATTTAGAGTTTTTTTTATGCAAGTGGTTGTGATGAGAAGTGCATTTTCTAATGGATGTGATATCTTGTTATAATGGAAATTATTGGAGAGAAGAACGGAATTGATATTTGTTAATTTCATTGATTGAAGAATCTATAGATGGAATGGGTCAAGTCTGGTTTTTGACTGACACGAATGACTGGAAAGCAAAGGGTGTTGTTGTTTTCCAATTCGAATGTGAAACTCATGTTTTTGTGTTGGGTGTGTGATGCGCGGAAGTGTACCGACTAGTTCCGCAGATCAGGAACTAGCAAAAACGTATTTAAAACGGCAGTTGTTTAGGTTTTTTCCATCCAGCCTGGACACCAGCGTGAATATGGGATAACGATGCACAAAACCCAATTAGAAACTCCTTTATAACATCCGACAAAAGGCGGAATCTAAAAGGTTTATGCCAAAAATAGTAAAATTGATCTGTTGAATATACTCGCGTGTTGTTCGGCGCTGACGAATTGTGATGGTTGGCGACTTGCCAGGAACTTCGTTTCGCCAAAGTGTTGGCGTCTAAATTTAACGGAATTTTACGATCTCTTTAATCAATAATTTGAATTGTTTGGATCGACATTAATCTCACTTATGCATCCGGGATATGACCTGGTGGTGATCCAGCAGATCGGAGAATAATGTAAATCTACGTTTTATCCTTTTGGATGGTTTATACTTCAAATGACAAATAGTAAATAATCGTGAGGAAGGCATCTTTTGCCTTCCTCTAATTACAAAAGATTTAATCTTAAGTTAACGAATTTAATGGGTTTTAAGGAAAATAAATGAACCCTTGATTGCTTTTGGTACGTCATGCCTTAGTCTGGATTCTCTGGATTCTTACAAATACAATATTATCATTTATTTTTATTTTAATGAACCAAAAATGTAGGCGCAAATAAATAAATACCCATTTAGTTGCCAAAAACACAGCACAATAATCTCAGAAAATTTGACCTTAACCATGTTGAAAACATGAAGAAGGTCGCGGTGTGCCTTGGTCAAGACTACGGCTTCTGTGACGTCATTAATTTTTATTTGAATAGTTGTATTCAGATGTATTCAAGGCGAAGTCACTCATTTAAATTCCGCATGGCAGTTCGATAAAATGCGTAAAAAAATGAAAAACCGTAAATTTGTTGATATATTTTTGGTTACATAGTTGGAGAATTGTTGTTTTCATTGTGTTTACATTACTAACTATTTACATTTATTAAATTTTTTGATTTGTCGGGAAGAAAAATACAAATTATCGTGGATATCGTTTTTTTATCATTATTGAGTAATTTTCATATCTTAGAACCAATGATCTCCATTGAATTCGAAATATTTTCTGTTGTCTAACTGAAAATCCTTTATGTTTATTGGCTACTAAAGTTTAACAAACTCTCATGTATGAGTTTGTTGTTGTTCTTAAGTTGAAAGCGTTCTATGTGTGAATAGTATTATTAGTCTTGTTTGTATTAATACAATTAAAACACACTTCGCAACTTCAAATCTCACTGGAAGCCAATAAAAAAGTTCTCGCGGTTTTTACTCGATTTTTTCAAATAAAATAAAAGAAAAATAAAAAAAAATAAATAAATAAAATACTTTAGGATAGCACAATTAAAATGAAATAAACACTTACAAATAGTAGTGATTTACAAATTCAAATAACTTAGAAACATTTTCAACAAATACGAAATGGGTACGAGCGTCGACTATATTTAAAAAATTGGAAATTATGCTAAAATATTTTGTAAATCGAACTGAAGTCCAGTCCGAGCGATTGTGCAGTTACGTTATGATGAGACAATCTTTATCCAGTTGATTATTGGATGTCGTAAATTGACACATGAGTTTTGTTTGTTTTCTGTGAACTTTGAAACAAAAAATAACTTAATAAATAATATATATATATATATATATATATATATATATATATATATATATATATATATATATATATTCTCACGTATTGATTCACGGATGGAAAAATATGATGACACTATATTCCGGGATATCATCCGTTCGCTCGTTGAACTCCGACTGGAATCCTGCATCCGACTGGAATCCTGCAAATCCTGCATCCGACTGGAATCCTGCAGACGTTTCGCCAAAATCTCACTTGGCATCTTCATATATATCTTCATATATATATATATATATATATATATATATATATATATATATATATATATATATATATATATATATATATATATATATATATATATATATATATATATATATATATATATATATATATATATATATATATATATATATATATATATATATATATATATATATATATATATATATATATATATATATATATATATATATATATATATATATATATATATATATATATATATATATATATATATATATATATATATATATATATATATATATATATATAAGAATATGGAAGAGCAAATAACGAAAAAAATATACAAATAAAAACTACAATTTACATCTATCATATTAAAAGTTTTAATCTTAATGATGATTTACAGGTTGACATACTGATGTCGTATTTGGAGCAAGATAATTTTTAGGTTTTGTAATTTTACTTCACGGGGAAGCGATGCTGCGTTATCCGAGAATAATAAAATCTTTCGCTTTTGTAGCGCCATTTTTCTATCAAATGCTAACAACCATTCATTCATAATGTCTCGTGTCACCTACGCTTTCTTGTTAAATTTCCATATTGCCGGTGAATTTTTAAATGCCATATGTTATTGTCCCACCATATCAGCACAAAATAAAATTTTTCATCACTACATTTTTCGGATTTTAAAGCAAGTGTTTTGTTAGATAAGACTCGAAAGAAAAGACCATTGTAAACATCGTGTGACTGATATCCGAAGAGTAGTGTGGGCAACTTATCTTTAAACTGATTTACCTCTTTTTGACTCAAATCTGCTGATTCTTTGGAGATACGCTTAAAACTTATCGCATGTCTCTTGCGCCACTTTTCCAGCCATCCTTTAAAATTTCGCACATTCAGTTTTTCGGCTATTTCTTGAGCTTTGGCCTTTACTGAGTGTCCCGATATGGGAATGTTTTCACCTCCCAAAAAGGCGTAAAAATTTCTTCTGAATATTTTTATTATAGGGTGGACCAGACCAACGAAGCATACTCAAGTATATACTTCTTACTAGGGAGTTGTACAAGGTTTCGACCGTATACGTAGATTATGTATTTCTGTTGTTTCTTCGTAACATTTTCCTTACCTTTTCTAGCACATGGTCCAGACGGGTATGACGGCACCGTTTGGGGCGGCGGCTGCCGCTCCAGCGGCTGCGGCGTTTCCGGCCCAGAACGGGGAGGTCAAGGGGGTTGAGGATAAGTCGGTGCCGCTTTTACCGCCGCCCGCCGGAGCGGCATCTACCGGAGCGGGTCCCCCGTTCAGTCCGCCCCCGCAAGGGGCAGCAGGACCGGACCAGCCCGCCGGGCTGGTGGGAAGTCCCGTCGCGGCGGCGGCCGCTGCTGCGGTAGCTCTAGCACAGCAGCAGCAGAACCACACGCAGCAGCAATATAAATGCGATTCTTTGACACAGGTAAGGAAGACAAATATTTTAATTCATTAGGGGAAACTGAAAAAAGTGATATTCACACCGACCTGGTAACACCGCGCATGTAAGACAACAATTTCGGAAAAAATAAATAAATGAAATCACCGGCTTAACTACCAAGGCACCCCTTAGGGGCTACTTTATACATTTTCCCAGTGGTGCTGTAACATGGCACCTAACTTTATGTTCCTGCTCTCTTCAGCAATTGATTAAATCTTTAAAAATATCTACGAAGAAATAAATAGTAAAGAAATAAGTAAAATTTGGATTGCAGTGAAGGACAGGTCAACTACCCCAATTTGAAACCTGCATCTTGACGCTCTAGGCAAAACTCGTTCAAAAATTTTAAATTACGGACGTCTTATTCGAACTCCTACAAAAAGAACAGTTTTCATTTGTTTGAAGTTTTACGGTTCATTAAACTACGCGGGACCAAGTTGTCAAGAAAGTTTATTAAACTTTCTGTAGGTATAATTCGTGATTATTCGTAACACTAGGAGAAAGTTTGCAGTGATTAATCAATCGGTATATTCAGGGGTGGCACGAAGTGCTTACTGAGGGTGTAGGTAAACATGATTTTGAAAGATTTTCCAAAATAGTCTCGAGATGTTTGTTAGTAGATAAGCAAAGCCAGTTCTAGTAGTGTTGAACTAGGTTGTGATTTTTTTTATAAACAATTTTATTTCACTTTTTTCTTGATATATATATTTTATAAGATTTTACATAAACATATTTTCCTACAGCCATAAAGCCATTAAAACACTTTTTGTCTGAAAAAATCGCAACAAAGCAAGGCAAAATTTCTGATCAAAAGAAATTTCTAAATTCAAAAATTCAAATTGGAATTCATTTTTTACACTTACTCACAATTTTTAAAAAAAACGTACCGTATTTGACAGTGCTCAAAACAATTTTTTTTCCAAAGTTTTCTGTATATACATTTTTCTGAAAATATTCGGTTGTTCGGTTGTTGTCTAAGTCAAATATAATTCACATATAGTCTGTCTCAGTCTTCATCTTGTTGGCTTTCGACGGACTTACTTATTGTTATTGGGTAAAGCCGTTAACAAAAAATTTATTCCTACTAAAGTACTTTCTGCGTTTCCCAGTAGAGTTGTTTATACAATGAGATTTAGGTACCCCAAAATAGACAAAAGGCATGTAGTAATGGAATTCCAATGGATCCATAATTTACCTTGATGAAACAGTTCAATATCCACAACACTGTACCCAAAGGATGAGTTGATTTCACTCGAAACTGTCAGACAAGAGCACCTTCAAATAAAGGAAAACACATCACCAAAACACACCCTGGGTCAGAAGACGGATTGTCATGAGGATACAAGTGCCGAACTTTTGGAAAATTGGTTTCAAAACAATTTTTCAAAAAATATTCCCGATAACAGTGTGCTACGCAAAGCAACAGCCTCATCAAGTTCAAAACTGAAATCGAGGGATATTTGTCAGAAAATGATATTTATTTATTAAAAAATGTAATTAGTGACATAGCAATCGAAAGCTGGAAAGATTCAGTACAGCACATTATAAAAATTATGAACCATTACATTTCTGTACAAAACCACACAATGCCGACCCTGACAAAATTTAATTACATATAGATATTCTCCTAGCTGTTAACTTATTGTACATGTTTAATGTAATTGTTTTTTCGAAGTGTAATTTAATAATATTATACCCACCTAAATAAACAAAAAAGAGATATATTATTATCAAAACCTTTGAAGTCCGTGTAATATTTTGATATCAAACCGTACCTTTTGCAAAGTATCCTTTGTCAACAAGTTTGGTTAAGTTGGCCTCTGTGCAGCGTCCAAGCTGTTCACGTTTTCTATCATAATGGTTTTTAGGAGACTGAACAAAATGGAACCACAGCACAACCGCCTACCTCAGAGGCATCGGACAGTACCAAGCAGGTCCCGACATCACAGGCAGCTACCGAACTCACGAACCAACCGAAAAGGCTGCACGTCTCGAACATTCCATTTAGGTTTAGAGATCCAGATTTGAGAGCTATGTTTGGCGTAAGTCTCCCGCTATAGCTCGTCTAGATTCGGTTAATACCATATCTTTTTTGCAGCAATTCGGTCCGATATTAGACGTCGAAATTATATTTAACGAACGAGGATCGAAGGTATGTTCACTTTTATTTCGGTAAAATTAAAAATTGTTCTCAAAAATGACGAAATTCGGCCCGGCTATGTTGCTATTAAATTTTTTGGTTTGTTCTTGTCGTCAGTGTTCTTTCTCGAGAATTTAAGGAAAATAAACGTCAGTATCTATTTATTTTTGAAAAATACAATCAATTTAGGTTTTAGGTCACGCTAGGGGATTTTTATTTATAAACCAGCGGAATATTTTTAATCGAGTCTATGGTATTATTCAGTTTAAAGCCTATAGAGTAAGATTGTGCGTGGTATTGTATTTCCAGCGGAAAAGTTGGCACACCAAAAAATTTCTCCATCAAAGTGACAAATTGATTCGTTAGTATCACCGCTAACGGTAGTGTTCCGCATTGGCGGCGACATCTAGCGATCATCTGCCGAAACTGTATTGTTATCGAATAAAATAGTCCGTAGTTTGGCATGGCTTTTCGAGAAACTGTGATACTTTGCATCAATCGAGACTTAAACCACAGCTTATTTGTGTGCTTTTTTAGATTTTTTCTTGTTCACGAACGGATATCTTGTTCCGAGAAAACCTGAAGAATGTTTTCTTTTAGTTTTAGGTGTTACCTGGGCATTTAAAAATTCGGAAACCATCTCTAAATAAATCGCAACAGTATGTAGCTAAAGATATGATTTTGGTCTAGCGAAAGTTAATACGATTTTGAACAGAACAATAGCTGTTAACATGCATGGTAATTTGATATGTAAAAGGTGATTCACGTTGATTGTCCGATTAGGAATTCCGGAAGGTTAAATAGTTTGTTTTTGTTTCAAATTCGGTGTATGGTCACGGTGCGCCTTGATCTATAGTTTTAAAATAGTTACGCGCTTGCGGCGTTGCCAATTCAACTCGAATCAAACGACAACATTAGAAATTGTTTTACTGTTCTAGTAACAGTAAAAACTTTTTTACGCACACTATCGCACAAATGTAGAGCAACGAATTGTATTCAACAGTATTTCATTTTATTTCAACAAAAAACATTTAACACATTTAGTAGCATTGAGAACTGAAATAATTGACAGCGGTGTTGATTGTTTGTTTGGAAATATTTGGTTAAGTTAATAATGTCAAATACGTAATTTCTCATTTATAACAAACGAGGTTTTCTGTTTTTGAAATGTAAATTTTTGGGACATCCTGTCAAAAATTTTGAAATAGTTAGGTTAGGACATAAGCTTTAATTAAGAAACAGGTGTTCATTTGAATTTCCAACGTTGTCGTCTGTTTCGCGTTGAAGCGGCAACGCAGCAAAGTGCGTAAATATTTCGTATTGTGCGTATTACGTCCATAGAATTTGAAAAAGAAAAACCTATTTAGTTCCCAAGAACTTTTAATAGGCCACTCAACGTGAATGGCCCTTTATACTACTTGAAGCCGTTCAGTGTTTTTTGGAAATGACTTTTGTAACGAGCACAGCGGTTAGTTTTCTTTTTTTTTTATTAATATTCGAGGCACTTTTCGCGTCTATGGGCTTTTTGTGAATAACACCGTGTAGATTTTCGATGACGTGCTAGATTTAATAGCAGCAAAGCGACGTAGGCTCCTCTCCACACTCGTTTTACTATTTTATACGAAATGTAATTATCCGATGCATGAATTCATATTATATTTTCGATTTGGGAGCCTCAACGTAGAGCCGCCGCTGTTATCGGTAGTTTTTGGGAATGTCTATTGGTTTTGTCTTGTGCTTTTCCGATATTTTGTTTCATTTAAATTCGTGTTTTTTTACTGCAAAAGCAGCAGAAATTTTGAACATCGAAGATGATAAACTGTCCTCGCCTATTAGCTTACAACATCGTAGGTCTATTTTTTTCACAATTTGTCAAACATTTTGTGGCATTTTTAGCAAAAAAAACATCTCAAAAATGTAGATTTAAAAAATGATAAATAATATTTTTATTTAATATTAAGTCATTGTAAAATGTATACAGTGCGGTCATTTTTATTAACTAACCGCACAACTAAAATACAAATATTGCCAAAATTATGTTAGGTGCATTTAAGATGCATTCAAAGTAGCATTTTAATTAAATTAAATTACCATACTGTATAGTGCAAGTGTGGTTTTCTTTGAAACAATAAATAAAAGAATTAAATTTATTTTTTACCCTGTACTGGATGTTCGAAATAAAGGTGAAATAGTTGCATTGTTTTATCTAGATTTTATATTTCACATAATGTACAGGGTGTTGCGTCCAGCTTTATTATTATTTAAAAAATAAAGCGCGCCCTGTATTTTGTTGCAATTTTGGATTTTTTCATATATAATATTTTATGCTTACGTCTAAACGTAGTCGACATATTTTTAATGTTATGTCAAAAATGACATTTGCAGGTCCCAAAACTTAGCCGTAACAATTTGAACCACAATGAAGTCTTAATTATTTAATTTTTGATCGTTTCCGTGTGAAAGGGGGCTCCTATTATCGTATTCAGACATTTTTAAATGCCAATTAATACAGGGTAAGCAAAAATGGAATATAAAAAACTCTAAAAGTCTTTTTTTTTCAAATGAAACCCTCAATTTTTTAAATTTTATCCGATTTGGCATAAAAAATTTAGGTATTTTTTTATAAGGTTGTCTATTCCGGAAATTTATAGTTTCCTAAACAATTTAGAATTTTTCTGTTGTTAAGTTTTTGTTCTTGAAATTTTAATGCAAAGTCGGAAAAAATTATAATTTTAAAATTTAACAATTGTTTTATTATTTTGGGTCCTGTAATCGTCATTTGTGATAGTATATAAAGAGTTTAAAAAAAATCCAAAGTTTGTAATCTCTCAGTTAAGCGGAGAGAAATATTACTTCGGACACCCTGTACAACGAAACCGATAATAATTTGCGGAAAAAATGGCAACCGAAGGCAGACGGCAATATGCTTTGAGGTCACCCCCATTCGTTATTATTTGAATACATACGGTTTATATTATTGTGCAATTTGACAATTTTTTATTGTACTAAACATGACATATGATGGCGTACTGTGATTTGGTTTTAATTTTTATACATAATGATTGTGCTGTAGCGGCTGAAAATTTCGTCTTTTATTTTTTCGATGACATGTTCCATTCAACTTCATATATCCGTTTTGATGCACTGGGCCAGACACATACCTATATATACGAACGATCATTCGGTAGCGTACTATTTCAACGTCTCCAAATGTCACAATTCGCTAGACTATGTTACTTAGTTTAGATTTAATGTTGTACATTCTCTCTTAACGGACAATTGTTTTTCATCTTTCCGCCTATAGTGTCTGGCTACCATTTAAGGTGCGAAACTCGATCTGTTAGTTTCTTTTTGCCTTGTGGATTTACTTTTTTTTTTTGGTTGTTACTATTTTATTTTTGTTTTGTGTGGTTTTAAACGGTGGCTTGGGATGTGTGCTCCTAGAATTAGATTTAAAAGCTTTTGTTTAATCTCCACTCGCTAAAAAGTTACACCCTAATAAATTCACCAGTAGTTTTTTTTTTTACTTCATAACCTAACTCAGTACTATCCGGTTCACCGTAACAGTTTACGAAAAACGGACTCATGAAAATTTTAACCCAACATTAACTGTATAACCTGAAAAGCCTATTATATGCTTGATGTGCGTATCTATGTGTGCACCTGGCATGTAAACGTCTATCTCTTTCTCTCTCCGCCTTGTGTCATTGAGAGATCTTACAGTTGTCTCTTTTACCGACGTTTTGATGTTGCTAGTAAATTTCTATGTAGAGATAATAAAAACTAGCCTGTTCGATCTAGTGGTATATCCGTATCTAAATTTCAAGTCGAATTGTTTTCATTATCTTGTTTCTTGTCTTTTGTGGCGCACATATTGGAAATTTTCAAAGAAAATGACAACTTTTTCCATAAATTTACTTGTTTCGGGAAATATTTGATAGAAAAATTATTTTCGCTCTAATTGTCTCGTTATTTCTTTTTTATTATTATCACTGTCGTTGCGGTTGCGTTGTTTTTGGGAAGGATTTTACGTTTACATTTTTAGGTTAGGTTCTTCTGTTCCCAATACATCAATTCTTTTATCATCGCGGGAGGCCAAAACGTGGATATCGTTTTAAAACGGATTTTCCTATATTTATTGATATTAGGTGATATCAGATTTTACGAGGTATTAATATTTCGGGAACGCCAAACAAAATCAAATCATCGTTATAATCCTAAGCCTATAAAAACTGTTTTCTGAAATATTGGGGTGCATATCTGAACCTTCTTCTAAGTAAATGAAAAGTGGTACGCCAATGTATAATGGCGACGAAATTTAAAAGTGTGCCAGATCAGATCAGTTTTATGTTAATAAGTAATTAAGAAGTCTAGCGTTGAGGAATTATTATACAGGATGTAATTTGTAAAAATCGTTTTTTTTTTTGTAGATAAATTATAAATTGGATTGTTTGACCGGAATAATGTTTATAATTCATAAAGAAAACAACGATGAACAGTGTATATACACTTTTTCCTTTCCAAAACTTCACCACCATAAAAAATAATTAATTGAGAGTACTTTTTTTCTTAATCCCAAATTACATGATGAGTTTGTTAAGTGTAACGTCACGTGATATGTGCATCCATCTCAGCCCGTTTAAAACCAGGATAGGTTTTCCTTGCTGAACACATTAGTCTAAAACGAACTACGGTTTAGTGTTATGAAATTTGTTCTTTAAATCGTGCCTTGTTAATAGCGACGTTTCGACTAACCAATTTTCAAATGCAATGACTAAATTAGTACTTTAAAGTTGCCAGGCGTCTTCTTGACGAATTATCGAAACGGATTGTTTTGTTTAAAAAAAAATGTACGCGATTGATTTAACAGCTCTGTATAGTCTCTATTTTTTATTTTATTGGTTAGATAGTGTCACTTGTCTGTTCTGTTTAGAATAGGTTTTCAGTTTGTGGTTGATGGTATCCACTCTGTCGTTATTACGAGAAGTATTTTTTTTTGTTGTAATTTGACGAGAAAGCCGCTAGAAGTCTGATATGTGAGTTATTGACTCGATTTAAGATGCCGATTACGTTACTGGTCTTCAAAGTCTAACAGTGACGTAGTCTGCCTCGATCGATTTCAAAAGAAAGATAAAAAAAAAATGAAAAGAGCGAGAGTGTGGAATGAGGCTTCTAGACAGAGGCATGTCTAATGTCTAACGTCATCATGTCATTGCACGAGTTTGAAGAGCTGTTTATAATGCATGTCTTGTCTGTCTCTGCATGCAGGGGTTCGGTTTTGTAACATTCGCAAATAGTGCTGATGCGGAGCGGGCACGAGACCGACTACACGGCACCGTGGTTGAGGGAAGAAAAATAGAGGTGTGCATGACTTAATAGCTCTACGTGTAGCACTGGCCTGTCCCGTCCCTCCCCGGTAAAACAAGGTCAAAACCCCCGTGTGGCTGGCTTGCTGGCTTTAGTGACTAACCGGTAGCACCTCCCCGCTTCACACGTGTTGTTTTGACGTTCTTTTGCCGCACACACTACCAAAAGAAACCAAGTCTGTGACGTACGGCGTCGAAGCGGCTTTCCGGGGGGAGTTCGGCGCGCCGGTTAGTTCCGAATATGTCTGCGAGGTGGCGCGGCGAGATGACGCTGTCCGAGGGACAGTTTTATTTGTGTCGCCACGTGCGACGTCGCCATCTTGCCGCGTCGCGCGATCAACGATATATTTAGCGGTACCCGACGCTTCGGAGGTCCCCCCGGACAAAGCGAAATTTCGCCAGGGCGCGCGTCGTATCCAATATTCGAATCAGTCAGTTAACGAATCAGAAATCTTGATAAGTCGCATTTTTATCGGTTTTTTGCGTTCTCCTATCTCTGTACATTGTCTCTAGACCGTGTCGGCCATATAATTGGCTCGCAATGATGACGCGACAGTTGTAGTTCCGATACCCCTCCCTCCCGCACACGGGCCGCCGTGGAGGTAAGTGGATAAGGCCAGGGAGGCGACGCGGACGCCCTTTGAGCCGGGAGAGGGCGCCCGTGTCGCCTCACGCCAACCCAGTGTGTTACCATTTCGCTATTGTAACTTTAGGTGTACGATAAACGATGGCAATGGTTCAAAATCTTTTTCTTTTTCAATTATTAAATTAGATCTTGCAGGTTACGCGTCTTCTGGATTTCTTCTGCGTCAGGTATTGGCAACACGAAGATCAGTCCGTCCAAGAGAAATTCTAGAGTCTATATCAATCATGAAACACTGTAATACAATTAAACCGACATCTCTCTTTGCGTTTGTGAGCAATAAAACCCGTATTAGTTTCATAACAATGAAGAGGAGAGGGAATCAGTGAGCCATCTCCCTCTAGAGCTTAATAGAGTTTTTCGAAATAATTTAATTTGGTTCGAGTACGGAATCTGTTTAAGCATTTATGATACCGTGGTAATGTAATACTGCGTCAGTCAATAAAAATAACTACCTAGCGACGGGTATGAAGACATTCTTCAAATTCGATATAGGTATATATTTGGAAGGAACCCTCTTCGAATGAACTGGTGAAGGTGCGGGTGAACATACAAACCAATTTTTAACTTATTTTTCGTAATAGTGTTGTTAAAAATTTAGTGCGCAAAAAAAGTGGAGGCATAGACTGAATATACGTTTATTCGTAAATTTCAGTTCTTACAGGAAAAGTTAAATATATCAAAAGAGGGAGGGATTAAAGTACGACGAAAGATATGTGTAACGATAGTTATATTACTTTTGAAAATTAGTCTTTATGTTATTTGGTAGTTAATTTCATTCACCAAAATTTATGGTAGCACCATCCTTACTCCAAAATTTTTTGGGATTGGAATTATGTGGGAAAATCTTTAATTATCGGTTATACTTTAATTACGACACCATTGCCATAATAAGACCATTGAACTAATCGAGTTTGCGGTTTCTCCGTATAAATTTTAATAAAATCTCATCCCATCACTCATAATGACGTTATTCACAACCGATGCGCGTCAGTACTGCGCACAGACTCGAAAAACCGAAACGTCTACGACAGAAGGTCGATACCTTACTCAGGGGAAATTCATAAGAGGTGTTCCTACAAGTTACAACCTGCGAAAGTTTTATTGTAAAATAAACAATATTGAATTAAATAATGCGCTTTGATTTAATTTTAATTTTTTTATCATCTATATTTTAGTCATTGATACGGCGAATTTTTATACTTTACTATACTTTACTAAAGTTTATATATGAGCCGCAAAAGACAGAATAAAAGGCATTGCTATGATTTTTCAACGAAGGGTATGTTTACTGATAAAAATATCAAAAATAGATTTTAAAAAACCCTTTTTATTGCCTAGAAACCGTTTAGAACCGAACACTCTGAATCATTGCCATTTAATGAAATTCTAAAGAGAAACTGTCTTGCGTTGTGAGTACGAATTTTGGTTTTGTCGTAATAACTATTATTTGAAAAAGAAAACGATTAGTCAGAATTGTTTTTGTTATTGTTGTTTTATATATTTACGAACTAAGAACTTATATGCAAACGAAGCGTAACGTCTGTGGCAATACAATTTCTCTTTATACTGTTTCATAGTCGTGACCTTTTCTAACACCGAGCATTCGCGACTTTTCTCTTGTTACTTGTTCCACTGATCGCCATTTTAAAAGCGGTTAGAAAATGTCATCGACGTTTAGTATATTCCGCCGAATATGTAAACCAAAGTCGGGGCAGAAATAACGAAACGAAGACGCCGAATTAGCTTTAAACTAATAAAACTCACCCGAGCGTGTTTATTTTTTTCCCGATTATGGGCACGATGTTTGTCAACAAATAACTGGGCGTATGTCCAGCTGTCTAATATAAGCACTTGTTTATGCCCCAGCCAATCGACGCGTCCGTTTCGAAACGCGAAAATCGAAACAAGTGGTTATATTAGATTGTAGAGGGTCGTTTCTTAATTTCCCTCACTTTGGCTTAGGTTAACAACGCCACCGCAAGGGTACAAACCAAGAAACCTCCAGCTCTTCCGGCAGGTTAGTTGACGTGCCCTTATGTTTTGACCTCGAATATAAATCGTAACTCCCTTGCTTTCTTCCAGTACCGGTGATTCAGTGGCCAGCGGACGCGGCGACCCTTAGGGCGGGCGTGGCAGCCATTCAAAGGGGCAGAGCGAGGGCGGCTTATCCCGCGGCGGCGGCGGCCGCAGCGGCAGCCTTCGCGAGACATCCGACGCCCCTGGCCGGCGCCCTACACGGATACGCTCCGGTACTCAACACTCTGCCGGTAGATGGCGGAGTTTATTACGACCCGTTCTTGGCGGCTCACGCGGCAGCTACGGACCCGAACTATACCAGATTGCAGGTATAAATTTATAACAACGAATGGGTCGTTCGACGTTTCAGAACTGTACCATGTTTCTTAATGCGGGAAAGGGTAATAAAAATAAAAAATAAAAACTGAAACATCAGATTTTCACGAAATTATATATTTTCACAAGACAGTTGTTTAATACAGAAACAAAAAGTAGAAAATTGAATTTATGGGAAGCCATGGAGATTAACCAAATGAAACATTCAAATGTATTGCTTAACGACCAATTAAATTTAAATACCTCTCCTTTATTGAACTTAGATTCTCACAACAACATTAATTAAGGTCTTATTGTTATTTTTTGGTATATATAGTAGCATGTAGCTCTATTTCTCTTTGGTGACCTGGTGGGTATATTCTTGATTGGCAATACATATTTTAACTATGTTGAGTTTGGGTGACGAAGAGCTTCGAATGACATTCGTCATAGCTATAATATCACGCCTATGGAATACAGCAAAGATCCTTAAGTTTTACAGTTCAAAGGTGATTTTTAATTCTCTCGCATTAAGAAACAGGGTATAGCGTTTTCAGCGGATATCTCAACAACTGAGTTTCCTTTTACATTGCACCATTTTGAGGCGGTACGTTGCGAATTCTTAAACTCGGAAAGTAATTTTGATAAATATAATTTATGATATATAAAAAATATGTTTTTATACTACACTTCGTATCAAAATTTTAATGGACAACTCCAATTCAACAACTTCGAATTTTCTCGCGAGCTGCTGAATCGATTTGACTTAAAACCAGTCTTATAGTCAATCTGTTGGGGTTCCTTGCTGCACTATTAGGTGTCTTTCTAACTCAGTGCGTAGGTGTGTGATGGGTTTTGAAGAACAGCAATCAGCAATCAACGCTAACTAGAACGGTATGATTTAAACTGCTTAGTTATGTTACTCATATAGAGAAATTATTCTTTCAAACCACAACACCATCTTTTCTGGACATGTTGTTTATTCAGTTCTGTAACTCGCTTATTAAATGAAATACGGGATTTATCAAACAAATAAAAAGTCAATTTCCTCACCTACTTTTTACAACCACATCACACACAGACGTTTGATCATTGCTCTATCAATTTCCCTGCTTCCTATACATTATTCAAGGAGGCAGGTGGGTGTCGACGATGTGCCTAACCCTTTGACCTAATAAATATTCTAATAGGTTAAATTTCGTATTTCATTTAATAACGGAGATAAAGACGTGAATAAACAAATGGATGCTGCGAAAAGATGAGTCTTAAAAAGACTTCTAATAGTATTGACAGAAATTCCAACGGAATGTGAAAAACATTTGGTATAAAACTGAATTTTCTTTAAACACTCTGTATATAGGTAAAACTTAAACAAAAATGTTTTTAATTTAAAAAAATATGTATCCAATTCGATTTGGCTTTATATACTCGAGGATGTACCTGGAAAAGAAAGCACCAATTCCCTTATTTATGAAAATTTTATGTAAATGAGCACAATTCAACTACTTATTTTATTGAACAGATCTCATACCACACTCATAAAGCAGAATTTTTAAAATTTTTTTAGAAACAAATGAGAGAAAATGACATTTTAAAAAATCAACATTTCAATCTCGCTTTCCCATTGAGGCATGCCGGCACTCTTAATTTCTAACATCGCATTAATCACCTTATCCATTGCTTGGAACAAGACCAAGAAATTGCGATTCATTTCTTCCGGTAATAACGCTTTATACTAAAAAGCGCCGATGAAACGCACTTCTACTGTGTTTTTCACCTCTTAACCCTGTGGTGTTTGACCCCATAATTTCCCAGACGCGTCATACCGACTATTTCTCGTATGTAAATATTTGTTTTACATTCTTTTCGCCCATTTGGTGTATCGGCAGATTGAAAAAATGTTAGCTCTCCCTTCACGGTATTTAAATATCCATATACTTTTTTAAGGTCTAAATGTTAGAAAGTTAGTGCATGTCCATCAGCCTTATACTCAATTTCATTTGATTCCACCTGCATATGTTACCGTTAAAGTATTAACTTGGTTAGTTCCTAAGCCAGCTGTATAGTATACAAAAAAAAACAAATGTCTGGTTAGTTATATACCATCAGCAAGTTTATAATCCCAACACAAATTAAACGACGTTTTTGGCTACTTTGCAAAGTCTTTGGTTAGGGGCTAAACTAACCAATTAACTTAGGTTGAGTTATGAGAAGAGTGAGGTTATATTTAACATTAACATTTGTCAAGTGAGGTGAATACGTGAATGTGGATGAATGCATATGATTTATAGAGAATCTTGTGCAATATTACATTCAAAAATAATTTTGCCTTTGGTGTGTGTTTTTTTTACATATATTTAAGTAGTACTAGCAACGTCATGTTGCACCTATAAATAAATTGTAATTTTGACCAATGATATTTTACTATCCTGAACTGAATTAACCAAGCAGCGTTGGTTAGTTTAAATAATAACCATACGAGTTAGTTTTATATATTTTTTCTTCTGGTTTGCACTTTGACGCTAAAGTCTATAGTTTATTAACTAGTTGGGTAGTCTACGAACCAACCAATACTCGTAGCTATTTTAGATAAAACAATATTTTCTATCAAAAATAAAACAATTCAGTTATTCTCTAAACTGGCCTAGCTAACACTTTATCCGTAACCAAGTATCCAAAAAGTTGGAATATCGGCAGAATTACACAAATGTTCAAAAAAGAAAAAATACTTTCAAATATTGAATAAAAACACTGTTGAAACTATACAACGTTAAGTGGAAATTGCCATTTCTACTTCAGGTTCCCTAAAGTTGGATTCATAATATTGATCGGTAAATGGTTTTTGCGATTAGAGCGCCATCTAGCGTGAATCCAAGATAAAAACCTTGGATAAAACCCCATCCACGATTTGGCGGCATAGAATCGAAATCACGTATGTTGGGCGGGAACTTATTTTTATTACCATGAAACAGTTATTCCACCGTTTCCATACTTTTTGGACACCTTCTATTTATATATTATCCAAACAACGTAATCTATAGAAACTGCGTTCAATAAAAATGTTTTTTTTTAAGGCAAACGATCCCTGTTTAATTTAAATAGGCGTCTTAAAATCGGGTGCACTTCATGATTACTACACAACCATGCGCCGTATAAACCGCACAGCCTCAATGTATATCTTTAGTCCGCTTTAGATGTGCATGGCTGTGCATGGCTCTATCTGTTTTAGGCTGCCGCAGCAGCAGCGTCGCCTTTACTTAAAACGCCATTGTCGACTGCTCAACAGGCCAGTTACGCAGCCGCGGCCACGTATACGGCGGTAGCTGCGCGTTACGGGGCAGCAGCTGCGCAGCCAGTCGCGGGATACGCAGCCGTAGCGGCGGGATATGGCAGGGACTACGCGGATCCGTATCTAGGACACGGAATCGGACCCATGGCTGGATATGGGGTAGGTCACCGTTGTGTTTTACTATTCGCCATTGACGATTGCACCTTTCACTATTTTCTCCATTACTGTCAATAAAAAAAAATCGTGTCGTGAGTAAAGTATTATTAGTGTCAAAATAATATGTGCCGTAGGGTACGGGATAGAATCAAATAGAATTTTCTTTGACTACGTTTGTATAGTGTAAATTTACCATTGTAGAAGGTCCCAAGGAGAAACAATAATTATTCAAGGCGATAAACACATCAATTAATTTAACAAACAACGAAATGTAAAAACTTTTTATAAAACTTCTCTATTCCTCCTGCGACGGTTTTTGCCGACGTTTCGCCAATCATCCTGTCGGCTTCTTCAGAGCTTAGATAATTGCTGCCTAAACTCGTTACAAAACTTCTGCATTCCTCCCGCGTTGCTGAGTCGAACTTGCTCACGTTTCAGTTGAGCTCTGAAGATGAAAACAGGATGACTGGCGAAACGTTAGCAAGTCGGAGTAAACAAAAACCGACGCAGGACGAATGCAGACGTTTTTCAAAAAGTATTTGAAATGTTAATTGCTGTCTAGTTAGTATTTCCTATTACAGATATATTTTTGATTTCAATTTGTCATGTATAATTCAACATAAACTGGTTAACATTAAATTAATTAATTAATATAATATTAGACCACCAATTACGTTTATATTCACTTACTGAAAATATTTAATTATAATAGGTACCAAATATTTAAAATAATACAGGTAAGAACTGAAATACAACTGTAAAAAACATTTCTAAAGCTATTTACACAACTTCAGCTGAGTTAAAACCTATTTCTATGTTTGTATGTACTTATTATCGCCAAGATTATCATAAATTATCAATTAATTATTTTTTTTTTGCAGGCAGCTGTTTATCGTAGTGGGTACAACCGATTCGCCCCCTATTGAACATATCGACGGCTCCCTACGGCCTAGTTCCGATCGTAAAACAATACTCAAAACAAAAACGATCTTTGTCTTGTATGTAGCACAAAGAAGCACAACAATATATTGAATATTAACAAAAAAAAAAAACAAAACTATGACAGGAGCCAAAGAGCTGTAACTCACTAAAGTAAGTCCTTGTGATAGCCCATTTAACCCAGCTCTCTTATTTAGGTCTTAGGTTTATCTATTATACAAAATCCGCATAGTCTGTTTCCATTCACTTATAATATATGTATATGTAGACGCGCGCGCACTTGGCAGACATCACCTGCGTTTATAACCTTATTTTATTTGACGTTTATTTTCGGCCACGCCTTTCTTTTGTTTTCCACGTAAGGTTTATTTTTATTCATTTTTCTTTCCAACCATGACAGTTGTCGCGTTGAATTCTACACCACGTTTTACATCACGTTTTGTTTTCCTTTTCTTTATTTACAGTAATTTTGTTTTTTTGTCAATATAGAACGTAGCCCCACAAGTTGGCAAGTTTAAGTGTGTCGGGGCAGTTTATCTCAGTACGGATTAAGTTTATGATGTATATATATTATATATCTATATATTTTGCCTATTTTTTGCGTGGCAGCCAGTTCTTTGATGATTTAAGTAGTAAGCTTTCCCTCGACAGAGAAGGGTGTATAATTTTCATGACTGGTAGTTTTTCGTAATTTAGTTATTAGGAGTCTCTAGGTTTATAAGCAGTGAATCTAAGTAGTTGTTTTCAATATTGAGTTCGTAAAATTGCTGCTGCAAGGGCTATTCTATTGGATTTGTTTATTAGAGTCTTCAATTTTTGGTGTTCGTACAAAGTTCGCATTTTGTATAATAAGGTGCCAAAGTTTTTCAGATAAATTGAATTCTTCAGAATAGAATTAACGATAATGTATATGTAAGTCGGAGGAAGTATAATTTCAACACATTAGTTCATTAAGCATTGAAGACAAAATAATATAAGTGCAATGGAAACGTAATGGTCATTTTTCTCAATCGTTTTATTTTAGTATTTTGATACTCTTGTTTGTGACTAGGCGAATTGTTATGCCTGCATATTACATATCGAGGATATTCTCTCTATTAATAGCTATCTAGAATTGTCTACGTTTAATATGTTTTTTTTTTGTTTAAACATTTAGAGTGTATTTTCATTTCGCGATAAGCTCTCTATTTTTTAGTTGTGTTAAACCGTTGCGTTTTTTTTTTGTATACCGTTTCTCCCAGTAAGGGCAGCGAGTTACGACATTAGAAAAAGACGGTCCTGGAAAATGAAAAAAAAAAGTTAAGTAAATCAACCAATGATAAGTGCTGGAAATTATTTTAGATGTTCTCAAACGGCCTCCAGGGAGCGTCATTGTGAGCATCAATTTTAAAACTAGGTTTCCGGAAAATTTTCTAATTTTATTAGTTAGTTAAGGCGAGTAAATGCTCTTTTAAGGTTTTAAGGCAAGGTAAATGTATTTTAATCACGCAATTTTTTTATTTTCTTAGATAGTCGAATAGGAGCCCAACAATTCAATGAAAATCCCATCTTAATATCTTTATCCTAATCAAAAATATGAATAAAAGTTGGATTTTGTGAAAATTTTCACTTGTTAATGTTTACGATGCTAAAAAATATTTAACGCTTGTTTGCCTACTGGTTAATTTCTTTAAGTTTTTTAAATGTTTATTTCATTAAAATTATCATGCCTTAGGAACAAAGAATGATGCAATTTACAGTTTACTAATTATATAATTCAATAATTAATAAATTAATTGACTAAACCTAATTATTAATGAAAAAATAAGTGATAATATTAAATTAATTGAAAACGGGGGCGAGGATATCAAAACGTAGTAACGTCGGTTACTGGCTAATTTTTTAAAAAAAGTAAAATATAAATACAAATTTGTATGTTGATTTTAAATTAGCGTTTTATTTGGTAAATTCTGGATATAACAAATATATCTTTTTTTAGAAAATTATTTCAACACCCCCACAACTTTCCTTGCAGCCTTAAACAAAAAGGGCCTGAACCCAAGAAAACTCGAAAATACAATGTACTTAATATTTTTTTTTTTTCAAAAGCATCCGTTTCCCTAATGCGCCGCACCTCGTTGCTCTTACCGGGACACCCGGTATAAAAACAACGGATTGTAGGTAATACTCATGTGCCACAAATACGAACTTCGATGGAAATACACCCTATGTACTAAGCGCCAAGGTTTCTAGTCGCTGTAAATATCTGTATTGCGTACAAATCATCCGTCGTAGATTAATTAGTTTCTTTCGCTTATTGAATTTTTCTCCGCTTAACATCTCGATTTTGAAAATTTCTGATAGATACCCCCATTGAAGCACAAACAATTATTTTATCGTTAATTTTGTAGTTTCCGTATATTAAGTTGATTTATGAACGAGAGTGATGATTGTGTATGCGAAAGTAATTAAAATAAATAAAGCAATTTGAAGGTTCATTTATTTATTTTCGTAGTATGGGTCGGGTCCCAAAACGAGTAGTATTTTTATCTTGACTGTTGAGTTTTCAATTAGTTGAGCCTGTCTTAATTGAAATCAATTCTCGCAAAATATTTTCATCGTTTTTAATTGCCTTTTATCTGGTGATATCTGATATTATGAAATGTTTGTTTCAAAAAGTGGTAAGAGTAAGAAATCTTCAAATGTCAAAAAAATTGTAATGGCGTCCAATTTTTCATCCATTTTTTTACTAAAATGTTTTAACAAGGCTAAGAGAACATTAGAAAAACTAAAAAATAAAAAATGCCTAAAACTTAAATCGAGATTAAAGTCAACACCGACCTCCTCCCTTAATATTCAAAAACCTACGCTAAATTTTTTCCAGGCTTTTAGTATTGCCATTGTACCCAGGAGATCAAACTCTGATACTTTAACGGAGGTACAAGTTAAAAAATATTACTCCCAACTCTCAAAAAGTTGATAGTCACGTTTAACAGTTGCACCCACAGTGATAAAATACACTTCATTGCACTACGCTGGAAAGTGAGATAATTCCCACCGGATTTTGGAAAAATCAGCTTCTAACAAAACAGACACCAACCAATGTAATTAATAAAAATGTTGAATCATAGTGGTCCCAGTATTGAGCCTTGAGGAACACCTGATAAGGCAATTCTCTCAAAGCGAAACCTCTTTAGCAGGCCAGGGATTAGGTGAAGTAACGTATTAACTTTGATTTTTAATCAATGATTGAAAGTCCAGTGTTTTAAAATGTTTACTAATGATTAAAGTACCTGGATATAAAAGGGTATAAAATATCAACATATTAACAATTTTGCAATATTTTATTTGGTTTTCCAAAAATATTTCATTACTAAATACTTGTGCAATAAACGGAGCTTTTTATTACCTCTAAAATATTTATGTCCTGCCTATTTCTCTCTCAACCAACCAAAAAAATGTTATTTTACAAATACCCTGTTCTTCATTTCAGCCAATTTGCAAAATTTTGTGTTTTTAACTTGCGATAGTTATTGCTTTATTTTGAATTCAACATAGCTATAGGGGATGTAAATTAAAAAAAAAATCAATCTATTTGAAAAAATGAAATCGTATATCTGATTAAGTTAGATACGTCTTACAAGGTCGTCGAATTCACTCATTGAAGTTAAAATATTTGTAAAAAGTATTATATTTACATTCCATCTAGATAATAGGTTATAATTTGATAGAGAATGTATTACTGGCAGTTGAAAATCATGCGTTGAAGGCGGGTTTTGTTTATTTGAATCAGATTTTTCCATACCTTCTAACGCGGGCTCCTCTAAAAAATGAATTTTCGACCTTTTTAATGTGAAATTGTGAAACGTGTTCACTTTTCCATGCTTCTTGTCAGTTAGTAGTTTTTATATAATCGAATTTTCATACCATGAAACATAAAGGACCGACTCTGGAAGGGTATCAACTGCCAAGTTGATAAAAAACATTTTATTAGTATACATTGGCGTTTTCCAATAGAAAAACTTGCATTAGTTCGAACCTGGAAGAGCTCGGTGGCGCAGAGGCGGCTTTGGTGTCATACCAGAGAATATACGTAATTCTTTCTACGCCAATAACGCACATTTAATGAATATCAGAACACACAAAATTTACTATGAGGGCTGTTAATTGTTACCTCCCGTCTTTTGTTAAGAGTTGTATTTCACTTTAACGCCCTTTTTATCGACTAATAATTAATAGCTGCACAAATTTTATATGATCATATATATTATATGTGATATGCACTTAATAAATAAGTTACACAAGTCTCGATTTTACCACGATAAAACGGACACTTGCGGCACCCAACATGGCCGCTGACAGTTTCTCAATTCGACTTTTTTTCCAATGGAAGACGAGTTAAAGATCTGAAAATCGCAGTCCGGAAAGAAAATTGAGTAGTGTGCGAAATTTAGGAAAGTCGCTATACAATCTCATGGCTATTTGGTATCACCTGTTGCTCCGTACGGCAGGTAAGTTATGGGTAAGCCTGCTTGCGTTTGAAATTGTTAATTTTCTTTGATGTCTTTTATCACAAAAATACCACAAATTTCCGCCAATCAGCAGTCATTTTTCCCAGTTGGCACGCAGAGGTGGAACCTTATAGCATATATTTTAAATCCCGCTTCGCTATTTGGTTTAGAGTTAACGCCACATTAAATACGACGTCCAAAAATAAAAAAAGAAGCCGGCAGACCGCTAAATCAAACGTTTTATTTCGGTCTTTTGCAGCACTAATTATAATGTCGGGAATTTTTATTTAGATACAAAAAAACAACAGAGGGGCACCTCTCTAATATCGCTTTCGCCATTCGCCGCCTCTTGGAACTCTATTTGTGTGAACCGTTACGAAAAAAGCGGATTTATTTATAATGGAGATTTTCTATTTTCGTCTCAACCTTGGTATTTTAACATTCCTCACCCTGTTGCCGCGTGTACGACTCAATTCGACTACGCGCGACTCTGAGGGCATACACGTGCTCTTATCGCAGGGCAAACCTTGAAAACCTTTTCGACCTACGGCCCTTACGACTTAACCCAGCACACGCGAGCGTCGAAGGGCTTTCGTGAGTGCTAATTACATCGCCATTCTTTACGTGGTATGTACGAAATTCACAATTCGCACTGAACTGGAAGACTTCATAAACTTGGGGAATTTAGAGGTCGACCAGGAAAGGCCAGCTTTGGATTATTTAAACGTCAACCAATTTAATTGGCCAACATTATTATTCCTTCTATTTATACTCAATTTTGGTTATTTTGAGGTTTTTTCTACATATTTTCTTCTTTTTTTTGTCTGGTTAATTTATATTCCTTTCTGTCCGTTTAATTTTCCTTTCCTTTTTTATATAAGCTTTGTTAATAGGAAATATTTATTCTTGTATAATATTTTCAAAAAAATATAGTTCGTCATGATAGTCTGGTTTTATATTCCGTCGTCACAATCTGTCGCTCATTCTTTTATCGATTGAATTCAAAAAACTTAATAGCTCATTCAATTATTAATGAATTTATATCCAAATTTTCCGCTAATTACGCGATATTTTTATTCCTTCCATTGTTCAAACCTCCTTTCTTCCTATTAATTGTATGTGATTCGTTGTAATAATAGCTCAGTCATTATTAATGAAAATATATATCAATAATATACAAATTTTTCGCTTTTTATGCGATATTTTTATTCCTTCTATTATTCAAACCTTTTGTTCTAATAAATGCTTCTGTGTTTTAATTGTTTTGTACATTTCATTTGTGATTGATTATATTTTTAACTGTATTAACTGCATTTTTGACTTTAACAATAACAAATATTTACTGTCGAAAAATAACTTTCATAATGGCGAATTCAGTATATTGAACCTTATTAAGCTTTTCCAAATCGTCTTACCCCAATCGTATTACCTGTGGGCCAATTTAAAAAAAAAGTGTGGCAACCAGACACGTGGAAACAAAGCAGGACGTTCTACTCCTGCGCGTTACGCCATTGACCTACGAGCAAACGCTCCCGTTCAAAACGAAACAAGCATACCCGTTCCGTCGCAGAGCGAGTGAAATAAACGCGAATCGGCGTTTCCCGAACCAAATTCGCGTTGAAGGAGGCGCTGGTGGTGCGCCGTTGTCGCGTCTAACGTTTAGTCCGGTAAACACTTTTACGAGGTGTCGAAATAAAATTGCTTTCGTCAGCGACGTTAAATTTACAAATCATTTCCTCGCGTAAATCAAAAAGCCCCCGGAAGGAAACTCGACTCGTAAAACGGAGGTTTCCGGATGGTTAACGGCTTTCATTTGTCATAGAGCTTACACACCGACAACCCATGATTTGAACCAAGACTAGGTAAGTACTGCCTTTCCATTTTTAAATACAACATAATAAACGATTTCATTATTTAACATTAAGCATGTGAGCGATCCCCCTCCAGTCGCGTGCAGGATTTCCGCGTTGGCAACGGCGGCAACGCCGCCCGCGCTCGCGAGTCCGCGACCGCGGCTTATCAATACGCAGAGAAGCGGCAACAGCGCGGCGATTGCGCCGCCGTGCGCGTTCCTATAATATCCAGCGCTAACTGCGACCGAAATGACCTCACACACAATTGACGAATTAATTCTGACATTCGCTCTGGTGGCGTTTCAATACAAACCGTAGTGTTTTTCGTCAATAGTTGGTGATCGGTGGTGAGTGTGCGTCGCGTGGTGGCGCGTACCCGCGGTGTCTACCGTCGTCGTCGTCGATGTCATGGACAATAACTAGGGGTATGGCGGATGGAGAGACGCCTGAACGCGAGCTCGAGCAACAGATCCTGCAGATCAAGAAGCAACACCAGCTGCAGCACCAGATCCTGCTGCAGCACTTTCAGCAGCAGCAGCAGCACCTCGCGGAGCAGCACGAGCAGCAGCTCAGGCAGCACCTCAAAGAGTTCTGGGAACGGCAGAAGCAGCTGCAGGAGCTGAGGCAGCGGGAGCAATTGGAAGCGCTCAGGAAAAAGGAGAAGCATGAGGAGAGTGCGGTGGCGTCCACCGAGGTCAAGCAGAAGCTGCAGGATTTCCTGCGGCAGAGGAGGTCGGGCAATTCGAAGGTGGCCCGTCCCGACAATTCCTGTTGGTAAGTGTTCGAGTGTTTGTCAGCTTTTTGCGGGGCGGTATTTGTGAACGGACTCGGTGCATTGTGAATAGTTGAAATTTCCGAAATGTTCCTCAAACATAACCACACTTCGGTGATTTTTACGAACTCTAATGGATGAACAAATGAGAATCGCGTTGATAGCGTAATAACAAAAACGTAGCGACCAAGTTAAAATCTAACGAAACATTCGGCGACAAAGTGCTTGTTCTTTTGTTCTTTTATCCTATCGTCGTGAACAATACCAAGACAAAATGCAGCGACACCTGTTGATGCGGACCACAGAGATGTTTCGAAAAAACGTCCGAGCTTTTTTTTTCTATTTTTAACGTCAAAACTCGCTATCTGCTAATTTAAAGTATTAGTGGATTCGTCCTTGGCAGTTGATTAGTTAAATAAAAATTATTATTAGCTCGGGGCGGCTATGTGCGCCGCGATAATATTCGAACGTAATTGTTAATCTAAATGTACGGCGATCGGATACGTATGTTAATGCTCTGCGCGGTCGATCGTACGTACGGGAAAAAAAAACCTACATACTTCGACAGGAATTTCGTATTTTTTGTTATCAGGTGGCGATGTTTAGATGAAAAAAGGGTTCGATTTTAGTGCGATCGCGTTTTAAAGCAGGTATATACTTTTTTTAGAAATGTACTGGCGATCCGGCCAGAAATCAAGCGAAGACCTTTGTTTAGTTGTAATAAAAACCATTGCAAATACAGTAGAACCTCGATTATCCGGGCCGGCCGGGACCGAGCCTGTGCGGGATAATCGAACACACGTATAATCCAAAGACCTTTCTTTTAATTATTTTTTGAAATTTATTTAGATAAATACATGTGTCAACCAAAGAGAACAATACAACGTAATACAAGATACAACATACATGTAACAAAAAATATAATATAGTGTATGCAAAATGTATACAATAAATTATGGTTGCAAAAATCACTTAAAAAAATCACTGATTTCTACATTTTATAATTTCTTTCATTTTTCTAAGCTGAAGTACATGAATGTCATCGTTTGCAGGCTGTTCTTCAAAATATTGAATAAGTACGTTTACTGCATCCCTTGCATCTTGACGACTTCTCTTGATTTCGCAATAATTATTCTCATCATTATCACTACTTTTTTCAGAACTTTCTTCAGGTGTCGTGTAAATTTTGAAAATCGATGATTTTTATGGGATCGCCGTTGGTACAGAAATGATCACCGTCAAATTTTTTTTGTTTGTCCGTTCTCCGTTCTCGTCTTTTGGTTTTTCCTGAATAACTTTCGAACCGTTTGAGTTACAATACATTACAAACATTTACCATAAGTTAAGGTACCATTTGATCATCTATGGATAAGTTGGACGAAAATATGCCAAACTGAAGATTTTTTTTATTTATTACATCAAAGAAGGGTCTAACTTTTGAAAAGTTATCATTTTTATCCAACAGATTTTTGTCAGATAAGTGCAAGTTTTGCTTTATCAATTGGAATCTATTGCGGCTCATACATTTTTTTATCAGATCAATTCCTCTGTCTTTCTCAGTAGACCAACAATGCTAAATATGTGGCAATGAATGATAACCCGAGGATAATTAAATGCCTACAAAATTGAAAAGTTCACTTTTTGACAACGAGAATTCATGGCGATTATTGTCTTGAGCATAGTTTACCGAAAATTCATTTCAATCCGTCATCAAAAAACATAAAAAATATTTCAAGCGGAGTTTGAAGTTGAAATGTCAGCTTTGAATTGACATCCTTTTGAAAATATTCAAGTAACCGGTAACGCCGTCGCTTTAATTTTCTATATGAAGATTGAAAAATGCGAAGTTTGACAAAGACATCAAATTCCTCCTATTAATAATTAGATCCAGATCTTTGTGTGTACCGATTGGTTATAGCCATCCAGTCAACCTGCAGCGGCAGAACTATTACGGCCAATTTTTGTATTTGCGGTTTTCGTCTGTCACATACGCCGCTCGGGAGATTTGAAAAAATCCATATCGAAGTCGTTGTTTCGGGGACTGTCAAGACGCGATGACGTCATTGATTATTACTACGCACTGCATGGTTTCATAAAAACCAGGAAACTTGGAAACTCCAGGGCTCTAACCTCTACTTCGAGCAATGATTGAATCATATACAGGGTGTGTCGTTTATGGGCAAAAAATCTAAAATATCCTAAAAATGTCCGTTTTTGTGAGTAAATTATCGGCAATAAATGAAAAACCGTTAAATATGGGATAATCTTATTTGAACAGTATTGTAAATTATACAGGGCGCGATGTTTGTTGTAACATTGAAGTTCGACGAGATATGAAGTTGTTTCGTTCATTTACATTATCAAATTGTTGAGGAATTCCATTTGAAGCGTGACTTGAAACTAATCAAAACCGGCATTGAGTATTATAAGGAAACGGCAATAATGATTTTTTTCAAAATTTGTTTGGCCAGTTGACAGTCTACACAAAAGTAACTAAAAATGACGTTATTCCAGAAAGGTAATGCAGCAACCATATATGGCTAACTTTTATTCAGAATTTATAAGTTATTTTTAATTCCGATTAAAATAACATTGCGCGATTTTTTCTTTCGATCAATAAAAATCAACCGTAACTTGAATATGAAGTAACATTACCTCGTATTTTACTCAATGCCGATCGACATTTAACCGAGTCATATATCACCGTTTTTACAACTTTAATCGGGGATTGATTTTTGGCGCAGTCATTACGGACCACCCTGTATATCCAGTCTTGGTAACTGCGAACAGGTGGCAAAATCAATCTCCCGTCCCTGACCCGAGCTAAAACCGGACTAAAACATTACAGCTGTCCCGATCGGCTTCTGATTTATAACGAGTTAAAAATAAACAAACGGAAAAGTTAAAAAACATAACGATTTGCTTTGTTTGCAACCTTATTGTACAAATTTTTGATTGATTTTTTTCGATTATGCTTGCGAAGTAGAAGGATTTAATGTTAGACGAAAGCTGGACAAACAAACAATTTGCGAAAGAAATGCCATGTCAGAATGAACGTAAATGTTGACAAACAATATATGAACGTAAACAAGCAGTCGATCTAAGTAATACGGATTTTGTTTTGCACTTGGCTTTCAGGAAACAGTAAGTATGTCACCGCATTGAGTAGTGCAGTTTTCAGATGTCATGAAGTAATATCCACCTATGGTTTTATCAATAAATCGTCGACACTAGCCAAATTTTATTTTGAAAATTGAATTGAGGTGGCTTTTACTTTTTTGACGACAATTTTGATATTTTACATACAGCCACAAAAAGTAGAAAATTAAATTTATCGGAAGCCATGGAAATTAAGAAAATGGGACTTATCGATCAAATAGATTTAAATGCCTCTCCATTATTAAACTTAAATTCTCACAACAACATTAATTAAGGTTTTATTATCATTTTTCGGTATGTATAGTAGCAGGTAGTTTGTAAATATTACATGTGATAAAGACACCTCCATGTTAATCTCCATGGCTTCCAATAAATTTAATTTCCTGCTTTTTGTGGCTGTACAAAATATCAAAGTTGTCGTCAAAAATGTGTTTTTCTGTGTTTAAGTGTGTTCGTTCGTTGATGCGTTTCTTGAAGGATCTACCTGTTTGTCCAATATAAATTTTAGGACGAGATCCGCATTTCAACCTGTACACACTTGATTTTTGAGATTTTGAGCGCTTCGTTTTATTGTTTTTTAAAAATTTTCCTATTCCGTTGTTAGTTCTGAAAGCCACATTTTGACAAATGTTTTGAAACTTTTTCACTGTAATTGTTTTACATTGTTCGTGTTCTGTATTAGGTTTTGGATAAATAGGGTTTACTGTTGTTTATTTATAATTTTATCTATAATGGACGGATTGTAGCCGTTGTTCAGTGCATAACTTTCAATTCTAAGCAACTTTTCCTAATAACGTTTGGTCAGTTTTTGAAATAAGGGAAATTTAACACTGCCCTGTACGCTGCAAATATTTGAAGGCCATCTAATATGATCAAGGAACGTGCACTACTTTTCGCAATATCGGTTTTGGTTAGTTCACATTGAAATTTACTCAAATTTTGATGGGGTCGGTAAATTCATGGATAAAAACAAACGGAGGTAAAATTGATTAATGTCTAATCATCATTAAGTTGTGCGTATTCTAGCGCCCCCGTGCGTGTAGAAACTCAAACTAAACTTGCATGCATAAAAATCGGAGCACTAAATTTTTGACTTTGGTGTATTTTACTGGCCCAAAAAACAAACATGCTAATTGGGAAGACAATTTTGATATTCTTTAGTACAAGTTTAAATTTTTTAACAGTGCTGATCTTTTATGTGCGTATAGGTTAAACCAATGAAACGTGTTCATGCAGTAGTAGTGGTGATGGTCACATACTTGCTATGGACTCAAATTAATCGCCTTTGGAACTGGAATTTTCACATAATTCGATAAATGGAGAAGAATTTCTTTTTTTTTTCTTAAGAGTGGCTTAACCTTCCACAAGAAGCAATAGCGAACTTGATTAGATCTATTCCTAATCGAGTATGAGATATTATTAGGCCAAGATGGAGTCATATCCATAATTAAAAAATAAGTGTGGAATTGCTAATTATCAATAACCCTAACCTAAGACCTAAAAAGCAGAAACTTTTTTTTTTTTTGATCTGATCAGTAGATACACGCAAGTTAATTTCCCGAATTGCAAATAGTATTTGGGCGTTTCGCGCGAAAATCAAACACCTGCGTCCAACAATTGCCCGGTGGCAGTAAAGATCTCGTTCGCGCTAATTATGAACGCAGCAACGGGAGAATTAGCCGTCTCTCTAATTAATCGCTAATACGAGTTCGATGTTTTATTATGCAAATTTGACGACAAGACAAGGTTTTATTTGCCAAAATCCATTCACCATCGTCGCGAAAAATAAATCCGGATTAATTTAGTCGTTTCGACGGGCCGACTCCTTCTGTTGCACTCCCCCGCATATGTCCCACGAATTTGACGCTGAAATTTATAGTATTTTTAGTGAATTTTTATCTCTCAAAGGTCGTTCTAAATATACGGGTTTTTGACGTTTCCTGCCGGGACCGGATTCCAACCTGCGGGAACAATCCGGACAGAAACAAGGGCCATGATGACATAAAGACTTCCAATCCCTGAACTGGAGATACCCGACGCCAAAATACACTGATAAGCCCACCATGCGTTCAATATTTTAATTTTATTCTGTTTTTTTTTCATTAATTTAATTTTTTGACATAAGAATTACGAATTTATAACGAAAATATTAGTTAGATAAATTGAATTTTTGTATGTTCAACATGACGCAAATGTGAAAGAGTTTTCAATTTTTCATAGAAAGACCAATCAACTAGGTTTTTTAACGTAGGTTTTTAACTTATTTGCATTTAAAAAGTTTGAAGTATTTTGAGGTACGGACAACGATAAGAAAATAATATTTAACATTAACAATTTTGATAACAGTTATCAAAAAACTATAATACGAATGTTGGGTCTAGTCAATGTTTTAATTTTATTCTGTTTTTTTTTTCATTAATTTAATTTTTTGACATAAGAATTACGAATTTATTACGAAAATATTAGTTAGATAAGTTGAATTTTTGTATGTTCAACATGACGCAAATCTGAAAGAGTTTTCAATTTTTCATAGAAAGACCATTCAACTAGGTTTTTTAACGTAGGTTTTTAACTTATTTGCATTTAAAAAGTTTGAAGTATTTTGAGGTACGGACAACGATAAGAAAATAATATTTAACATTAACAATTTTGATAACAGTTATCAAAAAACTATAATACGAATGTTGGGTCTAGTCAATGTTTTAATTTTATTCTGTTTTTTTTTTCATTAATTTAATTTTTTGACATAAGAATTACGAATTTATTACGAAAATATTAGTTAGATAAGTTGAATTTTTGTATGTTCAATATGACGCAAATCTGAAAGAGTTTTCAATTTTTCATAGAAAGACCAATCAACTAGGTTTTTTAACGTAGGTTTTTAACTTATTTGCATTTAAAAAGTTTGAAGTATTTTGAGGTACGGACAACGATAAGAAAATAATATTTAACATTAACAATTTTGATAACAGTTATCAAAAAACTATAATACGAATGTTGGGTCTAGTCAATGTTTTAATTTTATTCTGTTTTTTTTTCATTAATTTAATTTTTTGACATAAGAATTACGAATTTATAACGAAAATATTAGTTAGATAAATTGAATTTTTGTATGTTCAACATGACGCAAATCTGAAAGAGTTTTCAATTTTTCATAGAAAGACCATTCAACTAGGTTTTTTAACGTAGGTTTTTAACTTATTTGCATTTAAAAAGTTTGAAGTATTTTGAGGTACGGACAACGATAAGAAAATAATATTTAACATTAACAATTTTGATAACAGTTATCAAAAAACTATAATACGAATGTTGGGTCTAGTCCCACCATTTCCCATTCCCATTCTATATGAAGTTGCCTGTATATCTGATGAAAAACGGTAAGACCTAGGTATAGCATGTTATACAGGTAGTTTCAAATATACAGCGTGTTCAAGAAATAGAATTTCAACAAAACACACTGTATGTGCAATATGTCTAGAATGAAAGGTGTACTTAAAATAAGCTAGTAAGATTGTGGTCATTTTTCCACCAATATATAAACACCCTACTTTGCCACTTTGCACTTCAAAAATTCACGCTTCTACAAATTTTATTGTCGCCATTGGAATCTCGTTTTTTGAATTTATTTTTTTTTTGCGACCCGGAAATTGAATTTGAATCTTGTGAACAGGTAAGAAAATCATTCATTTTTGATTTTTCCAAGGAACTAGTTACGTTTTTAGCTGCGAAATTTATGATATAAAGGTAATGGACATGCAGAGGCAGCTTTAAAAGGCATTTTCTTGCATCTGTAATTTCCATATAAAACATTGTCTTTCATTGCTACATAATAGTTTTCACCTATGAAGTATTATATTTTATTTAATTTATCTATAATGTTTTGAACAGTAAATAATTTGTTGTAATTTAAAATTGTTAAAAAAAAAACTTCTGCGTCTTAAATTAAATTAAAAAATCAATGGAAGTTATCATTCTGTGACAATTGTCGCTACAGAAAGTAGTGAGAAACTTCTGTCGTGTTCTTAGTCGCAAAGCATCCATCCCTTCGACTCATAATGAATATATTTATAGTGTTCGTCTTTTTGTACGATTTGTCCCGTCTGTACTAACGGAAAGGCTGTAGAATTTTCAATATTAAACTGTTATAAGTCGCTTTGTTGTTAATATTTGTCTTAAATTGCCTAAAAGGAAGAGGAATTTAGACTCAAGAACCTGCTGCAATGCCAAGGAAGTTTGCACTATCGACCATTGAGAGTCTCCCGTCAGCAACTTTTATATCGTTTCTATGTTGTGAGCTACGAAACCGTATATAATTTGATTTAGTTTTGTTTAAGCACAAAGAATTTTAGCCGAACTTGAATAGTTTATCAAAGTTTGCCTTTAAGTTTTTGCTGCCTGTTATTCATCATCTTTTAGAGAAAAAAACGCTGCCAGAATGGAACCTTAAGTACAACGTGTCCCATTTTTGATGGTTTTACGGAATATCTATTTTATTAATAAACCTAACGAGTTGCAAAAGTAAACCTGGAAAAATTTTCCGATATTTTTCTTTGGTGTTCGGATGGGTCCTGTAATCCGGAAACGGGTTGTTGGTTTGGTCAACCATCCACAACAAGCGTAATTACTATTGGCGGCCACCGGGTGACGATCGGGATAAAAGGCGCCCAAAAATAAAACCGTCCGTGTCTAAAAATAAACACTTCATTAATAGAATCCGACGCTGTCGAGCGCTCTACGTGACTCAACGTAAATTTTTGTTATACATCTGATAACTTTAGCGAAACGTTTGTTGTCGTTTCGAGGTTTTTTTTTTATCGCGGTTATTTTTAAATCGAAAAACGCAATAGTTCCGCTTTTCCAAAAGTCAATGCTAGATTAGTCTATTGCAGAAAGGTGCGGAGTATAAAACCTCATTAGGTGTCCAAAGGAAATACTTAAGTATAAGTAGATAAATGGCAGGGCGTTCCTCAGGGCAGTGTTCTCGGGCCTTTGCTTTTCCTGATGTAATACGACCAAAAATATAGTGCATTTATTGCTTTGACGTACCTTAACCGCAGGCCTTCGCGGGTAAAACCCATGCCAACAGATGTTTATTCTGCATTTAGTAGATCTTGCCTGATATGGACCGCAACGAATATTTGTAGAAACTCGAATTTTTTTTCAACGTATTAAATTTGATTTCGAATAAGTAGAAGCGTTTATTTAAACATCAGGTGATATGTATTGTTCTTAACAGTTTAATCTAAATCGCAATATGTTCGTATATATTCCGGAAGTATTAGACTGTGATCCTTCCAGTAAGTACGAGCTTCTACCCAGCGAGGCTGTTTTCACTGGATAGTTTGAAGGGTATCTTACAGGTAAGTATGAAAATAATCATTTTTGTATTGTGTGCCTGTTTAACGACATTCTTCTTCTTGTATTTTTGCGTCTTCGACATGGTTCTTCGATTCTTTTTTAAGATAATAGGTTATGTTCGCGGTACGTCATAAGAATACAGATAAATATTTATTATAGACATGGAAAACAACGCAGAATTTAAAGACGAAGTGGAGATGGTAGTCGAACCTAATGACAATTTAGAAGACGAACTACCTCGGCAAATGAAAAAACGCATCCATTTGTCTTCGAATACTAAACAAATTGTTTTGAATGTTTACAATTTTATAAGAAATTCAGAAGAGGAAGTAGGAGCAGCAATAAAAACGAGTGACATGACCGAAGTCAACTGCAAGAGGAAAGTGAGAGAAGATGCTAGTACTTCGCGGGTTGATCATTGCTGAACAGTGCTGCGATTTTGTATATAAATAATAATACTATGTAGAAATGTAATGAAATGGAACATAATAAATTGTTCTAATTTGTACTATTTTTTTATGTACATGTTTCAAGAATTGCTCGGCGAAAAAGATTGGAAACATACTTATTAGTGTAGGTAGATAAATTCCTAGGACGGTCCTGGAATGGTTACGGGTAAGGGACTGCCGTTTTTGCAGTAATAAACGGTAGGCAAAGTTTATCGCGGAGTCGGATGTAAAAGCACTATATCTCTGGTCGAAGTTTATTTATTAATTACAATATTTACAGAACCATAACTAGGATGGGGCACAGTTAAATTTTGCAGAAAGATTTACAGACTGGATTAATGCCAGTAAACACTGATTAAAAATTAAATGACAATCGTGTACATGTAAATGACACTGTCAAATATTTAAGAGTCTATCATCTTATTCCTACCAGATTCTTAGTTTTGAATGAATCAGTGGCAGCCTTGAAAACAGTCCATGCGTCGGTCATGATTAGATGTTATTTTCACGTGAAATGTTGAATGTGTATTTTTGTTAAAACAGTTTTATTGTTTTGATGGCGATTATGAAGCTATTGAATAGGGTTTTAGAGAAAAGAGGAATGACACACATATGCTGTCTGTACAGGGTGTCTGCGAAAAACTAAAATAAATATAAATAAAAACGCAAATCGTTAGACAAATATTTTCCTTTAATAAATTTAATGGAAAACTTATGCAATGACGTGCAGAAAATAAATTTAGGTAGATTCAGATTATTAGAATTTTTTTGTCTCGTAACATTTACGGTTTTCAAATATAAAAATGAAAAGCATTGCAAGATTTTAGTGCGTTTTGTACCAACTTTTATCATTTATCTTCTAAACAGTTACAGTTTTAAACATAATTTGTCAATAAGCGTTTCTGCATAAACTATGAACATAAAAACACTTAATTTAAAAAATATACAATGGGCATGACACCAGACACAAGGCAAAATAAGAACGCAATTTGTATAGTAAGTATTGGAAATATCTGCGCTGGAATATGCCTGCAATTGTTCGAATTCTTAGGTCGTCAATAGTGGGGACGAATTCTTTTATAAGTTTCCCAGATATAATAATCCAAAGGATTTAAATATTTTCCTATCCAACGGTTTTCATACGTACGAAAGGACCTAATAAAATAGGACTCCTAAAGGTAGAAAATGTCGCCCAGTTGAATGAACACCTATAATTCCTAACCAAACGATTTTTTTTTCTCCCTGATATTGTCCCTCCTGTTCCGTTTTGTAATTTAAATGTCTCTCTCTTTCCTTCTTCAAAGTTTCTCCTCAGTTCTTCGATGCTTCTATTTCTTCCGATTATATCATTTTCTCTACTGTCCTGAGGGTTCCTTTTTTTCATTTTTAATTTTGTTTCCGGGCTAAGTTTTCTCCCTTTTTCAGTTTTTATTGTTTATTATTTTGTTAACAACCCGATTTTCACATAGTGTTGTGAATTGAATTGTTTCTGTCTGATATTATCTCTCCTGTTTCGTTTCGCTTTCGTACTCCTGTTTCTTTCGGTTGCGTGATTTTCCCTTTGTATTTTCTGATGATTTGATGTTCACTTGTTGACGCAAATCGGTTTGATACACTGCCATCTTCAGATATGTGTTTCTTGTCCGATGAAAAATGGTAACGGAGCCTATTTGGTGTAATAGGCCGACACCAAACTTAAGCGGACTAGATTTGCCGTTTCATCAGCCTATGGATACCACCAATGCCTAAGCACCATTTATCGCCCGATTCGTCTCCAAATAACACCGGCTTACCTATTTATAGAAGTGATTACTCCGGTTCTTACCAACCACTGTTCTTGGCGGTTCTATTTATAGAGAAGGTGTGTGTGTGCGTGTGTCTATATAAATGTACGTATACCTCGAATCCGCGACGGCCTTGACTTGTCTCGATTTTCGACGACGACGTCGTTATTTTCGTTTTATTAGTCAACTTATTCGATATGTATTCCTATTAGTCGGACGAGGAAGCAATTAAATTCGTTTCCATCTGTTGCGAAAGTGTTTGCCTATTTTCCGAGGTATTTTCGAATGGTAATTTGTGCATTTTAATGCTAAATAGAAAAGACCGGAAACTTTTCATAGATAACTAGATTGCATGTAGAAATGTCACCCTCACACGCTACGGGTAGCTCAATTACCTGCCATCCTCAATGCACTGGAAGAAAGTACAGTCGACATTGATATTCAGATATGATAAGGAACGTCTATGAAAACGCCATATCAACCATACATGCAATTTAGCTACCTATAAAAGGTTTCCAGTATTTTCTATTTAGTTCCAAATTTTTAGCTCTTACCCATGGGCGTCCCCTCTTTTTCAAAATCTTTCCCAATGTGCTGTCACACGTTCCTCTTATCCGTTTTCCCCGCATTTTACTCTGCCAAACTCTTTTAACCGGTCGAGTGCTGGCCAATCTCTGTAAATGGCCCCACCAGCCAAGTTGTTTGAATTCTTCTGTGGATTCCACCTTTAACTATTTGTCCCTTCTGGTTATTCCTTTCACTCTCCTCAAGTATTTCATCTCTGCTGCTCCAATTTTATTCTTGTCCCTATCTGACGATATGTTGGTCTGTAAGTCATTTCATTTTAGTTTCCTTGGAAATTTCCTTTTTATATACGAGCCCCTTACTCAGTGCATGGCATACCTGATTTGCCTTTTCTGTTCTATAATTTAATTCTGTATCCTGTCCTCCTGTCTCTTCGAACATAATTCCCAAGTACTGGAAGCTACTAACTTGGTGTATTAATTAGTTATTGTTTAAAGTGAACACGTGATCCTGGTAATTCAGCCTTTCCGGAACCCACTTTGCGTTTCTGTTAGAGCGAACTTTAGTTCGCTGAGTTTCATTTAGATGCGCCACGTTGACTTTCTGTTGCTCATAAAGAGTAGTCCAAAAAAATGTGTTAGGCTCAAAAAAAAAATCTGGCTATCTATTTGTTTTCATTCGCGGGAAACTCGATATGTGTATGAAATGACACGATTATTGTTAGCAAAACACTTGTATCGATTGTATGTATGAAACCTCACGCAGTTTGAAATATTAACGAGTGGATTACGAACGACGTGTCTTCTGAGCTGTTTTTTTCCACCTTAACCTATTTGGCCGTCGTATTCGTAGGCGGGGTAATAGGTTTCGAATTTTTTTTCACCGCGCTCCCTTGACCGTCGACGTGTTTGACCTTTCCGCGTTTTATTTATAACCATGGCTATGACCTTTCGCGCCGTTATCCTTGCTCTATGTCATTACGCGTAGTATCTGCGGTTTTTGGATGTGCCTCGATTTTGAACCACCCTGTATATACAATATTTGTTGCAGGTCCGAGGGAATGGATACGGGATCTGATTCGTCGACAACGAACAACGATTTTCCACTACGGAAAACCGGTATGTTCCCTTTCTTTGTAAATATTTATTTCTCAAATTAATATTTTTTTGTATTGTTAAGACAAGATGAAATATTATATGTTTTTATAAAAATAAATGTTTGGCTATTTAGCCATCATCGTGGGGGCGTGGTATGATCTAATACTAGTACTTAAAAATCATCTATTCCAAAGAGAAAAGAAAAATAAAACAATACAGATTTCTATTTTATCTGCCTAAAGGAAAATGCTATTTTGCAAATTGTCCACCTGATGGCCATGTGAGCAAAGATTATTTTCCATTTCTGGCGAAAATATTGATTTCCGATCGAGTTTGATCCGGGCTACAATTTCATTAGTTTTTATAGCTGCAATGATATTTTTTGTATCCCAGTTAAACGGAAATGGCCCTTATAATTTTAAGTCTTCTTATTGTGTATTACCTAGTAGTGTAGCACACAAATTTAAACAGAACATGTATTATATATTTTATGTATACAAAAAGGTACACCGAGATACAAAAAATTGTCAATATTCAATAATTATCCCTAGAGGTTTAAAAAAAGAAACAATTTATTTACTAAGATTTTCACACATGTTTACAAACCTGTTACCTTAGTAAAAATTCATCTATATACCGGGTGACACAATAAAGTGGGAACACTCTTATAACTTTTAAATTTTCGAATTTTAAATGGCACAACTTACATTTTTAGGGCGGTTTTCCATTTGTTTAAGATTTGTTTAATTTCAGAAAATTGTTTACGTGATCATGGGAAAAATTGTAAATGAAACTTTTCTTTTCTTGTCTAATATTTTTTTAGGATAACCTGGTTTTTTAAAATGGCACCCTAGTGCGAACAAAAACTTTTTAAAGTCGGTACTTTTTTTGCATCATTTTCAAAATACGTTAAAAAATAAGCTCAAAAGGAAGAAAAAAAAAACAGATAGATAAATACATTTTTATCAAACCAAAATATTACTTAGGCGGCTATTAGTAGTATTTATGATAGTCAAGCCTGCTGAAATGAGAAAAACCGTGCTATCCTACGAATGATCTCCTGAATCCAAAAATGCAAAAAAAAATAGGTTGTGCCATTTAAAATTCGAAAGTTATTGTCAAAAAATTGGACGTTCAACCTACATTTTTTAAAGTTTGTTAGCCTAAAGTAATAGGGTAAATTGTAAAAGTAAAATTTTGGTCACTTTGCACTGAAGCTTGCGAAATATGAAAAATGCTATATATGGTAAAATAATTTTTGAAATAATTTTTGATATTGTTTTTCTCTAGGATTTTGTCCACGATGTTGGTCGAATAAACGTTATTTAAATATGTAATTCGTTTATAGTAGATTCAATACTACTGTAAAAACTTAAATTTATGTGCAAGAAGGATTTGGAATGGCGGTATCAGTGTGAAAAAGTTTATGAAATATCTAAAAAGTTATTAATTATTAATTATCTTCTTCTGTTGTACGTTTACATATTATGGTGCAAATTATTAAGAAGGTTAAAATAATTGGATAACTGTCTATCAGTGCCAGTAAAACCAGTTAAAATGTTAAAGAATCCATTAAAATGTCAGCTACTATCGGACTCCGAACAGTGTAGATATAAGATATTTTAGGTCCTGTGTGGTATCCTTTATATACTTATATATTGGAAAATTTGTTACATAAAAAAAGAGTTTATTGGGTAGTTTTAAATTTTATTTGCTAATTCTGTGGGATTTGGCTGTAAAATGTGTTCTTATAATATTAATGAAATATTAGATATTGTGTGCGTATTGTTTCTTTGTTAAACTTTTTAAGCTCGTTGGCGATTTAAAATTTCCCGAATTTTACCGAAATGTGTAATCAAGAATCAAGAACGAGATTGTGCCCATAGTTTTAGGTTTTACCGCCGAGGTGATCAGATCAATTTTACCGCTCACTTTACAAAGCATATCTCGCATATAGTCAATTGGTGATAAGTTAGGTGACCTTGGATGCCACGGAATGTCTGGTAGACGCGATTCAGTAGTTTGATCATTTTGATCGTTCCAGATGGCATATCATTCGAAACCAACTAGCTCAAATATATATTTGTTTAGTACTTTTACTTAATATGAAATTTCGCCACTCCAACAGGTTACGCCACTGGTAGGATCCGCTTATCGGGTACGTTAACAATTGATTGTGCAATGGTTTGTACGTTTCAGCCTCCGAGCCTAATCTGCTAAAGGTACGTTTGAAGCAACGCGTAATGGAACGTAGGAGTAGCCCAATGAGTAAAAGACTTCCGCCCTCGCTCAAGAAGAAACTGCTGAGCTCGTGTTTGCCGCCGAGTGAATCGCCTCCGCAGGAACCGCCGAAGGTAAGGGAGGCTATAACATGTCTACAATACGGCCACCTATATAAACAAATACTAGTTTCCATCCAAATATCGAGGCACGTTTATTATTAGGTGCTTGTTACATTGCAAGTTATATTCTCGAAAGTATCCTGGAAAGTATTGAAGTTTAGAGGTGATTTTTATGATGGGCGCATCATTGCCTCGTGTCGTCTTCCAGGAACTGAGTCCTCCGTGTGAGGCCGAAGAATACCAGCGGTTACCGCTATTCAGTAGCCCGTCGATGCCGAACATTTCGTTGGCCGCGCACCACGTGCTCAGTCCTGACCTGTCCGAGGCTGCGGTTAGGGCGGCCTGTACGGCACGTCTGGGCATGCCGCTCACGGGGCAAATGTTGCCCGGAACCCTGCCCTTTTATCCCTCGTTGCCGGCGATCGAGAGCGAACACGAGGAAACCCCTCTGGATACAATTAGCGAATTACAGGTGAGTTCTTTCGAAGATTATATACGCGGCGTGTTTTGACATCGAAAAGACGTTATACTTCGACCAGAAATATAGTGCTTTCACAACCGACCCCGCGATTAACTTTGCCTACTGTTTATTACTCCAAAATCTGTAAGATAAATAGAGTACTTACCCTTTAAACTATCCAGTGCAAACAGCCTCGCAGGGTCAAAGATCGTGAACCAGGTACATAAATACGTACTTACTGGAAGGATCACAGTCAAATACCCCTTTAATATATACCAAGATTAAATTAAACTCTTAAGAACGATACATATCATCCGATGTTAAAATAAATGCTTTTAATTGTTCGAAAAAAACAAATCAATCAATCTAATTTAAAATGATCTATTTACGTTACAAATAAAAATTTCAAGTTCCTACAAATATCCATCTATGGCAAGACCTACTTAATGCAGAATAAACTTCTGTTGGGATGGGTTTTACAACGGTTAAACGTCAAAGCAATAAGTGCGCTATATTTTTGGTCGTACTATAATTTGTCGGCGTTGAAAAATGAAAATGAAAACGTTGATCGATTGATAAGGCACAAAGCAAAAGCGGGCTTTGACTTAATAAAGAAAACTTTTTTATTATCTGATAAGTTAATCTTCTTCTTATTCTTTAAATCATTTTCTTAGGTTTTGAAGCCAGGAGATACGTCTTCGTCCTGTTCCCCTCTTGCCATACATTTTTCCTTTTAAAAATAATTGGAGGAGGCTATATCGTTGTTTATTCGTCATAATATGGCTTGGGGATTCCAATTGCCCTTTTTTTAATTGTTGTTATAACTTTTTTGAGTTCTTCTTTATTGCTCATATGTTTTATAGTATTTAGATGATCTTTCATGAACTGTTGTGCAATTTGTTTTATGCGTGCGTTTTTTAGTTGTCTCATTTCGTGTTTTTTGTTTTTTATTTGCTGAATTTTCTTTAAGTTTTATTGTTGTATTCTACCAAGGAGTAAGTTGTGATTTGGCTTGATGTCGACACCACATGTATCTTCACTGATGTTCCGAAATCTTTTGTTAAATTAATTAATTAAATACGTTGTGGTTCTACTATTACCTTAGGTTTTGATAAGGTAGATCTTAAATTTGAAGCAATAAAATTGGTTAGGCCAGTGTCAGAATTTGTAAGAAGTATATTGTTGTTTGTTGCAGTTAACTCTCAGGGCATAAATGAACTAAAGAGCGATACGCATAGAATTTTAACTGTTGCTTCAGTTTTTATATTAAAATTACTTACTTTTACTTTTAAAAATAAAACTGAATTAGAATCATTAGGCTCATACAACACTCGAGGCAGGAACAACATGCTGTTGAATAAATTAAAAATAATTTTAATTCAAATTTGAAGAAATTTATGAAGATCGGTAAATGAAAGATTAAAAGATGTAATATAAGGTTATAAAACATATTTTCTCTGCTTTTTTTCTATTTGACTTTAAATATAATTTTTTATCGACAGAAAATTAAAATGGCCAAAAAGCTTAGTTAAACTTGAAGAAAGAAACAATGAGGTACAAAATTTTGAGAAACCATTTTAAAAATTGTTTACGTCTGTTTTGAAATTTTATGGATTTTATTGTGATAATATAATTTCTCACTTTTTGGAAAAAAGTTCTAAGTGTTTTTTATATATTATTTTTACTTAATACTTAGTCGGTCACAAATTAAATTCTGGTTTATTAATTAGAACGTTAATTACTTTGGGTTTTTCTCATTCCCGCAAGAACGGTGGAATTTGGATATAGGGAATGTTACAAATACACTACAATACAACTTTAAAAGCAATCCAGAAATAGGATAATAACATTCTTCCTATTCTATTTAAATCAAGAAAGTTAGGTCTCTTAGGGAAAAAAACGTGAATGTGGCAACGTTGCCTGCCACCGTTGGACCCGTCCTAATTAGATACATCTGTGTACCAAATTTCATAAATTGAAATCTTAAGTCTTAATATGTCTATGTGTCTATGTTTATAAAATATAAAAATATTTATAAATTTACTATTAAATTTTTGTAGTAACTGGGGGCGATAATATGGTATATAAATATCTTCGGAATATAATTCGGGTTCTAGTGTTTGACTGAAATGATTTACAAATAAACACCAATTAAAATAGACTTCCGTCTTCAAACATGGCTCAGGGGAATTAAAACTTTACGATGAGTTGTTACGTTGCCGGTTAATTATATTTAGAAAAATTGAAGCTTAAAAATCAACAAATTTCAACGGTGCTTGTTTTATGTCGACGCCGTTTTAAAGAAACATAGAACGCAGAAAAAAACACAGAATAATTTGACAAAATGGCCGCGAATCCCGGCCAAAAACTTTTAATTCGTTTCGCGCCAACTAACTAACGATTGATTGAACCTCAATCGAAAATACAAGGAAAAGCCATCAAAATTCGTATTTATTTAGTGGTCGCTTTTAACTATATAACTAACGAATCCAAAATTCGAACGGTTTTGTGTGGGCCGATGATTACTCTTTGATGTGTCGATGCTTGTCGGGAGCGTAGACGAGATTAAGCAGCATCACATATTACTGCAGAAGGTTTTTGACTAGTTTCACCTGTTCATTGTCACATCAGGCGCCACAGGGTTCTAATTTTGGGCCACACAGTGGTGTCTGGCTAATAGACTCGATCTCAACACCCACGTTATTTCAGTTATTCAATAAAAGGCTCCACTTTTGAACAGACTACAGGGACTAAGGGACCTTGGAGTTGTTTTAATGAAACGTTTACGTTTATCGCTCGTATCTGTCGGTGGTCTAGAACTTTGATTTCGCTTGGCGAGACTGTAAACAATTTCCTAATATTTAAACGGTTGTATTTATTCTATGCGAGGACTAAGTTGAATTTCGGTTCAATCATAATAAAAGCGATTTTAAGCTCTGATAAAGCCAACATGACGCAAGAGGAATGGAAAACCCGTGACTAAAGTACCGGAAATGAAAGTGGCTTGCGACCGTGAGACGCATTTTAGAGTAAGCAGTAGAAAAAGGTTAATTTTAATGCCAATCTCGTGACTTAAAACCACAAATTGTTGCTAATGTAATTTCCCATTGCTCGTCGATTATTTATTGAGTTATTCTAATACGGTAACTATTTCGTGAAGTGGCGATAACTCGAATTTTATTTATGTGGTCCAACACTTCAGAATAATCTTTATTTTTAATTGCGCCCTTTAAACGTAGAGATAACAATAAGCGAAGCAATTAATTTGAATTAATTTGAATAACTGATAAATAATATTGGTTTGATATTTCGTACATTGAAATTTATTGGCAGTTTATTATGGAACATATGCCTTCGAACTTCCTTTAGGGATCACTCTTAACGACCTGCCAACAATTCTAAATATGTATAGGGCGTCCAAATATTATAACATTATTTTACGGAATCCTCCTTTATCAAAAAACCTTGTTTAAAGCATTGTTGCAGACCGGATCAGAACAATTCTTCAGCCGTGAAAGGCGAGAGATTTGGGGATATCACTTAGATCCCGGTCACTTTTCAACTATGTACAGGGTGTATCCGTTATAGGCAAAAAACTAACAAAAGTAAAATGCGAGGCAGCGTCTTCTTATTTTGCGAAAGTAGTTTAGTCAGTTTAGATGACACGAAACCAATGTTCGATTTATGCAGGAACCTCAATCCAGAGGGGTTATCAGGCCCCTGGGCAGGACGCAGTCCTCCCCTCTACCTCTGGGACACCCGTTGCTCCGGGGACCCCCTCTCCCAGAACCGCCCGAGCCGCCCCAACCCCCGCCCGAGGAGCAGGAGCAGCGAGATCTCGAGCTCAGGGCGAACGAATCCAGAAGGTAGGTTTTTAAATTAATAAGAAACTCTTCCAAAGAAAACGACGATGTTGATCGTTAAACGTTAAGGCGTATATGGGGGGGGGCGGCGGGGAGGGCAGGAATTATGTTTGCCCGTTGGGGTAATATTTCAAGGAGAAGGATCGGATTGGTTCGAAAACGGCGTCCTTGCGGCCTTTTTTAATATTCTAAATATAGCAAAAATCAATAAAGCATGTAACGACCACCTACCGGTACAAAAATAGAATCGGTTGGCTGAAAATTGAACCGCGGGAACGGGAGCGGCGTTGCCGCTTTGCGCGTCGTCGCTCGATTTTTGTTTTTTTTTCAAAAATTTGAATTTATTTATTTAGATACGTCGTTCAACAGGATAAATCCAACTACAAAACGGGAACTTAAGTGACAAATTAAAAAAAAAAAACAAACGAACAGCAAAATGCGCATACAGCGTAAAATGAAACAAAAATAATTATGTGCCATTCCTTAAAGAACGAACGAATAAAGAACGTTAAAACATTCGTACGCGGCGTAGAAACGTTAAAGGTTTGATCTACTCCTGAGCTAACCCTGGAAACACCACCACAGTTCAATTTTGATAAGAGGTCAGGACCGACAACCCGATTACGAATAATTTTGTACGTTATGCCTATTACGAAGCGAAGTATTGCTTATATCAAAGACAAAAGTGTCTAGAATTTTCGTCGTACAAATTCCGGCTTCGTTAAATGGTTTTGGTAAAACGGGCTCCATATAATATCACCGTATTCTAATTTAGATCTAACAAATGCGCGATTTTGATTGATTTATGATGATGATATTGATTATGTATCTTCGTGACATTACATTTGATGGGATTTAACGACAAATTATTATGGACAGTCCCGAATACTATCAATTTTGCGGAACAAGTTTAAATCGTCAACGTACGTCAACACTTTCATTAATAAGAATATTAAATAGAAGGGGGCCTAAATTGCTGCCTTGAGGTACACCGATATACTCTTCAAACTCGAGTCCACCTTAGAATAAGTATGAGTATGATCAAGTCAGTCAAAAGCCTTCGAAAAATCGGTATAGAAGAAGAAAGAAAGAAAGAAAAAGAAGAAAATAGAAAAAGTTCGAGATCGCGAGTCTAGATTTTCAGCTATCACTTGTGTGATATTTGAAATGTTGTTTTGATGTCTTACTGTTTTTTAAATGATTGAGTTGTTGTGGAGGAGAAGCAACCGAGCACATTAATTTAAGCAAAAATAAATGAAAACGATATATTTTATATACCGTATTCCGTGATCGGTTTTGATTTAAACCTCTTATCTATTTTTATTTGTTATTACTATTATTGAGAGGGTTTTCTGCTACATGTTTCATAAACTTCCTTTACATCTATTTTCTTTCTTTTCTTTAATTTAATTCTCACACTACTAGCGGTCTCTATCGGTTTTGTGTCGCATTACTGTTTTTTATATCTAAAAAATTCTCTATTTAAAATTTGGTAAATTCAGTTGAAGTAAATTGAACGGTCGCGTTGTCCCGCCCTCTACCACCGGTTTTCGGGAGTGAAATGACTTTATGTTTCGACACCATAATTGGATTAATATCTCATTTTGAGGCGCTGATCGTGACCATAAGTAAGTCCCTCGCAACTTTGTATCACTCATATATATTGATTTCGATTTAATAACTGTCATTCTACAAAAATAAGTTTCTCAAAAAAAGCGTAAAAGAAAAAAAATTGAAATGCAGTCCACTAGGCAATCAAAATAATGAGCTGCCGAGGTGCACGAAACATTTGAGTAATATCGCGGCAAGTGGACCACAACTTGATCATAAAAAATTAATCTATATATATTTTTTATAAGTACTTATGACGGAAAATTGATCGAACGATTTTTTAAAATGTTGATTTTAACTTTTTTTTTTGTAATGAAAATTTTGAGCACTTTTAATTAAAAAATGGATTACAAATCAACCGTAAGAGATAAATTTAGGAAATTTTCAGCATCCATGGTCAAACTTAAAATTATTTATTTTCGTATTTTTAACTAAATATCAAGTTAACAAATGAAAATTAAACTGATTTTTTGGTAAACAAAAATCATGTTTAAGATTTCGGAAGAAAATTTCACTGCTCGTCATTAGTTTAAACAAAATGAATTTATTTATGACAGCGCGCCGAGCGCTGCCGAGTGTCTCGAACTGCATTGAAGGTTTTATCAGTGATAATTTAAAATGATAATACAAAATATTATTATAAAACAAATTGTATTATTATTTACGTTATTTTGTTATAATTATTATGAATAAAATTTTATTTTTTTAACAATATTAACAATCATAACATATTGCCGAATAAATTAAATTGTAAATTTGTCGTCAGTTATTTTTTTTTTCTTCTTTTTTAAACTTTTTTTTTTAATAAATACTTTTTCATCCTCTGAAACGAGCCTGCCTTTAAAATTACTACAATTAAAAATTATGATACTCAAACATTAACTAAAAAAACTACTACTAATAATTATTTCATACTTTGCGTATAAACTTATGTCTAGGATACGCGAAAAACAAGTGAAAATCGTAACGGAGCGGTTTTTCTTTTGTTAAGTGAAGATGGAGTGTTGATTAGTAACTTACTAAATTGCGTAGAAAAAATAAATATAGACCATAACAGTTTTAAAATTTTAAAGTTGATTATTTTTTTTCTAAATTTACGTTACTGTTTGGTGAAAATAATAAAAAAAAATTGATAGTATTCTTTATAGCATTGAAAAAAAAATAAAAATCAATAATAATTATAATATAATAACATAAATAATAAAATTTGTTTTATAATAATATTTTGTGTTATTGTTTTAAATTATCACTGATAAAACCTTCAACGCAGTTCGAGACGCTCGGCGCCCGGGGCGCTATCATATACATATACAGTGGCCAAACAAAGTGTAAAAAAAATGGATTTTTTTTTGTCGTAAAAATTGTCGCGAGGATCTAATACGGAGTCATTTTTATTCAACCGGCAACGGTGCATTTGGCGCCGCATCTCGAGACGGCGCCTAACCTGATGATGAACACCGACACTGTATAGAAACGTAATTAATCAAGCCGGAATTTAAAGGAGAACTAATAAAAAGCACTGTTGCTTATATAAATTCCCTCGTAGAATTCATTACCGTCATGTCGTCTTTTTTTTGTGTTTCAATATCGTTAGAACTCGCGACTTTACACCCCTTTCTGTGTGTATTTTTCTATTTCACACTGGCCAACACATAAATTTCATCAACCTCCTTATGTTTTTCATTGTAAACGTTCGCTCTGGCTTTTATGAAAAAGCCAAAATGTATTTACCGTAACTAACCAAAAGTTATTTCGTTCGATTTTTAGTTAATGCATTTGAAACCTGTTGAAACCTGTAGCTTATTTTGGCTGTCTGCTTTTCGGATATGTATGGTAAGATTTCGGTCCCAAAGAGGGAAGGTCGCGAAAAGTTCTATCTCAGATGGTTACCGAAAAGCTTTCTGATTACAAGGTACTTTGCCGTTACGTTAAAATATCAAATCAAGTACCAATACTCATTTAGATGTTTTTTCATGAGATATCGTGCTGATATTGAACGTTTCTATACGATTAATTGAACTGAGGTGGCTTTTACTTGACGAAAGTGCATTTAACAAAATAAATAATAACTAAAAGTTCAGGTTTTCACGAAATTATGTATTTTGTTTCGACAACACCGTGTCTTTATCAAATGCAATATTTACAAACTACCTGCTACTATATATATATCGAAAAATGACCAAAAACCTTAATTAATATTGTTGTGGGAATTTAAGTTTAATAATGGCGAGGTATTTAAATCTAATTGATAGTTAAGCAATACATTTGTATATCTCATAACTAGAATCTAGACTATTGCTTTTAAACGCTCTTTTATGTTCGTTAATGCGTGAAAATATATAATATCCTGAAAATCTGAACTTTTAGTTCTTATTTATTTTATTACTATACGAAATACAAAGTATCAAACTTGCCGGGTAGTTATATATATCACAGATTTTCGAGTTACGCTATACTAATGTGGTTATACGGTAACGTTTTTCATCGGTAACTTCGTGACTATTGTAATTTTTTAAAAGTTTTTCTTCATTTTTCAGTTTACCTAGTACCTCATCTTTTGTTCTCGTTATAAACTGTTAATTCATTTATTCCGACCAATATAACAGTTTTTTAAGGATTCAGAATTCCGGTTGCTTAATGCGAAAATCCCACTTCTGAAATATATTACGTAATACCGAGCCCGGTTCGGTCACGTACGAACGGCGCGTCAACGAAAGTTTCCATGGCAATTCTTTGTAGCGACATCCAGAGCTGGTAAATATAAGTCGGCGCGTCAAGCTTACGAAGAACTCGGTGGTGATATAACGTCCAAATCGATTTGTTTGCGCAACGATGTAAATTTATACTTTTAACTAAAACACGTGCGTTAATTTTGTATTTATTTTTGGATTTTCACTTGGGTCCCTATAATAAATTATATTACAAAGTAAGCATTCGGTTTTTTGGACTTTTGCTGGGTATCTCCCTCATTTCTATAGATAGCAAGTTGCCGTTTTCGCAACAGTATGTTTTCGAATAAAACTAAAAATTATTCGTATAGATTTTTTTTTTCAACTTTTTATAAAAGAATTTTGGAGTTTTTATATAACAGTAAGTTTGTGACAGCATTTTTTTAGCATAAGTTAAGAAAATAACAAACAAAAGAAAATATATTTTGAAAAAAATGGCACATACCATTAACTGAAGTTCTGCTATGCCGTCATATCGTATTTTGTAAACTAGACAGGCGTGGTCATATCGGAAACTATAGGAGACAGTTGTATTTTTTATTTCTATCCGTAAAGTCCAAATTAGGAAACCTTTTTAAAAAGAATATGATGACCCATTTCCATATAGATTTTTTTAATAATAGAATTAATTTGTTATTAGATAAAAATGCTTTTAATGACTCTTGACGTCACAAAACCAAATTTCATTGTTTTTTCTGTAATATAAAAATGTTCTTCGTTAATAATGTAGTTATCCATAGATCATTTAATTCAACTTTTTGTATTCAAGAGGTGCGGCAACTGTCATTTCATCACTCACCAGTGGCCAACTAAATTATTTTTGACTTATTCTGGCCTTGATGAACAAAATAACTATAACATGCCATATATTTTTGAAACCGGCGTAAAGGGGCATTTGTTTTTAGGGAATCGTATACAGAGCGTGCCAAATAAATTCCGTCACTCAAGTGGCGTTTACCGCATAATGTACTATTTTAATTTCAATTATTTCTAAAAGTAAAAGTCAAACAGATGGTTTGAACCAAGTTGTCACAAAATATGATGTGTAAGGGAAACCTTGACGTGCCCACTTTTTCATAATCATAAAGTCAGTGGCTTTTTTGTTTTTCTTCAGTATTCGGCCGTTGTCTAGGGCCTTAAGTTCGCCGGTGGTGCATCTGGGAACGCCAGAGGGCGTGGCTCCGGCGCTGAGCAGGCGGCGAGCGTCGTCGGCCCCCACCACCGGCCTCGCCTACGACAACCAAATGCTTAAACACGCATGCGTATGCGGCAACAACGCTATCCATCCGGAACATGCGGGTCGCCTACAGAGCATATGGTCCAGGCTGCTCGAAACGGGACTGGTGTCGAGGTGTGACCGCCTGAGGCCCAGGAAAGCCACCACTCAAGAACTACAGACCTGTCATTCGGAAACTCACGCGCTTTTGTACGGAACCAGTTCGATTAATAGGTACGTCGAATTCATTCGATATTTCGTCATACTTTGAAGGAAAAGTTGGCGCCAAAAATCTACAGGTTGAATTGCGGATCTTGTCCTAAAATTTGTATTGGACAAACTGAACTTTTAGTTCTTATTTATTTTGTTCAATTGTTTTCTCTTTCAGAAGACATTTTTAAATAAGGAGAACGTAAGTTTTGCTAAAACTGTAACTGTCAGTTGCAAAACGAAGTTTCTTTTTTTTTGACTACGGCCCGCCTCACAGCCGCCTAAGATCTAAATTATAAATTCTAGAAGATTATTCTGTTTTCTAATGTTGTTTTTAGATCAAAAGCGCATATATCTCAAAAACCATTGGATATATTATAGAAGAAATGTCCCCACATTTCTTGTATAAGATGTATAGCGCATAATATACGAGGTGTTCGATTAAAAATATATGACTTACGTGTTGGTGATGTCTGCAACACTCTACATAAAAAGATATCTTGCAAATAGCTTATTATTTTTTGAACAACTTTTGTAATTGACTTTTTTATTTGCAAACCTTAAATAAATGATCACACACAACACATCTAAATAGATGTGCTACGTATTTTGTCTGCATGTTTTTTTTTTACAAATTTTAAATGAGTTGTATTTCTGAAACAATATTTCTCTCCGTCACATTCAATTCATGTTCTTAAACTTAAACTTTGGGTACCGTTATGCTGGAAAATGCGAATTTTCTTTTCATCTGTAAGCCTGCGGAAAATTTTTGTAACTAAATCATATATTAAGCGGCGATTAATAATCTCGATAATTAAAGAACTCGTTCCGCTCGTTAAAATATCTGCATTAATAATCGCGTATAATGATCGTAAGGTTGTAAAGTAGGTTTTCAAAAAATAGTTTTCCCTGAATATCTCGTCCTTTTGGCGATTTTGCTGAAACTTTATGGCATTAATTTATCACCAATTTTTTTTTTTAATTTTATTTTTATAAGTTTTTTTTTGTAAGTTTATTAATAAAAAAAAACAGTTTTTGTACCTGAATATCTTTAAAAATTATCTTAAAAAAAAGAAAACATTGCAAATTTGTTGTTTTTTAGTTGTTATTCCAGGGATCTTGTCGATCATCGTTTTCTTATTGATGAGATTGAAAAAAAGAGGGATTAATTGGGACATACTTAAGCAACCGGGGACAGTACGTAACTACAGAGGACCGCAGTAGCAGAGTAATTGTGGGGTCCCTCAGGGTCCCGTCTTCGGGCCACTTTTGGATAAGTTGTATGTTTCGAGCCTGCGCTTGGCTGAATTGCAAGGACAATATTATACATTTGCAGATGATACGGTCTTTATATATACATAAAAGAATTGGCAAATATAGCAAACAACAACGACGCCACAACTGGCTATTAAATAACAAATTAAAAATTAGAAAAATAATAATAATTTTACTTTGGAAAGAGAAAGAGAAAAAAATAAAAATAATATGTTAAAATTTGAATCTAAACTTATGTTTAAAATAATACAGAACAAAACCAAATGCCGCACCAAAATCACCCGTATCAATGAAGTACACTCGCACAACTTAAGAAGTCAAATAGCCACACCTCCAGATTGTAAAAATAAAAAAATATTTATGAAAGAAATAATACATTTCATTAAATTCTTGCAAGATAATTCAGTCTAGATAGTATAATGGTGTATTACAACATAATTATAAAATGTGTCTGACAGAATAAAGGATTATTAAAAAAAATTCTGAACTTTAGTGATTGCAAGAGATAATAGTGGAAATTCTCAATATAAAAGTGAAGATGCGTTTGCCTATAGAAATTGTAGTCGTAGATTTATGTGTGAAATGTAGGGCGACACTATACAAAAATTGAGAGTCGCGATTCGTACGAAATGATTTTAACAGTGACATTAGGGTCTCCCTCGTTGAACAGTAAACTCTCGCTTCATTTAGGAGTTATTAAAAGAAAATTAACCTGACTGCACTGGAGGTGTAAAAAGATTCACTACACTTAGAAAATTTAGGGTAAAAGTGGGATAGATGCCCCACTTTTTGTAAGCTGACTATAACTTTTTTTTTTAAGCACCACTCGAGTGAGTTAACTATTTGTAACAACTATAGTCCTTATGCTTACTATCTACTCATATCATCATTCAATGCATACCGTAGATTTGTGGATATTCGACTCTAAAAAAATATTATAAGGTTTTCTTATCCAAATATACCGTAAAACTGAAGTAAATGGCACTTTTATAGGAACAAACGGCTCAGTCTTTCGATCATTCTTTGGGTAAAATTAGCAACTTAACAACGTCTATTAAAAATTATTTAAAACTTTACCGAACTAAATTTAGGAATAATAAAACTTAAAACAAATCCGTCCCTTAGGACTTCTTTGGAAAAAAACAAAGCTTCCTTCTTAAAAAAACCAGCAGTAATCAAAATTTTCAAATAATCAACAAATATAGAGATACTGTTTACCTTTGCCAGGTTACTTATTCTTTGAATTCACTTTGGCTAGGTTTAGTTTACGCATCAGGCACTGAACCCAGTCCGCCATGGACTTGGCACTTGCATTTCGAAAACGAAAGTTCTGAACACGTCACAATGTCACTGTCACAAGAATCACGCAAGCGCTGTAAAATTTTGCAACGTTTTTTTAACTCAAGCGGCGACACGTGTCGAAACGCCTGCGCAGACTGTGCTGTGCGGGGCGAGGTTAAACTCGTACTCGTCCGGCAAATTCAAAACATTTGTACAAGTAATCCATTTAATATGCTTTTCTAATCCCGTCTGTAAAGTGCCTAATTACACACCGATCTAGCGCTGGGGAAGCGCCACTTTACCGCGTCAGTTTAGTTTCCCACGGGTCTGAGCCACTTCGGACATTTCCGGCAGCGATCGGATGTTTTCGGAGATATCTCCCACGCCTTGAGTTTTGACGTTTGTCAGTTATGACGGTCATGTCAGTGAATGTATTCTTGCATGTGATCAGTTCTTCTATCCACGAAAAATCCGAGAGTCTATAGAAATCTATAAACAACCTAACAATCTTAACCGCGACTCAGGTTTCTACCAGTCGCCAATATGAGAATCATTCATCCAAGGTGTTTATGCCCCTCATTTAGCTCCGCCACCCTCAAACAATATATAAGCAGGCACGGCGGTCAAGCTCTGAAGAAGCCAACAGGACGATTGGCGAAACGTCAGCAGATTCAGCAGAAGTTTTGTAGAAAGTATTACAGTAGCCTGTGGACGATTCTTTGAAAAAAAAAAACTATTATTTATAAGTATTTAAAATGGTAGTATCTATCTGATTGCCGATGCTATCTACATTGTATTCTCAGTGTGACTTGGACCACGGGTAGTTAAAAGAATTTTGAGCTAACGGATACTTTGGGATTTTTGACGTTTCAAATTTGAGCGGGCGTCAGTAGTGTTGGGATTTTTCCGCTTTCCGCCAGTTCCGTTTCTTTTTGCAGGCACAAAGTCGACATGAGCAAACTGAGCGCTTTGCCGGTGAACGCGTTCGTCCGCCTCAACTGCGGCGGCATCGGCGTCGACACCGACACCACCTGGAACGAGCATTACACCGCGCCGGCGGCTCGCATGGCCGTCGGTTGCACCGTAGACTTGGCGGTCCGTACGTGGACCGGCGACATAAAGAACGGCTTCGCCATAGTGAGGCCTCCCGGTCACCACGCGGAACCGCAACAAGCGATGGGCTTTTGTTTTTTCAATTCGATAGCGATCGCGGCGAGGGTGCTGCAAAAAGAGCACCGGGTCAACAAGATACTCATCTTCGATTGGGACGTGCACCACGGCAACGGGACCCAAGAGATATTCTACGACGATCCGCGCGTGTTGGTACTGTCGATGCACCGGCACGACGACGGTAATTTTTTCCCCGGCACGGGCGGTACCGACGAGTGCGGCACGGGTGCCGGTACCGGGTACAACGTTAACATCGCGTGGTCGGGCGGTCTGAACCCGCCGCTAGGGGACGCGGAGTATTTGGCGGCGTTTCGCAGCGTACTGATGCCCATCGCCAGGGAATTCAATCCGGACATGGTTCTGGTGAGGGACATTAGATTCAAATTTTAATATACAATGGAGAATCATCGCGGAAAATATGTATGTACGAACTAAATACCTATAATGTTTTGGCTGTAACTTTTTGGTTTTTAAAGATATCAAGGTAAACCAAAGAACAAAATGTGGGGTTAGTGGCCGAGTTTTTTTTTCAACCCTATCAATTTTCTGACATATAAGCCTACGTCATATTTTTTTAAATCGCACACCCTCTAAATTATACATGCGTTCAATAGAATATCTTATTCCGATTACAATGACGTAACGCACTTTACATTTTAGTTCAATCGTTTCTGACAAATCGGCAAAAATCGGAAGAATTTTTTATATAATTTCAAAGAGTGCCCTGACTGACAAATAAAAATATGTTTGACATATTAGTAAACGGTTATTAGTATTAGTGGCGGAATCATAACGTTTTGAATGAAGAAAATAAGGCAAACATATATGACGCTGACGCGCATCCAGTTTACTCTATTATCAGAATATATGAAAAGACAGGTATTGCTCGAAAGAATATAAATATAGTGCGTTTAAATTTCGTAAAACTCAAAAACCAAGTGCAGAACAATGTCAAAGGAGGATGCAGTTTTGTTTGGATTTTTCAAATAGGCATAATGAGAATAACAATTTTTTGAAAAACATTTTATGGACTGACGAAAGTTCGTTCACCACAAGAAAGGGTTGTGGTAGACAAAATACGCGATATACCCAGGGGTGCCAATCAATTAATGTATGGACTGCCATTAGTAGAATATACAGTCGAAATTGGAGGGACTGCTTTTTTTACCGTATATAGAGTTATAGGCACTTGAAAAATAACAATATGTTCTGTAATATTTTATATACTTATTTTGACATCACCACTTTATTCTTTTGAATTTTTTTAGTATGCCAATACGCATCTTCTCGTACTTTGGCTTGTATTTTCATCATTTCTTCGACAGGGTCATCTTCCCAATGATACATAAAAAAATTCTCAAGCGGCTCAACTGGCGGCTTGTTGAATGGTTCGTCGTGGTCCCGGATCGACTTCTTTTTCCTCTCAGTGCTCTTCCTCACCCTTGTTAAAATATGGCTTCCTCTGTCAAGTCTGCTGTTATAGGCAAATCCTGAGCTATCTAATGAAGTTGATTGCATCTAGCATATTAATAAAAAAATTTGTCGTCAGACTCGATCATTTCCAGCGTCGCTTAAATGGAAGGAAGATAGCGGATACATAAGCCGAACAGTCTAGCTTTGTTTTATATTAAATCATCACCCTTACTTACGTTTCTATTAAAATGGCCTTTTTTTTATTTTCTTAGTCGCCACTTTTTTATATGCACGTTACATACATACAGGTTGATTGTCTAATTCAGATGACCCCGTGCAAAGCGTAGGCGTGCTTGTCGATTGGCTGTAGTAAGTTTTGGACCATTTTTTTTTGGGTCAGGTTAATTTCCTTCAGTCTTCTCTTCTCACCGTCCACTGACTAATGGCCACCCTTCAAACTTCATGGAGCTGTTGAACCGCATTTCCTCTTTCTTATTATTGTTGACACAATAAAGCGGTCACCACGGGTCGTTGTCATTCGCCTTCTACCCGGTTCCGTGGCGCTTAGCAAAGGATCCGGTCTCCTTATACCGTTAAATCAGCACTCGTGACAAATTTAAACTCATACGTTGTCTTCCAAATAACACGTTCATGTTTCGGGTAAGATGTGACTAAAGTCAAAACTTTACAATGTTATGATTATTCCTGCGGACATAGCGTCATTGGTTCCTTCGCTTCGCAGGTGTCGGCGGGATTCGACGCGACGGAAGGCCACCTGCCCCCGTTGGGCGGGTACAGGGTCTCGCCCGCGTGTTTCGGCTACATGACGCGGCAGCTGATGCAGCTGGCCAGAGGCAGGGTGGTTTTCGCCCTCGAAGGCGGCTACGATCTGCCGTCGATCTGCGACTCTGCGGAGGAGTGCGTCCACGTCCTGCTGGGCGACAGGCCGTCGCAGATTTCGCCGGTGGAGCTTTCGAGGGCGCCGTGCGCCAACGCGGCCCTCGTCCTCCAGAAGGTGTTCGCCGTACAGACCGCCCATTGGCCGTGCCTGCAGGAATCGGCCAAAACCGCCCTCTGTTCCCACCAAGACGCCCTTCGTAACGAGAAGGAAGACAAGGACACGATATCCGCGATGGCCAGTCTCTCGATGCAGCATAACATGATACCGTCGCCGCAGGGGTTTCACCCGAACAGCCCGCAGGGCGCGGGCCGACCATCCGCGTAAAACGACCCCCCCCCCCCCCCAAACTACCCAAAAAACGAACCGAACATTCCGCGACGGCCGCGGCCCGGCGGCCGTCCCCCATTTTTAAATTAAGAACAAATTATTGTGTGTTTTATTTTTGTTAATATATTGAGAATTTTTAATAAAAACCTTTATTTACTTTAATATTCGTTATTTTTATTTGTTGTGTAACATACACGGATGATATGGCACACAAACACACGCAGGCACATTATATTACATGTTTCCGGCGAGGCAAATTGGAGATAATAAAATCGTTGTTCAAGTTAACCGTTTTTTGCGATTTATTTGGTCGTCCGAAGCGGATCGGAAATGTCAAGTCATCATTTATATCAAATAACTATGAATTTCGGAGTTCCACAAGGAACGCTTTTAGGGCCACTCCTAGTCACTATTTATATAAATGGCCTCGACAAGTAGGAAATCTCTAAACACCGAAACGGAACCCGACTTCACCCTTCTCTCAATGGCCTATTGCACGTACAATGATACGAAGATTTTTAGGATGCTTAATAAGGTATACTATAATTTTCGAAGATGCTAAATGCAAACTTATATTAAAGTGGTTCAAAAAAGCGGTGGGAATAACACATTTTTTACAATTGAACACCCTTTTTTTTAATTTTGTTTTTCATTAGTTCGAAAATGCTTCAACTTTTTTACCGTACCGATAATATTTCTTCCAATATCTAAATTTTTCTAAAAAAACATACGACAGCACCATTATTTTTTGATATTTGATATTAACATTTTTCGAAGATTACTTAATAGATATATACGAATTAATGTGTTCAAAATAATCTAATATATTTGTTTTTTTTTTCGTAAAGATCTGACAAAAGTCTTCAATTTCCTATCTAGACGGTTGCTGTTAGAAGTTGGCCATGGCAAAATGACATTGTCAAATTTTTGCCTTGACAACTGAACAAATAAGTCAGTAAACTAAAAAAAACTAAATTTGGATTTTCCTAAAACTAAAGCAAGGTCGATTCAATTTTTTTTGTCCAAAATAATGTTTACCGAACGTGTAGCATACTATACTACTTTTTCTACGACCGTTAGTTTTTGAGTGCACTCTCGCAAAACAACAAGAAGACATTCGCTGACATGACCGTCAGAATTGACAAACGTCAAAATTCAAAGCGTGGGAAATATCTCCGAAAATCGAGATTTTTCAATTTAAAATAATCCAAATATATTCGTTTATTTCGTTCGCGTCATCTTCGAATATCGCTAATATCAAATATGAGTCATTAATTATAATTATTAATAATAATTAATTTAATAAATTATTTTTTGTGTGAAAACTGTAGTTTTTTAGAAAAAATTAGGTCTGTTTTAAATTAAAATACGGTATATACTTTAATAATTTTAAATTAACTTAGAATTTCATTAAAAAAGCAAAAATTATGTTGAATAAAAAACTGTAACTTTGAAACTAAGTAGGTTACGAAACACGGTGCTGGCGAAACGACCTTAGCACCATTCAAGGAATCGGCAAAAAATTACGGAATGTGTGGTTTTCGGTTTTCACAGCAGAGACAAAGTAGTAGGAGTAGTAGTAGAGACAGAGTACGAAAACTTTGAAAATTAGTGCTAATCCTAATTATTACTATTATAAAACTAACGCTAATTATTTTAGAAAAAGTTTTTGCTACGTGCTTAACCTCTGTGCCAAATATCTATAAGAAAAATGTTGCTGAGTTAATCATTTCAAGCTTTAAAAATAGACATTTAATATTTTGCATATTTGGTGCTATAATCGATACATCACACATTTTGCGTTGACATGGTCGAAATTTTTAATGCCAATAAATTTGACGCATAACCCCGTATTCACATAATACGAACGGAAATTTATTGACCCTTTTATATTTATTTTAAAAAAATTTACTTGTTTTCATTACCTCCAATGAGAATATCAGAGGTTTAAATAATTTTTCTTCGTCCGGCCATCCATTTACAGTAGAAATGTTTTTCGCAAATTTTTTTAATTATTTTTTCAAAGTCAATCTATTTTATGTTACCTACATAATATACATACATACATATTATAGATTAAATACATATGTTTTTGCGTCAGAGTATAGGCGTATAGATAGGCATTCAAATATTAGGCTGCGGTCATAAAAGAGAGCGATGATAATTTATTTGGAACAATGCAAGGTTGCCACATATACTGTTTCATAGGTTTCATAGTTTTAAAATATTTATCGTCAAAATTTTTACTATAATATTCCGATTTTAACGAAACATACCCATAATAGGCACATCAGCAGACTAAGTAAATTAGCAAAATATATAGAATAAAAAGAAACGAAAACATAAGTACGACATATACGGCACACTTTGCAAAGTGCGTATTTTCCTTGAGTTAGTAAGATGTGCCATGGAATATTCAAAATTACAATGTAATACAAAATAATAATAATAATAATTTATTATTAAGTATGATAGCGCTCTCTAGATTGATTGACAGCCTAGCTTTGAAATTAATTTAACACAACCAATCTTCTTTAGTCGTCTAGTGGATTATTTTTCAAAAACGCCTATAAACCAGATTGACGATCTGAATCGTCAACCAAATTAAATATAAATAAATATGTATGAATTTTTGAAGAAATGTTGCACTATTTTTTTACATTTCCATTAGATAATCGAAAGGTGTCAAGTAGATAGATAAGATCGGAACAACAAATATTTTCTGATTTTAGTTCAATGTGCGTACCTTCATATAAATTAACGTTAAATCTAATCTAAGGTGGATATTTTTTCTCAAATTAAAAAATTTAAAATTTAAAAATGGGAGTATCTATTATTATGTGTTATTAAGTGTTATTCATTTCCCTTTGCAGTTAATAAAGGGATCATGAGGTGCAAATATCAGGCAAGTGGTGAAAAGTCACTAAAAAGTCTATTTATTATTAAACGAGATCACAAACTTTACACCCTCTCCTGGTGATCCAAATCGCAGTAGGTCTTCAACATTGTCCGCTATGGTAATTATAATAATATAAAGATAACTTCCGTATATAGGTCACAATGCAGTGTCACACTTTTTTGTTCGGTTCGATTGATATTTGCAACTAAACTAACTAAACTAAACTAAAAAAATATATGCAGCCACATACTCTTGGAATCTCTATTGTTTTTTCAGTCATGAAGGAACCTTGATCATGGCCACTGCCTCAATAGCCTCCTCGTTCAGCTTCACTCAATCCTGCATTTGTATCTGAACATTTCATGTTATAGATACCTGTTGACGTTAACTACATAATTTCGTCTTTTGTTAACTTTCCAAGTCGAAATGTTCAATTCTATTAAAAATAAATAAGAACTAATGAAAATCTGAACTATTAGTTCTTATTTATTTTGTTAAATGGATTTTCATCAAGTAAAAGCCACCTCAGTTCAATTTCTCAATTCTATTCCTAATCTCTGCTTCAAGGGCTTTCTGGGAGTCCGTATGTTCCTCGGTATTTTCGGGATCTCATCATCAGAGTTAAAATCATCTTCTGCTTCAAAGAATCCTGCATATTTATAACAGTTTGCAATAGTATTTTTGCTAACTTCCTGCCAAGCACAGTGAATAAAATTTACAGCATCCAATAAGCTCACTGAAAACTCATCTTTATCAGCAAAATCTTCTTATACTGACACTTCAGGGAATGGATTATGTTTTGATCCATGGTCTGCAGTTTTAATCTGATATTGGGTGGCATAAAAATCAGTTTGATTAGGTTCAACATAACATTGAGAGGTGCTGGACAATTATCTACTGTTCTTATTCTTCAATTTTGTATCCCATTGGAGCAGCTCTTCGATAAATAGGTCAGATGTCATCCACGCTTTGCTGTTTGCCCTGTACTGACTGGTAGGGTCTTGTTTTTGAAACATCTTGGATTAACTGATTTACTCTTTTCTCTCTCTTTACATTAACCAGAACTGTTATTCGAATCAAGGGTTAAAAGATCGGTCCAAATTGTTGTGAGTCAGTTATTAACAACATTCATATCAACTGATATAGATTCACCAACAATTTTTCCTCCTGAGATACAATTTCTCTTATTAAAACGGTCAATCCATCTTCTGGAACACACAAAATCTGTTCATTTTATTCTACTTCCCATTGCATTTGCTGTTTGCTGAAGAACTGGATCACTTATGGGAACATTTTCTTTTCTTTTTCGGGTAAACCACTGTAAAAGTCCCTTATTGACGCTTTCATGAGCTGATTTTCTGAGCTTTTTACAACTTACGTTCACTTGACCATAGGACGAGAGAATGGTGACAGTTGCTTTAGGCAAGTTCATTTCACGACACTTTGTTTCATACCACTTTTAATTTTTTATATAACATCGTATTTTTCTTTCAAAGTTGAAGCCTTTCGTTTTCGCTTCTCCATTTCAAGGTCTGTCATCAATATTCTCTACAAAATCTAAGTCACAACTGAGATCAAAACATCAAACAAATGTGCTATGTATTTTATCCTTTCTCCTTGAAATTACCCCCGAAAAAGTTCATTTTATTCTCCCGGGAATCACCGGGGGAACCCCCGAAAATGTTCATTAAAAACTTAAAATGTAACTTAGTCTTGACGGAATTTACTTCACTGTATCGAAAGTTCACTATACCCGGATACACTAGAAACAGTAAAAATTTATTTTTGTCTTATTTTTTTTATTTGGTCTATGGGTGGAGGCAAAAGGGGCCCATCTTTTAAGTTTGGCTTCTACTGCTACAATAATCTCGTCAGTGTCTTTATTTTGTTTTGTGTACGTGGTGTTATATTTTCAAATCGATGATAACAGGTAATTTATAACGATAGACCCGCCGCCCCCACGTATCAAATTGCAAGCCGAATCACCCACCGCAATAAACACTTGAAACGACAATGAACTATTTTCGCGTCTATGTACCCAATCAATTTTGATGTTTACGCTAACACTTTCCTCAATTCGAGCTACTGTTTAGATAACTGTGATCGCAACGTAGAGATGTTCGCGCACAACAATGCGCCAACTTCTTTTTTGAAAACAAAGCCGCCTTTTAAGCGTTTGCTACAGTTTTCTATAATCGCGGAATCGAAGTTTCCTTTGAACGATCAAGCGCGCACGCCCGGTTTTCCCGACTATGGATTTTCCGACCTGACCGCGAGGATGCTGTACGCCGATGGCCGCCAGTAGTGATCATGTCGTCACTATTCACCCCTTTAAAGAGGTGAGTCACCCTATACGCTGTAGGCGTATCGTTTATCGGTCAGCGGGCTTGACCAGTAGTTTTAGTGGCGAATTTGTATTTTATACTAGCCGAATTTTTGCTATGGCTTTGGATCATTAGAAACGGGGCGGTGATACGGCGAGGTAAGAGCATCATGTTAATAAGCGCAAAGGTGATGAATGGCAGATCGAATGTAAAAATGAATCAAGTCAACAGTATGAAAGAATATAAATTCTCCTTTCTGGCAAGAGATGGACGAAAATTAATGTCACTTAATTTAATGGTAAAAACCGTAATAGAGAATGTACATTTTTAAAAATCGAGTGGTAAACTAAAAAAGATACTAGTTCAAAGTTCAAAACTTTCCAGAAAACCTGATGATATTAATAATATTAGGTTCCGTTCAATAATTAAAAATATACACCGGGTTCCATTAAAAAAACAAAACAATTCATGGATTTTGCATCACGATCACTCATCGTTGCTTGTGTCTCACTTTTTGGCCAAAAACAAAACAATCATGCCTCATCCACCATATTCACCGGATATGGTCCCCTGCGACTTTTTCCTGTTTTCAAAACTCACGAAACCCATGAAAGGAAAGAGGTGGAATAACTCAAGGCTATGCCAGAAAGTGTTTACCATAAGTGCACAAGTTGGCACTATCTGAGGGATTACTTTGAAGGGGATAACATTAATTTTTGATCACACCTCGTAAAGTCTAACGTCTGTAGTTCGTTATTAATTATAACATCTAAAGCGATATCCACAAGTTCGAATTTTGATAACCTGTGGTTTAGGTAAATACTCAATAAAATAATGTTCCAAAGAAAAAATCTTTTCATCGCAATAGATCTCATTTTCTCAATCGGTCATAATGCAAATGACATTTTGATAACTTGTGGATTAAGCAAGTACTCTAAAACTATTGTTCCAAAAAAAATTCTTTTTTAATCAGTCACAATTGAAGTGGCATGTTGTAACTTGTGAATTAGTTAAATAGCCAATAGACTTACGTTCCTATAAATATATAAACCTATGTTTATAGGTCATTGACATATCTGTGTTGTTATAGAAATGAACTTTCCGACGAAATGATAAAAGATACCAATTAATCAAGTCAAGGTGTCTTCGAATGTCATCTTCATCCATAGTGATCGCTAAAGACGTAACCTGTGAGTTGCATTTATTCGATTATATACAGGGTTTTCAAATTATAGGCAAAATCGAAAAGACTGAGAAGGTTGTTCTTTTGCAGAGTAAATTATTAGCGGCAAATCAAAAATCGTAAAAAATATGGCTAATTGGTTCAAACGGTGTCATAGACCGCATCAAGAGCTACAATCTTTGTATTTGCGGGTTTCGTCTATCACATACGCTGCTCGGGATATTTGAAAAAATCCATATTGAAATCATTATTTCGGGGGCTGTCAAGACGCGATGACGTCATTGATTATTACGGCGCACCGCATGGTTTCAGAAAAAACTTATTTTCTCGAAAACCATTTAGTATTTTCAAAAATTTTTTGAACCACGAAACGTGGAAAATCCAGGGCTTCGAACAATGATTGTATCATATACAGGGTGCGTCGTTTATGGACAAAAAATCTAAAATATAAAAAATTCCGTTTTTGTGGGTAAATTATTGGCGATAAATGGAAAACCATTAAAGATAGGATAATTTGAGCGAGCTTCAGGTTTCGTCAATTATACGGGGCGCGAGATATTTCAAAAAATATCATTCGACAACATTATTTGTACACATTTTAATATTTACCGATGTTTGCTGTAACTTTGAAGTTCGACGAGTTATGAAAGACATTTTATACAGAGTGCATGCGCAATTAAATTACATCGACTTTGCGAAAATTCCATAGTGGTCCGCAGGAGCCACACACGAAACTTTTTATAATAAAAAGCTGCTTCGAGCTACGCGCCACGAACTTGTCCCGCCCAGTGACGATTTTTCGAAAGCAATCTTGTTTTTTAAAAACAATATTTTTGTTTTGGTTTTTTTTTGGACAATTAATCTATTTTCACTTTCTATATAGAAAATTGGAAAAGATAACTAAATCCGAATGCTAGTGAAGGTAAAATAATCAGGTCCTGTTAAGGCATACCCTGTCGCATACCTCGTTTTCCGCCATTTAAGCGTCAATGACTTTCAATTCGAAATTTTCGGCGTTGTGCAACACGATTTGTGTGCAACACGGGCTATTAGCGAGGCAGAGATAAAACGTGCCTAACCACAAAATAGGTGCGCGCAAAACAGTTTAAAACTAGCTAAGTACGTGCTGATAAAATGTTTATACAAAAAGGAATTCAATGTCATCGGAAACGTATAGCTCAAAATGCCATTAAGGTACTGTGAGAAAGGTTTAATGGACGAAGGTTCGTCCGCCAGATTCGACTCGAAAAGTAAGGTCCACGCACACCGAATAAATTTTGTTCCCGATCAAATAGTTCAGAGAGAAAAGTTGTTTAAGGTGCCAAACTTTTATTTGTAGATTAGATAACCTTGCCTGTGCACAAACCTTCGCAAAGTAATACGACATTTGCATTAAATATTATACGGGGTGTACGAGAAGATCCAACTTCCAGGGTGTGAAATATGCGACAGATCTCATTATTTGAAGCAAGTTTATATTAACGTAGGTTCGATCTCAATCAGTAGGAGAGCTACGGGCGGTCAGGTATTGAACTGAGGTGGCTTTTACTTGACGAAAAACCATTTAACAAAATAAATAACAACTAAAAGTTCAGATTTTCATGAATTTATATATTTTCACATGACAATTGTTTCGACAACACCGTGTTTTTATCAAATGTAATATTTACAAACTACCTGTTACCATATATACCGAAAAATGACAATAAACCTTAAATAATGTTGTTGTGAGAATTTAACTTTAATAATGGAGTGGTATTTAAATCTAATTGATCGTTAAGCAATACATTCCAATGTCTCATTTGTCCAATAAATTTAATTTTCTACTTTTTGTGGCTGTATGTAGAATATCAAAATTGTCTTCGAAAATGTGGTTTTCTGTGTTTAAGTGTGTAGCATAATTAGAATCTAGACTATTTTAAACGCTCTTTTTCAATATATTTTTTGGAAAATTTACCTATAACCATTGCAGTAACATAACATTATTAACATGTTCCAGAATTGTCATATTAAAAACCTGCAGAAATTTAGCATAAATTTTTGAAATATGCACAGTACAAAATTGACGGTGTATTTCTTTTGGCACAAATTATTATTAAATTATGTGTCTCTTAGTGATCATGATTACCATTAATTAACGACTTCATTAAAAATTTTAAATAACACGTTTGATTGCGATGAAATATTTTAAAATTTGCACCTATTTTGTTAATGTGTTCCAAGTGCAATACTCGATTTGATTTTTACTTTTTCGCACAATCCATTAGCAAAGTAAAAACGTTATTACTCCGTTAAACATAATTAAAAATTTCAGTCATTTCCTTTTGTTTTTTTGTTTGTTAGAGTTAATGCTTATGTTACGTTAGGCTCTAGGTTAAGTTTCGTAACGTAACTTTTATATTCATTTTTACTGGAACTTAACAACAAGTACTTTTGTAGTAGTACCTTTATTATTATTAAAAATTATTAATTATTAATAAGAGTTGCACAGGGATTTTCACAATTACTTAAAATTGATTAAGGCTAAAAATTAATCAAATGAAGTGTGAAATATTATAGTATATTATAAGTGTGAATTTCCTTAGCAAAGACGAAATTTGAGTTAGATTTTTGTGTTTTTCTTACAAGTCCGTATATATGACTGAATGAATGCGTGAACGAATGACAAATATTTAATCATAGTACCATTAACAATAATTAATATCATATGCTAGTGACAAATGATGAAACATCGAGAATGGTGAAACCCACTTAGACTATCGGCCTTTACGGGGGTGATAGCATATGTTTATTTGATAATTTGAGTACTTATAATAGATGTAACACACTTAATTATATAACTAAACGCGTTGTAAATACGCTTGTACCTTAACACAGTTATAGATAACTAAATAAAATTAAAAAAAATATATTCTAGTTAAAACTACGTAGAAGCCCTCAGTCATATGTAAAAAGAATTCTTAACATCATATATGAAAACATCGTTTGTTCTAATTTAACTCAAGACAAATCCATTCTAGAGAGATCAGCTAGATATCGAACTAACACTGTTATTATTTATTTTTTTCAAAAATAATTAAGATACCTAGCTCACTTTTTAAAAAAAATGACCAGTTACAGCTCCGCTGCTCGTGCTTGTATAAAGTTTTTTGCTTAAAATGACGAGACCCAATAAAAAACTCTTTTAATCTGAAGTTTCGGAATTTTGAAAAAAAAAATAGTGTAATTGGTTTTGATTAAAATTAAAATATACTAAATTGAAAACTGTTGCCATTAGTGTTTATATTAACCACAAAATCGTATTTTTTAAACCTTACGTTTACGTTTTAACGAGCAGTCCTTCAAATAAAAAATAACCGTCACAAAAACCGACCCACCTTTGTGGTTTCCGCGCCAGTCAATTTTTATTATGCGTAAATACAAATTAAGTGTACTGCCGCGATAATTCGTCTAATTGGTTGCATTAATTTGAAAATTCTCTGCCGCACAAAATCGTACAATAGGCAAAAAAAAAATTGTCAGTTTCCACTTTTGACCAACGCGACGTGGACGACTTTTATGTATTTCTGTCACACATTCATTGAACGTTCGTAAAAATGTTAATGTAAGTTGTTTACGCATTGTAATTACTACTTTGAGAACGAAATAAGTATAATATTATCGTCGTAAACGGGACACAGATCGCGCTCTTTCTGTACGGACAATGAAAATTTTTATCGCACCCTGTATTAGACTTCTAGTACAACGCAACGCGAAAATCTTTGAAGGATATGATAACAGTACCGCACACTTATCGTTCAACCTGTATATTACATGCACTAAGGTATATTTATATACTATCTTTAAAAAGAAGAGACCATTCTACTTCGTACTAATGCTATCAAGAGATAGTAGAGAGAGTAGATCAACAATAAACTCCTTTACTTCAAGCTGCATAGCGATAAAGTGTCAAACCGTTATTATTATATGACTTTTAGTATTAACAAACAAAATTTAAGCGGCATAAGCACAGAATCATATATCTTTCAACCTAAATATGTTATAAATTTGAACATTATATTTATTTAGTTATTCATGGGTTTCACATCAAACAAAGATTCAACAAACCTATTTATACATTTTTATTGCACACATAACATCTTATCGGGTCTTTGCAAAACGAATTTCAGATTTTCCTTTTAACGGATAAAAAATAATATAGACTTGATCGGCAATTTTGGCATGCGATTTATATTTTATAACATTGCTGCGACTATACAAATTTGCGGTTTACACTTTATAATATTGTGGCGACTTTTTAAATTTGCGATTTATTATGTCGCAAATTTACTTCAAAATTTATAACTCCTCCGATCCTGTTCGATGTGGTGAACTTTAGAATATTTACACAAAAGGCTTCTATTGCCGCCAAACTGATTGAATTATACCCTTTTCTTAGCTAGAACGGCAACAGTTACTTGAACAATACGTATTTTACATAAATCAGTAAATATGCGTCGCCGCATTTTTTATCACATTATCTTTTATCGCAAAATCGATACCATACGATCTTAAACAAAAATAATGTGTTGCTATCTGTCGTCATCCAAAGGCCTTTAAGTGCTAACCGACGTGTAAGTGCTACATAAAACCACATTTTCGATATATCTGCCACGTGTAATTCACAACCTAAGAGAACAGCTTCCCAGAAAGTGTTAAAAGTGATTAAACCGAACAAAAATCTAAACCTAGAAATACGTTCTGAATGAGTAAACATATTTGAGGAACAAAAAAGGCAAAGTCTACCCACACAAATATCAGCGCAACCATTTTTCCAGCATTTTTTTTTGCTCGCTAGTTTATGAGAGTATATCAGGTATGTCGCATCTTAATCCCATATTTCCCTTTACGTGCCGATTATATTGCACCGCCGATCACTGTGATTACGGTGGCGTATACTCAGTTAAAGTTTACTAGAGCTACATTCTCCAGCAGATCGTATGCAGGAGTAATCAGGGTTGATAGAAATTTATAGACATACAAAACAGTCTAAGCGAGAAGAGGCTCTATATTACAAGTGTCGATATTGTTGGCAAAAGTCATAATTCTGCAAACAACCACTTGCTTGGTCCGCTAGACTTTTGATATACTGCAAAACGAAAATTTGAAAAGTGGGCGTGTTCACTAGTAAGATCATTTCCAATTAACAAATGTAAGCTTTCCCCATGGAAGGATTAATGATTCCGCCACTGGTCATCTTTTCAACTTAAATCCTTCCAAAAATATTTCCATTTTATACGGGGAAAAGCTGCTGCTCATCAGTCTTGGTACTGGCAGTTGATAATAAAGTAAACTCTACTACTAATTATATGAAGATCGGACCAAGAAACAAAGACAAAAATTTGAATTTTTACCACACTTCCGGTATTCAAAAAGACTTACAGCACAGCCTCGTTTCTTTTTCTTTCTCATTTTATTTACACTTCTTTTTTTGTTTCTGTTGATTCTTTGTTATAAATCACAGTTTTGGATATAGGTTAGATTTTTTATACTGGTTCCGCCTGTTTTATAGCCGTCAGCTATATTAATTGCACATTGTTCTCTGTTTATGTTTGGTCGTTGAAAATTCGAGAACTACAAGTTTTTTTTTCTTTTATATCATAGAATTTCGTGGCACGAGGCTTAAATGGAAAGTCCTCTGTTTATTTTGCGCTCAACAGAGACGCTCAGAAAGACGTCTTGACGCCTGAAAAACTGAGTACATGTTTTTTATGTTTGACAGGTAATGTCTTCGTAAAAATGCTACGTCGGTTCTCGGCGCGCCGCTTCTTCTTCATAGGCATCATCTTCATAGGCGTGACAGTGCTTATAAGTACGAAACTGAACGTACCATGGCTACCGGCTTTGAAAAAATCCGCCGCTTTGCAAGAGGAACACTCTGTAGAAGATGCGCCCGCACTACCTTCTGCCGTACTTGATGAGGTTCGTAAACGCTTTCTAACTGTAGTTTTAGCACTGACAATTTGATTCACGAAATAAAACTTGTTGTGATTTTCCACAAATTTCTGCGTTAACTCAGTAATGCCAACTGCTAAAATAAGTCAAAAACCAAGGTTATGTTAGTTAAATACAATTAGTTTAATAAAACGCGAAACATTCAGATCAGATCAGATCAGATCAGAACATTCTTTCGACATTCTCAAAAACTGTTTAAACGGTTCAGGGTTCCTTTTAAATTTTTATCCTTACCGATTTTAATTTTCTAGACTAGTGAACTAAATATGGACTATTATAAATAAACACTATTCCAAAAGGATAACATTTATGGAACATTTTTATCAAAATAAATAAAAACTAAAAGTCTTTATCAAAGTATGACATTTGATAAAGACACGGTGTTGTCGAAACAATTGTCACGTCATAACATATAATTTCGTGAAAATCTGAACTTTCAGTTCTTATTTATTTTGATAAATGGATTTTCATCAAGTAAAAGCCACCTCAGTTCAATTTTCGAACATTTTTATAATCAATCATAACAAAACAAGCATTAAGTAAAAATGATACATATAAAAATACATTTAAAACCCTTTTTTCAAAAAGTACGAAAGAGTATTGTCAATAGTTATAGTTTTTTTTCAAAATTTTGTTTCTATTTATTTGTCTTTTTCAAATTTAAGTAATTTTCTTCACAGAAGCAGGCATTTTAGTTAGGAATTTCGGTTGTTCTTAATTTATTTAAATCAAACCGTTTGCCCTTTCCGGGTGAAAATTTTTTATCACCAATCGCCAGTATTTAAATAAAAGAAATTACGTGTATAAATAAAAATATTGTCAAACAAGTTTTCCTATTTACAAAAATACGAGCGATTATCTTCTTCGTGGAGTTAAAAACTAAAACTGTTATCGCCAGCATAATCTTAATGGCAGCTATAAATAACACCGACGGCAAGGAAAATTGATTTTCCAAACCTGTCCCGGCTAGGTAATAAATTCCTCGTGATTATCAATTTTGTCATACATTTTAATCTTCGAAAAATCTTGTACGCGTACGATCGGATTTTGACGTTTCAGAGCAATTTCGGTGAGAGCAATGAGATCGACGAAAAATTCGTGGAGAAAGAAAAACCTTGGTACCTGACTGACGGGACGATGTTGCCCGTCAAAACAAAAGGTCCGGTGCGTCTGTTCCCGGATCAGGCGGACGGCGATAGGATTATTGATCAGCTTATGTACATTCCTGAAGATTACCAGGGTAATGGTAATAGTAGATATATTATGCAACAAGTGCGGTAAACGGCATTTGACTCACGAGTGACTTAAAAAGTTTTATTTTTTTTCTACGGCCAGTATTAGTTTTTCAAATTATCTAGGGATAGCAATAGAATACTTATGTGTACAGGGTGTTCGTAATTGGAGTGTTTTGACAGGAAAAACCTATTTTCACGAAATTATATATTTTGCACCAAAACATGCAATCTCGTAACAAGAAATTCTATTCTATCTAGTTATGTTGTAGTCCACAATGGCGATCGTTAAATATGGAGAAATATTTTGCTTTAGAAGTTCGAAATAAATCTCCTAACCCCCACACGATAGGAACCATCGACTCTCTTTCTTCGGAAAATGCAATTTCAATTGCATTGTGTCCAATTCTTAACCAGAACCTGATCACTCGTTTTCAGACCAAACTACAAAAACCTATCTAATAAATAAAATCGCCACAGACAACTAAATGACCCGAGCGAGTTCAAACCCTTACGGATCATATGGGGAACACGTGATCCTCCCCTCCAAGCCCCGAGAATCCAGTATTGCCGTGTTGCAAGATAGAACGCTACGTTGTCGGGCTCATTACGGCAAATTTTCAAACTCAATGAAATGATTAATAATGAATGAATGAATAACTTAGTATATTAATGAATGAATAACTTAGTATATTAATTAATATTAGTTATTTTGTTAGACTATTTAACAAATCTGTCGGGAACTAAATTGACTAAATTCGCTATAAAATTAAACTATTAAATTATCGTTCAAGCTATCCCTGACGCTTTTTCACGAACCAGCCCATAGTATTAGCAAGCAGTTTTCTTACAAACATTTTTTCTTTCGAATCAGGCTACGATTCACCGGAAAAAGTGATTTTGGCGTACACTGGACTGGGCTCTTGGGGTGCGAAAAGCGGTCCCAGCGTGTTCCAAGAGTGTCCCGTGAGCCGGTGTTCCCTAACGGCTGATAAAAGTAGGGCCGCCGACGCGGACGCCATCATTTTTAAGGATCACTTCGTTAGTCCTGGAGTCCCCAGACCAATGAACCAGGTAACACTTATGAAATTGGGCATGTGGGATACTTAGGAGTTGTTATTTAACGCCTACTTCACCCTCAGTTTTTTTAATTGAAGAGGTAGAACAAATTTTAAATTTCAAAGTTTTTTTTTAATATGTTAGGTTTAATACGTCATGTTACTTTTTTATATGATTATTTATTTTTATATTTATTATTCATGCATAGTTTTCAAGATACAGGATGTTAAACTTTTAAAAAATCTTGTTTTGTTTTCGAGAAAAAATAGAAATCAAATAAATACTGTCGAGTTATTGATAAGTTAGCCTCTTATCACCACACATAATCGTTTTAACGAATTCAAATAACGGTTAATAAAGATATTAATGGAAAAACGCTAATAATTTGTTGTCAAAAAAGTATGATCTGCGAAAAAATTATAATTTGTAGAAGACGCCACTGGACTTCATAATTTTAATTTAATTAATTCTAAATGGGTCTCTTGTCACAACAAACAACACTACCAAATTTCAACAAAATCCGCTATTTTTTAAATTTTGACACCCTGTATCTTGAAAAGTATGCGTTGGACCCATGCTTATATGAGTAATGTATTTTATTTTTTAATTAAATTATTCAATCGTTCTTTCCGGCCGCCCGCTTTAATATCATAAACTAATATCATTCAAACCGAAAAAAAAACAGTCTAATGCACTTCTAAGAGGTCGTCAATACTCAAATCAATATCGATTTACAAAAAAAAGTTCCTCGCCAATCCAACTTGCCTTTTCTTTCAGCGTCGCAGAAGGTTCTTGCTTATAAGAAAATCACTAACCACCATTGAATTTACTATTTTTAAAAAAGGACACATGAAAAAGTTCTCACATATTATTCAACAAGTCGCAGTCTCCAGTTTTGATTTTTTTAAATAAAAACATTTCCAGCTCGTTCTAGATTGGACGGCATTAATCACATTATATTGTATGAAATTTCGATAAAAATAGCAGTTCACAAACACTTTAATTTGTCGTGTCTCCACAAACATACTCTCTCACAAACTTTTATTTGCAACCAAAAAATAACTAAAATATGCACCCAAAGAAAGGTTTCTCGATCGGCGTGTAAACATGCGCTTAAGTTACTGCAATTGTACATGATCTTTGACAGTGCTGCAACGTTGCTGTTGGCTTTCAGCATTTCTATTGTTGAGTTGTAGGGAGAGAACCATTATTTAAAAATATGTACAGTAGAAAGACAGTACAACTTGGCAACAAAGGAGTCGAGCCACCATCTTTTTAACTTTATGGATGAGTCGTCCTTTAGATCATAGATGGCCCTTTAATATCGTTCCCCAGAATTAAAAGTATTAGTGCATTCCTTTTCTTAACTAAAATTTAAATTGCTATGTTACGTTAGGTATTTTTAAATACCTGACCATTAATCGTTTAATTGTATTCCTTAAAAAATTGACACTAGCCCAAACTTACTGTTGGTAGATTTGGATACTATACTTTCTCGAATGCCCCTACCATACGCAGAGCATAAAATTCGCCGACGTTATCAACTGGACCGCGACTTATCGACGAGACAGTGACGTTGTTGCTCCTTACGAGCGTTGGACTTATTACGATCCAGAGGTGACCACCATCGATTAATGCATTAATTTCGAAATAATTTATCTCGATCGTAGGTACGACAAAAGACCCAACACATAGACTACGCGGCGAACAAGACGAAAAAGGTCGCGTGGTTCGTATCGAACTGTGGCGCTCGCAACAACCGGCTCCAGTACGCGAGGGAATTGAGCAAATATATTTCGGTGGACATTTACGGGAACTGCGGCCCGCTAAAGTGTCCCAGGTCCGATAAAAAGTGCTACGAATTGCTGGACAAAGAGTACAAATTCTACTTGGCGTTCGAGAACTCGAACTGCCGAGACTATATTACCGAAAAGTTTTTCGTCAACGGCCTGGGACACAGCGTTCTTCCTATAGTAATGGGTGCCAGGCCCGAGGACTATCAAAAAAGCGCACCAGAAGGTTAGTTCTAGTAGCCCTATATTTATATATGACACGACGGGAATCGCATATGGAACTGTTTTTCTTTTCATGATGTGGATTTAAATTCGATTAAAAAGTAACCTATTTTGAGTCCCGTGTTAACTGAAAAGTCAAGAAAGTTGTAGAGTAATAAAACTTCATTGAGGCTTGGAAATAAAAAAGTGTATTACAAAAGCGAACAAGACAAAATGCTGGAACTTAGTTTTACATTTCTAAAATGGTTGTTTCTTAAAAAGTAAAAATAAATTCTATTCTTTTTCGTTAACTTATTAACTTCAGAACGGCTGTTGTAGGCATTCTGTAAAATTTTGCACAAAAATGCTCTTTTTAGGCCATCAACGCTGCCCTGAGCAGGTTTGATTTAGATTGCTTGCATCGCCGCTAGAGCGCGTTATGTGACCTCACTAAATAAAACGTTATTTTCGCAATGAAATGATAACATTTTTTTGTACCAAAAGATGATCAAATAAGAGTCTACCACGCTAGTGACAAGGGCATTCCGATACCTTTTTCGTAACCTATAGTATCACTAAAAGAATTAAAAACGCTGATTAGTGTCCCAATATTGCGAACTTGGCTCGCGAAACTAGAACATGCAATTTTGTTCTGTTTTGCATATAGTTGCATGTCGTTTATTCCGTAAAGTGGACCAAGACCATTCCAGGAGAAACACTCTCATTCAATGATACAACCACCTCCAAATTTCATTACAACTCCCATATTATTCTTATCTGCCGAAATTCGAAGGAAGATTAACACGAAAGCAATGCCAGGTTGGCAACCCACTAAATCTCCTTGCTAATAAAACTACCTTTTAAAGTCATCATCGTTTTTAATGTGAAAATAAGAAATATAGATACAACGATATATTTTTCAAGGTTCCTATATACACGTCGACGAGTTTTCTAGTCCAGAAGAGCTGGCCGCTTACCTTCACCGTTTAGACAATGACAACGCCCTGTACAATTCGTATTTTAAGTGGAAGGGCACCGGCGAGCTCATTAACACCCACTTTTGGTGCCGCCTGTGCGCCATGATGCATACGCCTCAGCTACCCAGGCACTACGAAGACGTGAACGATTGGTGGAGAGGCCCCGGAATTTGCACGTCCAAAGCTTGGCGAAACGCGGAATTCGTATAAAATCCCTGTCGTTTTGGTTTTATAGGAAATTTTAGACATATCTGCCGGTAAAAAAAAAACAGCAAACAATTTAGCCTTGCTTCGATAGCAATAATAGGACAGTCGGGGAAAAAGCGCATAAAAGACAGATAATTAACACTAGCGATGCTAGTTTATTGTTGTACGTTAGATGCTATTTCTTGTTTGTCCTTTTGAATACGTCACAGGCACAAAATCCAAAAAAAAAAAAAAATTGCGATTAATCCAACTTCGACAAACTGAAGACGACAGCTTGATAATTTAAATTTCATTGTTCTAGGTTAAAGTTGATATAGAAAGGGTTTAAAATAAAATGTCACCACATAAAACGGCTAAAGTACTTATAAAACTAACTTGTAGATATTTAAATTTCGCAGATATGTTTTGAGAACGTCGGCCATCGCTTTTTGGGGTACGCGTTCAAAAATCAAAATTCGAAATCTTGTTTAGGGAAAATGTAGGTCTACGGAATACCAGGGTGCGATTATTTTTGGCCAATTGTATATTTTGCGATTCGTTGGTTCTTAACCTAATGCCTTTCACTTGGTCGCTTCGTGTTGTTTTTGTTTTTAAATAATTTTATTGGGGATCGTTGTTAAAGTTTAGCTATGAAGACTTGTATACCGTGTGTGGTCCAAAACTAAAGACGCTTAAGTGCAATTTTCTTCCAAATAATTAGTTTAACAGACATTTTTGTTTTGTTTTGTATCGGTGTTGAACAGAAATTATATAGTAAATAATAAGCATATACTTGAAAGACGCATAAAGAGACAGTTAAGGCATCACTAGTTACAAAGTCAGTTTTAAAAATATTCAACGAAGATTGAATTTTGTTCGATTTAATTCGGTGGAATATTCACATCGAGATGTTAATCCGCTCAATATCTGTTTTTCTTCAAAATAATTTCACCATAGTAGTCACCATAACATTCTGTGATATTACATAAGGTTTAGTGCAAATCTTCTTAACTTTAATGTTGATTATGTTTTGCAGGCTTGTTGTTCCATTTCTAAGATTTGTTTTGGCCTTTTTTTAATTTACGAAAGGTGTGTGTAAAACTTCTCTAACGAGATTTTAGTTAAGGGATAATAAACTAAAAGTAAGTGACAATTTCGTGACGCAGTATGTATTCGCAAGAAAGTTCCCATTTGTGTGTCGATATAATTGCAAATATCATATTATCAATAGAAAATAAAACACAGTTCCGGTTGCAGTGGTTTTTGGGCGAAATCATTTTTCTTGCAAGCGCCTCGCCAGAAAAATTAAACATCGCAAAGATGGTCAATCCCTTTTCATTTGTAAATGTGTGCGCACATAGTATATGTATATTTATAAATACAATTCGTATTGTTAATAATTTGTAAGTCAATAAAATTTATTAAGTTTTTAATGGCGTGTCAGTTAATATTTGTCAATTAAACATGAAATTTTAAGGTATAAACTTTTCACATAACCTAGAAACCAACACCTATCGAAAAAGTTACGGAGGGGATGAAGCGGTATGAAGCAGCTTATGAAGCATTAGGAGAGGAAGACGGAAAGAACAAAAAATATACAGAAGAACTTAGTGATGAAGCTATTGCAGCTATTCAGGAAAAAAAGCGCTTACACCAAAAATGGCTCTGTACAAATTCGGGAGAAGACCTACAGAAATATGAGGACAAAAACAGAGAAACAAAAAAAAAAGAAAAATGGGATAGACTCTGCCAAAACATACAACAGTATACAGGAGGTACAAGATGCTCGGAATCATGGAGAACAATAAGATCTGTCAGATCAAATACCAAAGAGAAAGTCAATATACAGTTTATCAAAGAAACCGAATGGGAAAATTATTATCAACAACTACTAACGGAGACACGACCACAATTCTGGCAACAACTAACATACCAAATACAACCTAACAACAATCTAAAGCATGTAACAATAGAAGAAAAAGAAATAATAAAAGCCATTAAAGAATTAAAAAACAAAAAATCACCAGGGCCAGGGGGGATAGTGAATGAACTTATTAAGTATGGGTCGGACAAATTATTCAGAATATTGAAAAACATGTTTGAAAGAGCAATAAATGGAGAAACGTTACCAAGGGAGTGGAATACGGCATATATAAGCTCTATTTTCACGAAGGGGGATCGTAGGAAGTGTACCAACTACAGAGGAATTAGCATTATATCAAGCATGGGAAGACTATATGGAAAGATAATCAAAAACAAAATAGAAGACCAGATAATAGGGAAAATGGGTGAAGATCAAGCCGGTTTCACGGCAGGGAAGTCATGCGTTGATCAGATATATACGGTAAGGCAGACTATCGAAAAGAAAAAAGCTAAAAACAGAGACATCCATTTAGCATTCATAGATATAAGAAAAGCTTATGACTCTATACCCAGACAACAACTTTGGAAAGCAATGGAAGATATTGGGATAGAAAGAGAACTAATAAAAGCCGTAGATACAATGTACAAGAACAACGAGTTGTCGGTTAAAATAGGTAATAGGTACACAAATCGATTCACAACATCAAAGGGCCTACTACAAGGATGCCCTACATCAACAACGTTGTTTAAAATCTATCTTGAGAGGACGCTAACACAATGGAAAAGAAAATGTCAAGGTATGGGAGTCCCAGTACGCGACGACCACTTATACACCCTAAGCTTTGCCGACGACCAGGTGGTCATAGCCCAGGATGAAGACGACTTGAGTTACATGCTCAGAAAGCTGAAAGAGGAATATGAGAAGGTAGGTTTGGAAATAAACTTCGAAAAGACAGAATATCTAACAACAAAAGAAGGGGAAATCGAAGATTTGGAAATAGATGAAAACACAACCGTAAAAGCAACAGACAAATTTAAATACTTTGGGTGTATAATAACAAAAGATGGATCAACAGAAGAAGAAATCAAATCTAGACTAGGTCAGGGTAGAACATGTATAAAACAATTGAACTCCATTATATGGAACAAGAAATTAACAAAGAAAACAAAAACAACAATATTTAAGACAATAGTAGAAAGTATAATTACATACGGAGCAGAAACCTGGCTATTGAACAAAAAGAGCAGATCTAAAGTAACCGCCGTAGAAATGGAATATTGGAGAAGGTGTTGCCAACGAACACGCATGGATAGAATACGTAACGCAGAAATCAAGAGGCAAATGAATGTAGAAAAAGACTTATTAACTACAATAGCAGAAAAACAGCTTAAATGGTATGGTCATGTCAGACGAAGTGACGATAGACGGTGGATAAAGAAAATCACAGAGTGGAGCCCTACGGGACGTAGAAAGAGAGGAAGACCCAGAAGATCGTGGAGGGATGAAATAGATGAAGCCATGGAGGAAAGGGGGTTGGAAGACGGAGATTGGAATGACAAAGATGACAAAGATGAATGGAGAGTCTGGTTGAGAGAGGGAAAACGGCGCGAGCTGTAACAAACCCCATATATATATATATATATATATATATATATATATATATATATATATATATATATATATATATATATATATGAAGCGGTAAAAGCCTTAATCACGTATTCCGCTTTAGAAAACTCTCTTTAATAATTGAAAACAAAAATTACTACTCTCCCAAATATATATACCAATCCTGAGTGTGTTAACACCGCCTAAATGCTTTCACAACCCTAGAAGCCAGCCTATTAAACTACAAGCTCGTTCCCTTTTGGCGGCTGGGTGGCGCAGTAAATAATTTTTTCTACTCCCGTCTGTAAAATACCTAATTACCCACCGATCTAGCGTGCGGGAAGCGTCACTTTACCACATCGGTTTCGTTTCCCACGAATCCGAGTCACTTCGGACATTTCCGGGATTTTACCGCTTGGAATTTTCACGTTTGCCAATCCTGACAGTCATGTAATTGAACGTGTTTTGCGAAAATGTAGACATTTACGGCACTTGTTGCATAATATACTATTCCGTACGCTGTCTGGTCGGTCTGTGGTTGACAATTTGATTGAAATATCTTAATTCCTAGATTTCCGCGAAAAGATTTTAGAAAAACTGCGTAATGCTGATATCAATTTTTCCAATTTATTTGAACTACATAACAAACATGATGTGCAAAATGATATGGCTTGGATATTAACGCTACTTTGTACTAATCGTTTAACATGGAGTTGCAAAGCTTAACAATATTTAAGGACTAAATATCTCAATTGGATCTTCGAGTATTAACGATCTACGATATGTTCCAAATATAATGGAATTCTTGCTGGTCATAGAGCCGATGCAAATTAAACACTATTGGATAAAAAAAACATTCTTGATTTTTTTACTTGACACTGTCATTTTTATTTTTTGGAATTGGAAAAATATATAGAAATAAAATCATTGAGAATGTCGAAACGAAATATCGTGAGCTTTGAAAACAGCTCTTTGGGAAAATTTAATTCTCTATAAAGTCGTTTCCAAGAAATTAAGCCTTAAACATTAATAAGTTTTTGTGATTTAACTTAACAACAACTCATTCTAGAAAAAACAACAATACCGATTTGCAAAGGGAATTCAACCCTCCATAAAAAAAGTCCTCACCATTTATTCACGATTGAACTGAAAACTGAAATCCTTGTTTTTTTGGTTTCAGCAATTTTTTTATATATTTTATTTATTATTATATAATCAATACAATCACTAAAAACAATTTTAAAAATTTGTATATAGTATAGTAAGTATACAAAAAAGTGATAAATGGATACGAATTATTTATAATATACTAATGCCTAAAATATTATGTATAAACAATTTTCAAAATATTTTTAGTAATTGTATTAATGATATAATAATTTTCGATCACGTGGAATATGAATTTGATCCGTTGAATTGAAAAAAATGGGTGCAAAACGAAGAAAAAAAGGATTTCACTTTTGGTTCAAGTGCAATCCGGAATAACTTTTTTAGAAATAACTCTAGAAAAAAATATTAAGATACTTAATTGTAGAGCATTAAATTCCCTTTAAAAAACGATATGTTTTTTTGTATATTTATTTGTTTGTTACGCCGAAAAAACTTATTAAACTTCACAAAGGAATCTGATAAAAATTTTCAGAGCTTTTTTTTTGTGTACCTCAATCGTTTTGACGTATCATCATCATCATTAGGTTTAAAAAATCGAAAATATTAATATTAATATTAAGAGCTTAAACTTAAACACGATATTTTTTTTCCCGTCATTCTGAATAAAATTCAAAATGGTTGAATGTTTTGGCCTAGCCTATTATACATATCAAGTCATGATTTAATTTGCAGCGAACTCTATCGCGAAACGAGTAAATTAAATGGGGCTCCTAGTATGCTCGTAAATAATAATACACACGTCACAACGAATACAATTTTTAAAAACCCCGAAAATGTATATATATATATATATATATATATATATATATATATATATATATATATATATATATATATATATATATATATATATATATATATATATATATATATATATATATATATATATATATATATATATATATATATATATATATATATATATATATGTGAAGTTTAACAGAAACGCTACACCAGGGCCCGAGACACACTTAAACAACTTCGATCGAATAAAAATATTCATCAACGATTCGTGTGCGTCGACAGGAGGGATGGTATACAATATCACATTTATGCAACACATATAAGCTTATGAGTAAGATACTATACAGAGATTCGTCGACCTTTGTGCTTCGTATTATAGTCAACCACAGAAATGTTGGGTAGAGGCAGTGTAAATATTAAAGTATTTTTATAAAATATAAAAAACTACTAACCACACATCAACAAAAAGTAAATTTTTAATTAATTAGGTGAGAAAACTATGCAACCCGACCGATCTAGAGTAGAAAGAATTTAATATTAGACAGTCAATGAAAAATGTGTTAAAAATAGTTTTGTTTGAAATTCAATAAGTTTCGGTCATCTCACTTTTATTATGCAAAATGGCTTTCGGCCTATTTTTAAGAAAACGCTAACGTTCTGAACAATTGTCTTCACGGGGCCAATTCGATCCCACTTTTCGAGATATCTCTGCTCAAAGTTGAAGAAAGTGGAATTTTAATAATTTTCCTATAATTTTAACAATATTATAAATAAAAGCCTTAATGGGGGTCCATATGTGACTGATTACATAAATCAAATCAGAAAACACAGAGAATAAAAAAACGTTGTAGTTTTGGTAACAATATTAAACAGTTGCAAAATAATGAATCGTTTTTCTCATCTTTCCCTATCTTGCCAAGATGTTCAATCACTTCGATTTTAAAATATCCACGTTCGGTCGAAAAATACGATGCCGACTATCTCATTTTATATCGATAAACTAACCAAAACACCACGTTTCTTTAGCATTTCTTTTAAAATTGGTTCTTTTTTTTTCTTTTCAGTCTTCTTCGATTTCATACTGTTTTTTTAATGCACAACTTTCTGCAAAGTCCTTAAACTGGCGAAATTCTACTTTCTGCAAGTATTGTCATAATTCAAATTATAAGCTTACTTATCCTTGTTTTCATGTCACGTATACGTCTGTATATCTTACGAAATTTATTTGGAGATAAAAGAAAAACAAATGTGAAAGTTTGTTGTCGATAAATCGGTAGATCAGGAAAAAAATATACAAAATAATCGCATCTCATTTTAGGCTGATGTCCGATATCATGTTTTCTACAGTATTTTTGTATTTGTTATTATAGAAATTAACTAGACAACCATAATAATCGCTTCTACCTTAAAATTGAAGAAAATAAGGCAGAAAATAATAGCAGACTTATTTCACCGACACATACTATAAAATATGTATTTTTTTTGTTGAAAAATTCACTAGAATATATTTTTTTAATTATTGACATACAAGATTGTACAAAATCTAAAAGCTAACTTTCTGAACAATAGTGGGGCCAAATCGATCCCATGTTCAGTTTTCGAGACATCTCTCAGTGAAATGTTAATAATTTTCCTAAAATTTTAACAATATTACGAATAAAACCCTTACTTTTTTGACAATTTTATCCGGCGGTTCCATACGTGACACTACCAAAATGTTGTATTTTTGGTAACAATATTAAACAGTTGCAAAATAATGAACTGTTTTTATTCATATTTTCCCCGAACGTCAAGAACTAATACTACCAATAGTAATTTTATTTTTAATTGGCCAAAAGCCATTTTGCAGTGGTGAGCGGTTGTTAAAACGCTGTTAGCATTACAAAATCGATGAGTTCTGCGTTGGGCTTATAAAAAAAAACAAAAACAAAACGAACAAAAGTAAAAATGTTATAAACCCATCGATCCTTTAATATCGAAATTTTTACTTATAATTTTTAGTCCTTACTTTTTTTTTAGCAGTGTATTAAATGCCGTCTTTCAAACTGCAAACCGAAAAAGGGTTAGCTCGACATTTTTCCTTAAAGCAAAACTTAAAATATGCACGTAGACTGGTTAGTTTAGATACTAATCTAACATCGTAACCACTTACTTCTTAATCTGAAGTAATTTTATTTTAACCCAGCCTATCTCATTTCGGCTGGTGGTGGGGGCTGGCTAATCCTACCCGGAGTGTCCTGGTTAAGTTGGGAAGCGGTCACACTTCTCGTTTGAAGAGTAGAATTCGGTGTTTCGTCGAGGAGCTGCCTTAATCTCTGCAGCTGCGCTTCCAATTGCCGGTTGTGATCTTCCAGAATTTGCATCCTCGCTTCCAACCTCCCTTTGTGCTGCCTGAGCAGTCGCGCTTCCGCTAGAACGTCGTGGTGAGGCTGTTGCGGAGGATGGGGGGTCGGCCCGTGCTAACAAAAAAGGTTACCGATACTCGCAATATGCCGTCTCGAGTTTTACTACCTGCAATTGTTCGTACTCCTGCAACAGGGCCTGGTTTTCGAACTCTAGCTCCCTGATCATTTCCTGAAGTTCCGCCCGTTGCTCCTCATCGATTACGAGCATCAACTGTCCGGGGCTAGCGGGCGCCCCTTCTAGTGACTGGCAATAGTCGGCTATGAGTCTGTGTTCATCCTCCGGAGAAGCTGCCCTCAATTCTACCTCCGCTAAGCGGGAGGCATATATTTCTAACCTATGAAACATAACCTAAAAGGTAACCCACGGTAAATTGTCATAAGGAACGAATGATAACGGTTTCCCTAAATCTCTCTGCAACTCTCTATTGGTTAGGATTCGAGTGATTGAAAAGCGAAGAAAACTTAAATGCCGCCGGCAAATGTAAACCATTTTGTTGAAAGCTCTCATGCCTCACTTAAAAGTAAAGAAAACCTATAATAAATAATAATAAAGCATACACATTAGTAGGTTTTGTTAAAAGAACTATTTTGCTATTACGTAAGGTCAATTGCTCAATTGGTTTATCGAATTGATGTTAAGATTCTAAAATAAATTGAAAAACAAATGAGCCAACCGCTATCTTATATAATAAATAGATTAATTTCTACAGGTAAGTCTTCTCTTTGATGCAGTAAATCGTAGGTAATTAGAATCAAACCAACTGTTAACTGTGGAATACCAGAGGGAACAGTCTTAGGTCCCATTTTATTCAATATCTACCTAAATTATTTACTTAGGATGAGTACTAATGGAACACTTATATCATTCGCGGATGATACAGTCTAAAATGATGGAAGCCGACGCTTGAAATAATGTTCAATTGCAAACTAAGGCAGGTCTTTGAGCAATAACCAACTGGTTTGACGAACACTTACCATAAATTCGCAAAAAACTGTGTATGTACCCTTCGCTAATATTACCAAGTAACAATATTGTGGTAAACCTGACACAAAGATTCGAATTGTGGCAAACAGAAATAAAAACAGTGTCATATATCTTGGCATAGCATCGGACAGCCATTTGAACTAGTTTATAAGTCACTATGATTGATGATGGTCACTTTACTAGGGAAAAAGCGAAAGAAAACTTAATAGAACCATTTGCAAAGTAAAGGATGGGACAGTGTACCCTGTATGTTGGGAATAAATTATGTAACACAATTCCTGCTGAAATGAAAAATATTATAACATCTAAAGGGTTTGGCTATAAAGTGTCAAATTGGTTAGTGGAAAATTATGTTTAAGCTATGGTAGGCTAGGATTATATATTTCACTTTGTCAAATAAATAACACTTAAGGCAGCAGACGAGTTAAGCAACTCAAGCTTAATTCAGTGTTACCGAATTCTATCACAAATGTTATTTATAACGACTTATTTTCTTGTTAATCCCAAATTCAAAATTTAAATTTAATATGTTATTAACCTAAAACGTCCTGTAATCAGTAAAATCTAGCGTTATGTTGACTTAAAAGCTTGTATCTCATGCACAATAGACAATTTATTGTTTTTAATATTATTATTGCTGTATATGAAGAATTACTTCACTCCTTTAATCTTAAAACTCTTACGCAAAAATGTCCTGTGAAATATACTAATTTGATTCTTGTTTTTTTCTTGCACTTTAGAAATTGTGTTAATGCGACGTTGCCGAATGTGAGAATTTTTTTGTAGTGATTTTATTATTTATTGTTTTTCCTTGCTTATAAATTATAATTAGAATAATAAACATAAGCAAAAATATAAACTCCTCGCCTACCTAGAATGCATGTCGTTGTGCTGCGGCGAAGCCACCGGACTTTCCAACTCGTCCCCTTCGAGAACCGACCTGACCGGCAAATAACCCATCCTGGGATGCTTCGTGAAGTATCGCTTGCTCTTGAATTTGTTTTTCAGCGCTTTGGTGAAATCGCGCATGTCCTCTATGGAAGTGGTGGCGCCGCAATACTCGTGCATCGGATGCGTCAGTTTGTGTCCCTTCGTCAACTTGCCGGAAAAGAAACAACTCTGGCACATGTCAAAATTAAAACACTTGAGGCAACGGTATCTCATGCCCACGATCGGGTACTGTTTGCACGAATTACATTTCGCTTGGTGCTTGGAATTCTCCGCGGCGGCGATGCGATGCAACACCGGCAGCCAGACAAGAGACTGAGGCTCCTGCTTTAACCAGGCCAGAAAATGAGCGGCTTCCAAGTCTTCTCTCTCTCCTGTAATAGCGTGTAAGAGATGCGTCAATTGATAATCCTTGTTACTTAACAGTAGTTCAAATGTACCGGCGTGGAAGAAATTGATACTTTGAAAAAATCTTAACCCTTGTTACTTAATAGTAGTTCAAATGTACCACACCAGGAAATATAATTATTTAAGAAAATAAGGCCATTTGCGGTGTCATTGGTCGGTTAAACACAACCATAACAGTACCTAAACAACTTCTAACGCTGGGTTCAATATTAGACCCTCCAAAAGCGGCCACTTCGCCCAGCTGCCTGGGCACTTGCAGTATATCGTGGAGCAGGAGACCCAGTTTCCTTTGGTCTGCTTTCTGATGGGGATCCGCGATTAATCTGAAGAGATACCTATATTTATCCTCCAAATGACCTTTGGACAGTAACGTAAGCCCCACCTAAAAACGTTTACGGCTGACGGAAGATAAAATCCACGGCCGCGATACAAACTTTGAAGCTGAGGACGCGAATTTGGCCGGTACGTTGGCTGTCATAGACGTTCAGCAGCCAATTCAAGGCCAAATCAACGCCGAGGGGTAAATCTATAGCGTTAGGATCCTGCGACGACAGGCTACCGTAGATCGCTCTAAGGACCAGAACCATGTCGGCGACATCTATTGAACGCCAATTCGAAATTATTATAGCGAGACACTCCGTGCCTTGGAATTTACCTAATATTTTATCATTTTGAGCCCTAAGACCATGCAAATCAAACGCTTCGGATACAACGTTTAGGTTAACTTGATCGAGACATAGTTTTTTTTGAATTGCCCTAAGCTTCATGGCAGTACGATAAGCAGAGAACCGAACATCATTAAGTTGTAGGAGCGAGCCGGCCAGTTCTAGCATTTGAGGATGATCCCAGTGGGTGGTCTCTGTGCTGTGATTTATATAGTACGGAACCTTATTTGGAGTTGTTGCTCTCTCCCAAGGGGGTTGGACGCTTGAAGGGCCAGGGGATATTTCTCCTAGGAAGAGTTAAATCGTTGAAATCAAATTAGTACAAAACACAATTTACCAACCTTGACAACTACTAGTCAACTGTTCCCTTCTTTCTCTTATAGCAGCCTGCAGAGCTCTACATCTAGCGGTGCAATCCTCCAATTGAACTGCCAAATTATTAGGCAAAGCGCTGCCGATATTCATAGCTTGCATTCTGCCGTCTTCCAGTGACCGCTGCAGCGATGGAAGTTGTTGTTCCAGTATTCGGAGATTTGTTAAAAGCTCGCGTGCCTCGGCGGCGCTTCTCGGCCCGCTCCATGTTAGCGTCGCTCTTTCTAGTCGAGAGACGGCAGAACATGATTCCTCCAGAGCACTAGTCAACTGTTTCAATTTCTAAAGAGAAATTAAAGTATTTTTTGGGTTTATACTATTTTCCTTTGTGAAATAACATTCAAGAACATACCAAAGAATTCTGTTCAAATTTGGCGGCAAGCTTATCTGATTTATCTATAAGAGCATTCCATTTGTCCGAAAGTTTTACGAGCTCTCTTCTTAAGTTCCTGGCTAGTTCTCCAGATGGATCTCCGGCTACGAACTGCCTGGCGCTGCGTAAGCTGGCCTCTACAAGAGGTCTTTTGTCTTCAAGCTGCTGGCGGAATGCTCTGTGGTCGTCTTGCCTTGCTGCTAGACCTAGTTCGGTATCTTTTCTAATGACCCATTCAGTCAGTTCTCTCAGAGAAAGAAGCACTGAATTCCAATAGTCAACATTATGCTCAAGACGATTTCTCAAGTCAGCTGTACGGGTTTTAAGAGCCTTGAAAAAAGTGCAAGTTTCCTAGAGTTTTATAGCATTTAGGTAGTTTTATGTATAAATGTTCTATTCGCATTTTAAATTTAATTAGCCAACGGAACTGTAAATAAGAAAGTTACTTACCTGCCACCTCCGTTCCATTTCATCTCCTCTAAGCTGCACCATCACAGCATCTTCAGGCGATAGAGTACCTAAAAGGGCCAGGTGAGAAGAACGTAGAGCTGCATGCGTCTGAGATTGTCGTTCAATATCAGCCTGAATTTCTTTCAATTGATGAGCTGCTCTTCTTGATTCACTGTCGCCTTCTAGGGTCTCTACCACGGACTCAACCTCACTGAGCCATGCCAAGAATTTATCCAGAGATCTATCAAAATTTTGTAGAGAACTCAATGCTGAATGGAGCAGCTTGCCACGATTAATGATACATGCGTCCAACCGTAAATAATGTTGATTTATGTACTCAGCTGCCTAAAATATGGTGAGATATTGAAAGGAATGTTTTCTCAGAAAAATATTTAAAACTTACCTTCTTGTATCTGCTAGTGTCTTCATGTTGGTGAGCAGTGATTAACCTTTGAGTAACTTGCTGGAAACACTCAATTTGAGCTTTAAACTGATGGAGTTCAGCATGTAAACCCTTTTGCTCTCTGAGTTGTGCCTCGAGTACGTCAGCGGTGTGCCCCACCGGTGCCATACTCGCTATTCTGGACTCCATCCTCTGAAGCCATACTTCTAAATCCAACTTTTTCTGTTCAAAACTCTCCTCCTTCTTTTGCATTGCGAAATCGAATTCGCTAAATCATACCAATGAAACAACCACCATATTAAATATTTGGATGAAAAGTTGACCTTTATAGGCGGTAGATGTTGGGAAATCAATGTTTACCTGCCCGGGGTAAATGACCGCGCATCCAAAACTTTATCCCGATATTTTTAAGAGCGAAACTTACTTTTGAACTACACGAGCTATGTCTGCTGCATTGTACCTACAATCTCAAGACCAGCACAATGAGGAAGATAGTCTTATAAATTCATAAGAGGTAAACAGAAATTTTTGTCAACCCGGAAAAATAATGAAAATAAATTGGTTGTTCGCATAATTTTTAAGCGTTCTGTGACCGTAAAGAAATTATCACAGAACATCAAAAAGCAATTTCTAACTTCAGAATAACCGTCGTAACACAAATGCATTAAACAGAAACAAAATCATTATTCTTGTAGTGCTTCAAGACGGATTTTTTACTTTTATTACATTCGATTTCTTTTAATAACAGTTGATTGGATATCTGAAATTCGAATCCTGAAACGTTACGTTCTGTGATGTTCGATCTATGTTTTAGCTGTGTCTGTCATTATATGTTTACGTGTCATAAATTTGTAATAGTACCATTTAATTGTTTGCTGAACTCTCATATTAAAATATGGTAAGATTTAGTGTTTCTCTAATAATTATTTTTATTTTAAATTTCTAATATTTCTCATTTTTTGTGCTTTTTAGGCGAGATATTTTAAAGAACAGGACATTGATGGTATGTTTGTATGTTAATTCCATTTTAATGGAAATTATCCCCATTTGGGTATATGATAACCATAACTTTTCATTTTGCAGAATTCCGAGAATGTTTTTACCTATTTGCTCGTTCCGGTAACATTAAATCATTAGATGAGTTAACTGTGATTATGAGAAGTTTAGGCCTATCTCCAACAATTTCTGAGCTAGCTGGCTATTTCAAACAAAAGGCAATTGTTTCTCAATTTTTGTCATTAATTTAACTAACTGAGGTGTTTCAGGGAGGAAAAATGTCATTTGCTGACTTTTTGGAAGTGATGCATATCCACTCAAGGGTTGAACATTTGCCCAAAGAGATAGTTGACGCGTTTAAAGCAGGGGATGCAGAAGGACGTGGTGTTATTGAGGCCAAACATTTGCGGCATCTACTTCAAAATTGGGGAGAGAGATTATCTGCCAAGGAAGTTGACCGCATCTTCCGTGAGGCTAATGTCAACAACCACACTCTTGTTAAATATGAAGACTTTGTTAAAATTGCCTGTGCTCCTGTTCCAGATTATTACTAAAAATGTTTGAAGTTTATTGATTTTGTTTTATGAATATGGTTATGGTTAAAGTGTATTTATTAATTAATCTTATAAATAAAATACTTCAGTAATGAATGTACTTTTATTTTTGAAATATTGCGAACGTAGGACGAAAAACTAATAGTTTCGGAAATAGAGAAATACTATTGGAAAAAGGTTTTTTTTTTCCTATTATACAATGAGCTCGCGTCTTGACGGCTGCCCAGCTTATTCCACATATCAACGAGTAAATTAGGCAATTGAGGTAGTCGTTAAAATCGGACAAACACAAACACACCCAACGCTCCCGGTGGAAATCGAACCCACAACCTCCGGCAATTAAAAGGGTATTTTTAAAAAACAGATTCTAGTCGATACCGTTTGGGTTCTGTGCCATACCAACCGTACCAGAGACTATCGTCAGTCCCTACCTGCAGTTTATCTACGCTGAGCGGCATTATTTTAACCTAAAAATACTACGCTCATTCATTCCTACAAGTGAAACATTTTTACTTAAATTAAGTGGCTTCATATTTACTTCGCAATGGCGACTGCTATGCCGATAAACCCTAAACCATTCCTGAACAGTCTCACAGGTAAAGCCGTTCTGGTTAAATTAAAATGGGGACACGAGTACAAGGGATATCTGGTATCAGTAGACGGTTACATGAATTTACAACTGGCCAATACAGAGGAATATATCGACGGAAGTGTTACAGGTGATTTTTTATGTAATGCTAGCAATTTATGAATATCTTTCTTCTTTTCTGTTGTTTCAGGGAACTTGGGAGAGGTTCTTATTCGGTGTAACAATGTACTTTACATAAGAGGGGCTGAAGAAGAAGATGAAGAGGGAGAGACGAGAGACTAATAGTGCATAAGTGTATATGTGTGTTTCTTATAAAACAATTTTAGAAATAATGGAACGATTCTTTATTATAAAATAAAAGCCACCAAGATAGCAAACAGTTTTTTAGTGAGACACCTTTATTCATACCCTGTATAGTTTTATAATTTTTCATGTATTCATTAAGAAATAGAAATGCATTCAAAAATTTAGTTTTGTGGTTTCATGGAGAGTGATTCCCAATTTTTTAACTCTTGATTAACGAATAAAACAAAGTAAATCGATTTAAAAGCGATTTCCGGTAAACGCGTCTACGGAAACTTTTTTTCTGATGGAGTATTAGTTGCACCTTAAAGCATATATTTTCTGGAATTAGAAGGGCCACTTTGGAGCGACTTTGTAAATGTAAAATTAGCACTTCGTAGGAAAATTAATTTCTCGAAATTATGTCTTGTATTTATTTAATTTTTAAATCAAATCAGGAACGAAGAATTTATTATACCGAAATACGCGGCGAATCATTTAAGATTAATGTACCAAAAAGCCGTTATATATATGAATAGAGGCCGTACCAAATGCCGATAATATAAGCGTTTTCGAAGCGACGCTAAATAGTATATTATGCAATAAGTGCGGTAAACGTTATTTGACTCAGGAGTTTAAACATTTAATTACAGAAATTTTAAAAATTCCATCCGCTTTTATACCCTTTACCCGTTTGGAGCCGATTGTGAGGTTTCGATTAAGCTGGAGCGATGTAACCTTCATCTCTTCCGGAGGACAATTCGACAGGATGCAGGACGAACAATACCGTTATTATGATCGAACTTAATGACATACTGTATGTTGACTTATTAGCTAATCTTCGTCGCATGACAACGAATGCTTATTATGTAATGGCTGCACGTTTTTAGAGCTGGGGTAGTTTTATTGCTTTTAGAGAATTGCTTCCGTATTTGTTTCGACGATTTGAACTTTCTTTAATTTAATGCTCCCGCAATATGAATTTAGTGTCTAACAAAAGAATCTAAAAAGTAAAAAAAAAAACAACCCATGTAGCTTTTGGTGAATTTTAAAGTATAGCACTTTGGTATCTAGCAAATTATATGATTATTACTGTTACAGGTATTAGACGGTATTAACCCTTATGTTAAAATTTAAATTAGTTTGTGCAAAACTAAAATCAATCGAATTAACTAAAAAAAAACACCAAGCTAAGCTAAAAACTAACCAACAAAAAGTACCAAATCTGTTAAAACTATCAAATGGATTGGATTAGTTTATAATTTTTAGCTAATACGTAACTTACAAGAGTAGATAAGGGACTTACGTGGCCACTTCTCCGATGTTAAACCGGACCGAGCGATTTGAAATATTAACCCTACAACCCGCTGGAGTTCTCGAGCAATATCTATTTTATCGCGTCGCATGGCAGATTTATTAGTTTTCAGATGTTCGGACAGTCCCGATGGAAAAACTTAGAAGTTGACTTTCCCTGATTTATGGCCGGCGGTTTCCCTTAATAAGTCCTGCTGGAGGTGGCGCACCTAATATTAAATTTGTATTTTTATAATCCTCGTTCAATTCAGCATTGGTAGTACGTTTCATGTTTTAACAAGCATTTTTTAAATAACAAACAAATAAAAAATATGCGACACCATTTTAGTAAAATAGTAGTATTTGTTTTTGAGATTTCTTTTGCAAAATTTCTGTATTGACGATACTCGTAAAACAAATTAAATTAGAACAAAAAATGTTCAGATTTTCACAGTTTTAACACGGAGACGCATTTAAATCCAATTGGTCATTAAGTGATAAATTGTTATCTCCATGGCTTCCAACAAATTCTTTGTTTTGCTTTTTGAATGATTATGTAAAACATCAAAATTATCGTCAAAGTTTGTGCATTTCTGAATTTAAAGGAATGGCATAGTTAGAATCCGAATGTTTATTTTTAATGCGTTTTTACCGGTTTATCCGATATAAATTTTGGGACAAGATCCACATTTCAACTTGTAGACTCCGGATTTTTGAGTTTTTGGTAATTTAGTTTTATTGTTTTTTAGAAAATGTCCTATGGTTTTAAAAACAATATTAATGCCAAATTTAGATAGATGTTTCGAAATTTTCTTGCTAGGTTCTCCTATGTAACCAACCCAACACGCCCCCTATCGAATGTTTTCGGTAGATTTTAGCCAGTGATGGCATTTTTTCGCAAAATTGAACCCAAAAATTTGAGGTAGTAGAAGGAGTATGCAAAAAACACAGTGTTAAACACTCGCTACGCTCGTGCCAAATCAAATCGCTGACTATAGTGCAAAAAAGTAACTGAATAATAGATGTACGTTCAAATTTCTTTTCTAGTAAATAACTAATCAAAAATAGAAGAAGCTTAACAATTTTAAAGTTGGAATGCGCCGTATTTATTGTTTCCACTTTGTAGGAAATAGTGTGAAAAAAAATATTTTTGTATCATCTTGGTCTTTAATTCAATTTAATTTTTATTTATTTAATTAATAGCGTTTAATTTTTCGTTTAATCAATGCTTAAATTTGCTTTGCAGAGTCGAAGCGAAACCTATTTTTATTTTTAACGTAACTCGCGTAACAAATATAGTAGTTCTCTCATTAACGAGGCGGGCAAATTGTTCAAATACCCGCTACCCGATTATTTGTTCACAATTAAAATTTTCGGCATATTAACCCTTTAACCCCGCTCCGTACGTACCTGTTTGTCGGACCGATGGTTTGATTACACAAAGATTATAGAAGTTGCATCATTACGGCTGCGGGATTGCCAGTTAATTGCAACAAAATAATGGTTTACTTTGTGAATGGTAAACCCAACTAAAGTCTATTTCAGACAGGTGGAGAGTAGTAAAACCTCAGGTACGCAAAGGGACTACAGAATGACCCGAAACTTTGATTGTTCGGTTTCTTTGCAGGTTTTAATGGGATAAAAATACATTTAACGATCTCCTCTTAATGTTATACACCCCATTTCACACAACCATTTCACGGATTTCACGGACAAATTTAAGATTTCTCATTAATTATAGGACTTTGAACGATTTTAAAAATAAATTTTTAGGTTTTCGAAATTTTCAAAAACTTTCTGTGTGGTGCTCTTTCTTTTTAAAGTGTTTTCGAACATTGCTCGAATTTTGCGTCTCGATTAACCCCTGTAAATAACATCAATTAAAAAAATTATGCCCCGTAAAATGCCATAAAGAAAGAGAAATTCAATTTTAAAAAGAGATTGGGCGTTTGTATTGTGTGTGTTGATTAAATTATAGACAAAAAACAGATCAATAAATTGAGAGAAAAGTGTCTGAATACCACTCGTGTGGGGTTTGTATCTTTTGCAACTTTAACTTTTTTTTTGTTAGTTTATAATTTCGTAAAAATCTTAGGGGAGCTTCGAATATGGTGTTATATTTTTACTTAAAATCAAGGTAGACGGGCTAAGATTTTTTTAAGTCGTAATCTTATTAAAAACTACATTTTAGAATTGGCACAGCAAAACGGTCTTATTTTATGACTAAAGAACAAAATAATTCAGTATCCTTAATACAAGTTTCCCGAACTGCATTTCTGTCCAAAAATATTAAAAAAGAGACGAAGCCATTCTGCTGTATAATTTTCTATTTATCAGAGTTATAACGAGATTTTATGTAACACTTGCGGCTGTAATATAATTTATAAAACACGTTGGCCTCCAAGGTCCCCGGACTTAACTCCCTTGGACTTTTTCTTATGGGGCTACATAAAAAATGAGGTATTCAAAGAATGTTTTGACAACGAGGAACAATTACGTCAATCAGTACGAGCGGCGTTTAATAAAATTACTCCTGAAATGTTAAGTCGTGTTTTGGAGTCTACCGTGAGACGGGCGTACTTATGCCTAGAAAATGGAGGTCATTTATTCGAACATTTGTTATAGAATTTGTTTTTCATTAACTTGTTGGATTTAGTTGTTATGTTAAATGAACAGTTAGAGTTAGTAAATAAATAAACACATTAACTCGAACTTGTCAACCATTTTCTTTTGCCTTTCATCGTTCGGATCTCATGGCCTACTACAATAAAATACTAGAAATGTATTAAAAATCCATTTTTCTGGATAAAAACATAAGTAACCGTATTGTATCGTACATCGTTGAATTCGCAATGAAAAGCACAACCTAATACTGTGTGTACTTTTTTTCCGTCCCATAAGAAAAATCAAAGTTGATGGTGGTTCCATGGAATCGAAACGCTGTAATGAAAATTTGTTAACGTCAATTTGGAGAGATTAAAAAGTGCCAATGGAAAAGTGTTTTCCGTTTTTTCATATCTTTTCAAATAGCTTTAAAAAATAATAAAAACGAAATCGCAATATTTCGGTTTTTCTCGGATATTTCCGGAACGGCTTGGAATTTTCAAATTTGTAAAGCGGGATCTTGTTCGGTATCAAAATGCGCAACTTTTGGCTAATTTAACCGACACTGTATCTCTTATAGTTTCCGAGATCCCCATGCTGTGCATCCTTATCTTGGACACACTGTATTATATTATATTTTATATATAATATATGTAATAATTCTTATGAAAAAGCCATGCATAAAATTTATTTTTGTTTTTTTTTAGTTGGTCCAAAAATTGTGTGTATAATATTGAGTTTATGAAATGGACTTTTCTGCGAATGATTCTAATATTTCAAATTTAAGGATATGTAGATCTACTCATTTGTTCAAATTTTATCCTTGAGAAAAATGCACAGCAACATTATGAATCAGTTTATGTCCGATAAAGCTACATTGTTTCGGGAATGTTTAGGTTTAATTTAATAATCGGCAATAATAATGAAATGACCTTTGCGAACTTATAGCCGAAACAAGATCGAATTTACTAATCACATCCGACATAACGATTTAAAAACTATGCACATGGATCTGCTATTTTATCTGTAGGTTACTTAATTGATATAATAATTTCTAATAACATTGCGTGATGTTTTTCAGATATTCGGATAGTTTTTTATTTATCCGAGTTAACTTTACATCTTCTTGGATGGTTTTCTCTACTTAATTACTGTAAGTGGCAGGTATGTGTCATTATGGTAATAACAATAATGATTTTAACACAAAAAAGGTAATTAAAATCTTCGAAAAAAAAAAATCAAATTTATTAGAAAATATTTTTTGCTTGATAAAACAAAGAACTGAAAAGATTTATAAAATATTTGTTAAAGGTTTAAAATAACCATCTTATTTGATGTAATTAATTAATTGTGTTCTCTTTAGAAGCGACAGAAATATTTACTACTTTTTTTTGTAAAATACGCAAAAAAATACAGTTCAAACAAAACATTTTTTCTACTGCAGTCTGTAAAATACCTAATTAGCCACCGATCTAGCGCCCGGGAAGCGTCACTTTCGTTTCCCACGAATCCGAGCCACTTCGGACATTTCCGGGATTTTACCGCACTTGTTTAGGAGCAATCGGATGTTTTCGGAGATATTTCCCACGCTTTGAATTTTCACGTTTGTCAATTCTGACGGTCGTGTCAGTGAATGTATTTGTATTGTTTTGCAAAAATGTACCCAAAAATTAATATATAGAAAAATGTTATGCAATATATCAGACCATTTAAATACTACAAGTCGGTAGGTAAAGTGACATTTATAATCTAAGTTTCCCACAGAAATTTTACTTAATTTTTTAATTTTAAATTTACAGTTTTTATATTAATATATTGGCAACGCCAATTGAACCACTTTTGAATATCCATGTCAGTACAAAGAAAACAAAATTGAAAGTGAGGACCTGCTTTTTTTTGCTCATACGATCTTAATTTATTTATTTTTCTTCCAATTACTGTCGTTTTCTTCAAGTAAACTACTGAATGATCAATTGTAAAAGTTAAATATTTATTTAACTTTTTAAAATTGTGTTTATTCCGTTGTTTGTATGACATATCCAATAATACATCTCTCTCTCTCTCTCTCTCTCTCTCTCTCTCTCTCTCTCTCTCTCTCTCTCTCTCTCTCTCTCTCTCTCTCTCTGTCTAACGCACAGAGTTAAATGTTTAAATGGTTTGTAAAATTGTGATTTTTTTGTGACGGTCGTAGAGAAAGTATAGTATGCAACGCGTTCGGTAAACTCCTTGTCTCACTCGTTTATTAAGCATTCGCTTCGCTGGTGCCAAGTAAACTCGTGAGTCATATGCCGTTTACCGCACTTGTTGCATAATATACCATTAAATTCAGAGGAAAAAACGTAGAAATGCATAAAACGAGGCAAAAATATCAATTTAAGCAGAAAATTTGGCTGCGAGCGTAGCTGATTGGACGATGGCGAACATTGACGTTCACGCGTTTATACAATGTATAGAGCGGAATGCGCGAAAATATTAAACACGCAGATTTCGAGGCATTCCGTCGAAAAGTTTTCCGGACGTCCCTCACACCCCGACGTCCTCAATATGTACTTTTACTACTTGGACGCGTCCTTCGACAATAAAACCTCCAAAGATTTTACGGGTCGAATTTACAACAACACGCGTACGATCGCATAGCTCACATTCTCACTTTTCACTGGCCATTGAGGTATAAACAAATTTCCGCGACGGTCTCGCTCGCACCTATCCTCAAACGACGCAAAATGGGCGGGCTCTGGCAATCGCCGCCTCTCCGTTCCGGACCCGGAGCCGGCAGCCGCTGCCGCCGGCAAAACCGTCCCGTCCGTCGTCGCGTCAACGGGAAAACTCCTCAACGTAAACTCAAAAGTGTTTTACATGGTTTTGTATTGTGCGCGCCAACGATGGAGGTGGACCAGCAGAACTTAGCCGAAGAGTACGTTCAGGATTTCGTCCTGGACCACTTGGAGGACATAACGGTGAAGCGCGAGGACAAGAAGCATTACTTCGAGGCGTGCTCGAACTGGCTCGAGGAGGACACGCGGAATTGCAGACCCGATAGCTGGGAGGAACGGAGGAACATGTCGTCTACGCCCGAAACCGTGTACCAACAGCCCAGCTTGATAAATATGTCGCTGATGACGGACCCGGGCACCCCCCCGGAAACACCTCCGAGCCAGTCGCCCATCGCTTACCGTCCCCCGGGTCTCGTGGAGGAGATGATGTGGTTCCCGCAGGCGATGCGGTCCGACCCTCAGCCGTTAGATTTGCGTCCGCTGCATTGCATAAGTGATATCGATTGGGAACGTAGGGAGTACATACCGTCGGGGATGATACTGGAGAATCAAAACCACCACACGCTGCACCACACCAGATCGCAATCGGTGTGTTCCGGTGCCAGTGCGTTATCCGCACGCGTGAATAACCATAATAGCGGCTACTCCACATGTTCCGAGGATTTGGGGCTAAACGACGAGCTCTTGGTGACCCTTACGGTGCGCGAGTTGAACAAAAGGCTGCACGGGTGTCCCAGGGAGGAGGTGGTGCGGTTGAAGCAGAAACGGCGAACGCTGAAGAACCGCGGCTACGCGCAGAACTGCCGATCGAAGAGGCTGCAGCAGCGACAGGACCTGGAGCAAACCAATCGCAGCCTGCAACACGAGCTCCACAGGTTAAAGTCGGAACTCGCGAGGGTCGTGCAAGAGCGGGACCTCTTGAAGCAAAGGCTGCAGCTCGGCAGGAGCCACGTGCACAACCTCAACTCCGACGGCGGCCAGAGTTCGCCGGAGTTTTACCTTTGACACAGCTTCCCGGGTCGGAGGCTATAGTTGATTTCGACCCAGAAGCCGAACAGAATAGCCGCTTCGACGTGAAAAAAGGATATTTTGAGTGATAGTGAGGTGTGTGTTTTTCAATGGTAACGCCGAGTGCAATAATAACACTAAAAAACAACCTCAAACAATCGAATCTTATTCGTGTAAATAATATCGACCCGCACAATGTTATTTTATATGCGTTTGCGTTTATAATTAAAATGTTTATTACGTTTCTGAGCGGTCGACGCTCCAAATCAATTGCATATCTTAAATTTTTTTTTGTTTTTTTTTTCCTCTTTTTTGTACATATTTATAATAATCTGAAGTATTTTTGTATCGGCCGGGCCTTTTAAACCCGTACGGTTATGTTACTTAATGCATATGATATATGGTTATGTTATAACGAAGTTGTAAATAAAATTTAGGTCCAGCGAAATGCTGGCGTAGACGTGATATGTGTTTTTATTTTTCTTCGCCGTTTATTAAATTACTAAAAAAAATAATACTAGTTGCGTCACTTACGCACTTTTTTAATAATTTTGGATTTATGACAGATTTCAAATCAAAACACACAGAATATTTTTATAAATATTTATTTAATGAGAACATTTTTTGGTGAAAATTTTAACAATATTAAATAAAGAAAATAAAAAATTTCCGCGTTTATATTGATGACAATAATTCTTCATGGGTTATAAATTTCAATATTATTTTGAGTATTTTGAGTAACTTTTTGGCAGTTCGATAGTCATATTTAAATTTTAATTTATTTTTTTTTTAAAGAAACTTCCACAGGCTACTGTGATACTTTTTACAAGACTTCTGGATTCCTCCTGACGTTTCGCCAATCATCCTAAAAGCATGGCTGAAATTATTCCAGTCGAGCTCAACAAAAACCGAATTTTTTTTAATTGAAATTTAAATTTCGTGCTGCTAGAAAAGTTTGTTTGCGATACCCTTATAAAGTTCGCAATTGGCCATATTACAACTTTACTGCACCGCTGATTTGGGTGAAAAAACTAGCCGATAAGTTAGTGATAAATTTCGAACAAACATTTTTTCCCTAGATTTTGGTTTCTTTTTTTTTACTGGGTTTGTACTGCAAGTTAGACAAAATATATATTTTTAAATTTTTCTTTAAAGTCTTTATCGCAAAGTTTGCAAATGGCGAAGTTGCTTTATATAAAAATTAAGAGAAAAAATTTAATCCACGCTCAACTTGAGAGTTTTATTAATTAAAACTGTTAAATTATAAATCTTTAATCAATTTCTAATTATTGTCATAATTTTTGAAATTTTTAAAATGTTTCATATTTTATACAGGGCGTCTGGAAATAAAATTTGAATAATTCAAGTGGTCATTCTAGATGAAAAAATTACAAAATTCTTTTTAAGATACACATACAAATTAAAAAAAAGGTGATTAATAAACATCTTCAATATCCATTGACCGATATTTTAATTAGGTTTTAATTAAATTAAAATTATGGTATTTCATTGAATTCATTTGACAGCTCACTTTTTTTACCTTGAAATTTTTTCGCAATTTGTGTCGTTTTCGAGAAAAAAAGAAACAATTTTTTGCATGTCCCTAATCGACAACAAATTGGAACCCTTTTTTTAAACAATATCTTTAATAACATAATAATAATGGAAATAGCATATTATTCAACAAGTGCGGTAAACGGCATTTGACTCACGAGTTTATTTGACACGAGCGGAGCGAGTCTTTAATAAACGAGTGAGTTAAAAAGTTTACCGAAGGTGTTGCATACTATACTTTTTCTACGACCGTTAGTTTTTGGGTACATTTTCGCAAAACAATACAAATACATTCACTGACATGACCGTCAGAATTGACAAATGTCAAAATTCAAACCGTGGGAAATATCTACGAAAACATCCGATCGGTCCCAAATTCGTGCGGTAAAATCCCGGAAATGTCCGAAATGGCTCGGATTCGTAAATATTTCTGCTAAAAAGTTAAAAGATATAAACGTTTAAATTGTTTCACATTAATGACAAACTGAATCTTTAAAATGAAAAAAAATGTTCGCACCCATTCTATAAGAAATGCGATATAATATGGTAGTTGTAACTTATGTGAGTCGCGTAGGATTCATTCAATATTTCAGGAGATCGCATCGGCAGCAGAAATGTTTTGCTGACGCGTAGGATCAAACCACACGGAATAATCAATCGATAGTAAAAGTGTTTCTGGATTCTTTTATGCTCGATACTACCTCGATATGCGTACTTGCGTCTGTTTCGTTTTTTTTTTTAATTAAATTTGTCGATAGTCTCGAGCGAATTAAAATTATCATGCCGCGAATATTTGTGTATACAATGTATTCGATATCCGACACATGCGCTTTTTTACGGAACCTCTCTTATCAGTTTCATTCATAACATTTACGCTATAAATTTAAACACAGTAATTTTTTAACAGTTTCACTTTATCGTTTTTAAATAATAATCGGAATATTAATATTGGGGTTATTTCATTTAAGGAGAACCAACCGAATCGAGAGATAAACCCCAAGGACAGTGGTGAGATGACAAATGATGACTTGTCATTGTACGCGAATAGTAATTGTTTCGACTTAATCTGTTTAAGTGAACATTGGGTAGTGAACGACAACATTCTTTCGAATATTAATCTTATAGATTAGAATTTGATTTCGTTCTTTTCTAGGTCTACTCGCATTCACGGTGGAGTGTGTCTGTATGCTCGTAGTGGTCTGGACTGCGAGAAAATTGACGTATCGAGTTACCGCAGGGAGATTGACGCAGAGTTCTGTGCTCTTCGGTTTGCTTCGGCGAAATTATTGGTTAGTTTGTTGCTACAGATCTTGTAATGGCAATATTGCGATATTCTTTGAGCAGCTAGAGTTATTGTTGAACAATTTTCTCTCGTTTAACACCAGAGTGGTTATTGTGGGTGACTTCAATATAAATGTAAATGTTTCATCTAACGCTGTCTCCGAATTTTTAAGTATTATAAATAGTTTTGGATTGAGGTTAACTATTTCCGATAACACTAGAATTGCGCGCTCTTCTGCTAACTTGCATTGATAATATAATAACAAACTTGAATGAAGACGTTTATGAGGTGGGAGTTCTTGGCCCTGGCATGTCAAACCACAGAGGCCAGTTTATTAAACTTAGCATAGGTAGGGCGGATTGCCAAATCAGGTATTGTGAATATTAGGAAGTCCTTGGAGGCTGTGGATTGGAATATTTGCCTTGGTTCTAACGATGTCAACTTTATGTCGTCATTTATATTGCACAAAGTTCAAGACTTGATCAACAAAATTGTTCTGTTAACAACATTCCTCATAAAAAATCACCGGTCAACTGGTTTGATAAAGATCTAGTAGCTCTTAGAAACAGAGTGTCAGCTGTTAAAACTCTCAGTAAAGTCTCACAGAACCCTCTTTATACAGAAGTGTATAAATCGCTAAATAAGGAATATAAACAAAAAATTCAACAAACCAAAAAAGCTGATTTTGATGACTTTATCGAAAAATCAACCAATAAAAACAAAGATGTCTGGAAAATCGTTAACTATGAAAGAAATTGTCTTGGGAGATGTGATAAAGAATCTGATTTATCAGCAAACGATCTTAACAGTTTTTTTAGTTCTGTCTCGAGGAATATTATAAAGATCTTAACGGTGAATCACAATGTACAGAGTGCATGTGTTGAAGGGATTCCACTGGAGGAAACTACTTTTTTTTGCATCCGATAACTTGTGAGGATACGTACCGAGCCATACTAAGATTAAAAAAATCTTATTCTAGCGATGCTTATGATATCAATAGTGTCTTGGTGAAGGGACTGGTCAAAATTGGCTTATTCTCTAGAAAGAGAAAGTACCATATTTTTACAAAACTTCTGGATTCCTCTTGCGTCGGTTTTTGCTTAGTCGAACTTGCTCAAACTGAAGAAGCCAACAGGATGATTGGCGAAACGTCAGCAAGTATAATATAATATAATATATTTCAATTGATGATCGTCAGAAAAACGAAACATCAGCGTCTTGTGAGATTTTTGACAAAAGTTGAAGTTCGACCAGTTAAATTGAGGATGTATTTGTAGATTTAAAATACAACAAAATATTTTTTTCCTACCAACATTTGACATTGGGTTTACAGGAGTGTGTAGAAGATCGATCTTAAAGCTCCATTTTCAATTACTTGAAACTAATTTATCTTATACAGGAGTGTGCAGCAAAATTTGAGATGAGGTGCCGCAATGCTGTTATATAAAAGGTATTTTATTCTACATATAAATCCTACTTTTTGTGAAAATTTTCTCATTACATGATCAGCATGCCGTCGTAGCGTTACTTCTGAGTCTAACATGACTCCAAGGTACTTCATTTTATTTTCGTGTACCAGCATGTCGTTATTTATTTCAATTTTTATGTTTTCTATATTAACAGTACTCAATTTTTGTTTTTTTCCCAAAAATATAAAATTTAGACTTTGACGTGTTAATATTAAGTTCGTGTTTACATAACCATTCATATATTCGGTTCAAATATATAACATTGTATCATCTGCGAATAATTAGATTTTGCTATCGTTAATTACTTAACTATGTCATTAATATACAATAGGAATAATAGAGGCCCCAGTACAGTTCCTTGCGACACTCCATACATTGGATCGGCAGAATCGGACACACTATTTTTAAATCTAAGTTTTTGGGTTCTGTTATACAAATAAGATCCGAACCAATTTAAAACTGAACCTCGTATACTATCAATAGTTTCGAAAGCTCTCCTAACATCCAAGAACATAGCCAAAATAAGATTATTACTATCAACAGCTTTGAGGAAATTGTTTGAAATGTTGATGACGGAAGGCAGACTGATTGGATACTAAAATGTCATTGTTATCGCAGAATGCAAGCAGTTTCTCTTTGACGACCATTTCCAATATTTTTCATAAACCGGAACAGTGTTTATCGGTCTAAATTCTCCATGCTGGTTTGTGCCTGGAACCTTTGGAACTGGAATCACAGTTGATGTCTTCCACTCGTGCGAAAATACTCCTGTAGAAAGTATTTATAATGTTTAAAAGACTCTTACCTATTACACTGAAGACATCTCTGAGTACCCCAGTCGAGATTCCACTCGTCCCACCGCCTATATTTTTCATACTATAAACAGATTTTTTAACATATTTAGAAAACCCTGTATAGATATTTTCTACGTTATCGAATTGTGGGATACTGGATAAATTCTCTGCAACACCATTAACAAAGTATTCATTAAATTTATTGGCGATTTCCATTTCGTCTGAAACTGCCTCCACTCCAAACAATATTTCAGCAGGGACCGTTGTATTCTTTCCAGGGAGAAGAACTCTTAAGTTTTTCCATAGAACTTTGGAGTTATTCTTGTTTTGATCAATTGCCCTCCTAAAAACAATTATTCCTTTCCATTTTTATTTGTTTTACAATTTGATGTGATTACAATTGATGATGTTTCTCGATCTTGATCGATCCATTTAATTCATTAGTCACTAATAAAAAATGTTATGATATGATGCGGATTTTATTGGTGACACTACACGTAAAGTTTTAAAGAGTATTAAGCTGCAAAGGATGACATATCCAATGACAAAATGCGATTGGCCAGAAACTTCGTAAAACACATCTTATTACCAAAACAAGCGAGCAGGACTGAGACTCGTGTAACTTATATATAAATTTCAATTTGACTCAAATTCCAATTCTCCAAAGCAAACAAGAACTGATTGCGCAACAACTGTCTAATCGTTGGATCTATTTTCTCCAAACTGAACAGGGAAATGCTCAAATTAAAAGAGCTTTTATGGAAAAAGGTGTGGATTCCCCAGGAATTATTGGCTGTATGGATGGGACTCGTATAGCAATCATCACACCGCATGAAAATGGGGTGTGATGCTGATGCTCTGCTGATGCTTGAAGTTCGGAAATACGTTCGGCTCCACGGTACGTAGCCGAAAACGCTTATAGAGTTTACAAATGCTCTATTACCGAAATAATCTCTACTTCTTCACATAAAACGAATTACAGAGTCTCACCCCAGCAATTTTCAAAGCATTTCATCAATATTTGCGCCGGTCTCGTAAGTTTTGTTTAATAATAATAATAATAAACTGTCTTTATAACAATACAAGAGTGGCGACATACGCAATTTGCGCTCTTCCATATAACCACAAGAAGAACAGCACCAACACCATAATAGTCAACAAAAAACACACCCGTATATACATCATAAACAGAAGAAATAGGAAGAAATAGGCGCACATCATAAACTCATACGCTTTTGCTAGTTACGGCGGGTCTAATAAACAATATTAATGCTTTTTTGGAGGACTTTATTGTGGTATGTTATAGCGTAAAGAATTTCATTAAATAATTTAACTGCGTTATAACTAAAAGATCTCTGGAAAGTTACCGAAGTGCGTCCAGGAACGCAATATCTTAAACAATGACGGGGGTCTCGATTATGAATACCATTTCCTCTGCGAAGTTTATGAAACAAGTACGATGGGGTCTTATTGGAATTCAGTAAAAAAACAAAAGTGGAACTTTATATCGGTCCTCCAGCTTGAGCCAACCTGAATCAGAGAGACATTGCGAAATATGGTCATACTTTCTGAGATTGTAACTAAAACGAATACAAGCATTCTGAAGTCGTTGGAGTCTCTCCTTATCTCGGTTAAGTGTAGCTGGCCAATAGAGAATACTGCAATAAACGACATGGGATAAAACTAACACATCACAGAGCTTAACTTTGGCTTCTTTACTGAGAAAATGTTTATCAATATACAATGTCCACAACTTATAAAAGGATTTTTGTAACACCAAGCCAACATGCTTAGAAAACCGCGAATCACCGTCAAACCATAATGCTAAATTTTACACCCGTCTGAAGAAGGACAGATAATCTCATCATTTAGTGTAATCTTAAAAGAGGCGTTTTTTACGATATCTCCCCTTTTATTTCCAAATAATAACATCTGCGTTTTGTTAGTATTCAATAAGAGGTTGTGTTGTGTTTAGATCTAAATTTATTTTAGAAGCGGCGTTTAGCAACAAAAGATAAATATAACTGAGTATCATCGGCGTATCGATGAGATTTACAAAATTTAAGAAAATTAGAGAAGTCAGCTGTATAAGCCGAGAACAAAATAAATAAATCGTGGTAGCACACAACATGAAAAAAACTGTAAACAAACATCGCAATAATACGACGCTACGCAAATACAAAGCAAACGCGATTTGTACACCCACCTTGTGCGTCAGGTGAGTAGAACAATCGACGCTGGGCGTCTCAGGCGCGCGCCGTAGTCAAGTTGCCCTCCAATCGAAAACGCTGACGCGGCGCAATTGGCCGTCGACGACGCCCGCTGACCCGACGCCCTGCCCGAGAACTCGGCGTCGCGATGCTCTGACGTCACTTTCATTAGCGCACTCGGTCGCCGTGCACTTGTAACGATTTTTCCCGACGGAGGGTCATCGTTGTAGTTCAGATCCCCTCTTGAGTGGTGGTGAGCTGAATGCTTCCCAAAAAACTGAATAATAATTACAGTAAAAGCTCATTATTCTCTATATATATGTTCCATAGATATGCCGCAAATATACGAATGGTAATTTATGTTCGTAGGAGACAAAATTACAATAAAAGAAATATACAAAAAAATCAATTGAAGTTTCCGAACACTTCAAAGCTTAAAAGCAGTTTGCCTCTTCGGCTCAATGTTCATAAAGAAATCGCAAAGCTCGATTGACATTCTTAAATCCTCCCTAAGATTTTTCAAATTCAATGTCATGTTTCCAGTGCTCGATAAGGCACCTTCTTCAACGGGCTATTAAATATATTACCATTAGTGAATCTTTTGATTTTTTTCCCCTTTTTTCGGATAAATGGGGTTTGCTGTTGTCTGAATTTATTTTTTATTGTATATTATATTATTGTCGAAACAATTGTCATGTGAATATACAGGGTGCTTCAAAAAAATGTATACACACTTTGAACTTCCACAGAAAATTTATTTACCGTTCTACAAAGTTAAATTTCAGGAAAATAGAAAGAGTCCAATGTAAATGAAACATCAATAACAAATGTTAATACTGTTCAAATTGGTGACCTGCAGCATCAATACAATTCTGAGTACGAGTCACCACTGATTCTGTACATCGTATCAAAACGTCCAATGAGATTTCTCTACACACTGCTTGAATCTCATTCCAAAGAATGTCTAGGTTACGTGGTTTACGTTTGTACACCTCATCTTTTACTGTGCCCCACAAGAAGAAATCCAGTGGTGTAAGGTCTGGAGACCGTGCTGGAGACTCGATTGGCCCCCTGCGTCCTATCCACCGGCCCGACAAATTTTGATCCAGGTAAACTCGTACGTCCCTGTGATAGTGCGGCGGAGCACCATCTTGTTGAAAATAAAAATCATCATTACCGTATAATGCACGAATGGCAGGAAATATGCAATCAGCAAGCATTGTTAGGTAATTAATACCAGTTACAGTGCCTTCAAATCGAAAAGGTCCAATGAGTCCCCTTGAAGACAAACCGCACCACACATTTACACCAGCAAATTTACAGCTTTTTCAATTGTAATGTGAGGATTTTCTTCACCCCAGTAAACACAATTGTGCCTATTGACAGTTCCATTAAGTTTGAATTGGGCTTCATCCGACCAAATGATGCTACCCATAAATCCCGGTTCACGTATCACCATCTCCTGAATCCATTCACAAAATTGCAACCTTCGATCTGGATCGTCGTCATTTAGCTGTTGCACCAGCCTTGGAATGTAAACACGATACTTGCCTCTCTTCAGAATGCGTAGCACGCTGCTAGCACTTACATCACTTTCACGTGCCCCTTGCCTTGAAGATTTATTAGGAGAGCGTTGAAACAGTTCCAAGACTGCCGTTGATGACTTATCACTTGTAGCTGTTCGAGGCCGACCTGAATGACCTTTATGCACATCACACACTGTTCCATGAACTTCGAATTTGTCTCGTATGCGTGTAATTGTTAATCTTGAAGGTGGTTCTGTATCATACTCCCTTCTCCACTGTCTTTGAACTTCATTTACATTCTCAAACTTCCAGTACCACTTAATAACCTGCTTACGTTCTTCAAAACTCAAACGTACGTTCCCCATGTTGATATTACAAATTCCAACTGATAATATAACATAGAGGGACGATTATGCTGGCACCTGGCGAAGAAATATAACATTAGCCTTGTAGAGCGGGAAAACTACAATACTTTAAAGTGTGTATACATTTTTTTGAAGCACCCTGTATATAATTGAGTGAAAATCTGAACTTTTAGTTCTTCCATTACTATCCCTAGATAATAATTAGAAAAACTAATACTGGTTAATTATTATTATTATAGTATTATTATAATATATAGTGTTTTTATTATTTTGTTGATAAAGTTTTAAAAAATTCATCCATTATGCGATTGAATGTTATCATCGTGGCGAAATTTTATCGGCTTGTCAAATTAGAGATAATTTAATTCTCACGATGACCGTGCGCACGTACAATACGCGTACTGTGTCCAAAGACGTCCTAAACTCATAAAGATATCGCCAAAGCCGCGAGTACGTACATATATAAAGTGACACTGTGTCCGTCAAAAGCATCGTGTCAGCGATTAAGGACCGCGGTACGATTTCAATACGGCCACGCGGTAACATAACACTCCGCAGGTCGAAAGGAAATGCATCAGCACATTGTTATTGTAATCTACTTGCGGCAGAGAGAACAACAAAACTTATCAAAAGGCACGTTTTGTTCTTTCGCCATTCGGAAAAGGGGTGTCTGATAATCTGATTATAACAATGTTGACATTTTGCATTCCATGGAGGTATTAAAGGACAGAACGTTAGCGACGGACCCTCGAAGGTTTTGGTAATAACATTTTTTTTTTGTTGATTTAGTTGGGTAAAAATATTTCCCTTTAAAAAAAGACCCCGGCCATATCTCAGAAACAAGAGAAAAAGTCGAAAATTATTTTCAAGTTCATAAAATGACCGCCAGGGAGCGTAACCTCTACTATAAAATAGAAAAAAAAGCTACGCTTGTAAACGTAAAGGTGGGTGGGGCAAGGAGGCCCACCTCAAAGATTAACCAATTTTTTTTATTCGTTTTTTCTTTTAATAATTATAAATTCCGGGTATTTGTCCATTTTTAGACCTTTGCGTAATACCGAGGCTAAAATGGCCCGGTTAAAAATTCTAAAAAAAGCTATTCCAAATTCTGGCAAAATTGTCGTTTTGTAAGTTTTGATCTTGATCTTGGAAAATAGTGATAGCTTGTGAAGGTCGTAATTTGTTGCACAAATTGCGATCTGAAATAATAGATATATCCGATTGATACAGGAATACGGATTAATAGAGGCCTCAAAATGGAACCTTGTGGAACTCCAATGGATACGTTTAAAGAACATTTTAAATTTTCAATTAATTTTCGTGCGGGCGCCACTCAATCCAGCGGAGCCGAAGTCGATGGAAACAACGAATGATTAACCCCTACTAGTTTGATGCAATTATATTAAATTTATTTCAGCTAATTTTTTCATTTTTCCACAGGTTACTGTAATGCTTTTTACAAAACTTCTGGATTCCTCCTGCGTCGGTTTCTGCTTAGTCGAAATTGCTGACGTTTCGCCAATTTTCCTGTTGGCTTCTTCAGAGCTTAACTGAAACTGTAAGATTGATAATTTTTTTGTTATTTCGCTGAGATTATCAACCGTACTTCAGTTAAAGAAAAATATTACACAGAATAATCAGTAAGGTGCCGCGGAATGTCATGCTTATCGGATAATGAACAGATCTAATTTCCTTAAGGCAGGCCACATGTCTTTAGGTATTTAGTTTTAATTCTTTTGAGTAATATGTTTTTTTTTTGCTCTCAACTTGACACGCCATTGAATTCTTTGTTATTTTCGAAATCAGCTTCATTTCTAGTATGTTTTTATTTACTTCACTTTATCCTTGGACTTGTGTTGTCGCATATTTCTTTGTTATTCTATATGCTTTGTATGATATTAGTGGAAATTAAGAAATATTTTCACTTCAAATCAGCATTAATCAGCATGCCGGGTTAGGAAAAAATACCGGAATGCTTAAGTATCTCCAAAGCGAGAATGCTAAAATTCAAAAAAACGTTTTACACTATTTGATATTTAATGTTTTTGTTTGAGAAATATTTTTTATCGTCGCATTCTATGGCATGAATAAATTGTTGTTAATTGAATAAAGTTTAAAACTATTATTGAAGTATTTCTAGAATCTATGATTAAAGCAGTATCTAGAATAATATATGTCTAAATGTGTATTGTTTATATTGCTTATATTTAATACTATTTATTCGTATTTAATAATACTGTAATTTAATACACTCTTTTATACATAGACTCCTTAATACGCCACTCTCAACAGAAAATTATAACTGAAGAACTGAACAACGGCTACAATCCGTCCATTATAGATAAAATTATGAATAAAAAACAAATCCAGACAACAGTAAACTCTATTTATCCGAAACTTAATACAGAGCACGAGCAATTTAAAATAATTACATACATAGGTGAAGCTAGTGAAAAAATTTATCAAAATGTGATTTAAAAATAACTTTCAGAACTAACAACACAATAGGAAATTTTTTAAAAAACAATAAAACGAAATGTCCAAAATCTCAAAAAATCAGGTGTCTACAGGTTGAAATGCGAATCTTGTCCTAAAATTTATATTGGACAAACAGGTAGATCCTTCAAGAACCGCATTAACGAACATAAAAGAGCGTCTAATTATGGTACACATTTAAACACAGAAAAACACATTTTTGACGACAATTTTGATATTTTACATACAGCCACAAAAAGTAGAAAATTAAAGTGGCTCGGATCCGTGGGGCACGAAATTCACGTGGTAAAGTGACGTTTTCCGCACTCTATTTCGGTGCATAATTAGGTATTTTGCAAAAGGGAGTAAAAAACAAAAATTTTAGTTTATATTGCTAATGTTTATCTTATAATTAATACTATTACTTTTAAATTACTTTTATATTTGCCCTTTTACAATCTGTATCGCACTGAAATATAGTAAGTGAAATATATGCCTATCTATGTAATTAACTCTCCAAAGAATGCGTGGCAATCGCTGGCTTAAATCTCGCCGTTCACCCTCTTGATGCGCTTTACACATATTCGTCGCAGGATATCTGAATTAGCCAACGGATGACGCCACATGGAGCATAAGGAACACTGCTTTCCCAAATACTGGAGTAATCGATATTTTTCGGCACCGATCATTTCGAATCGTTCCTACATGAGTCACGTGCGAGATTTATTTTGTCGAGTGAATGGTTGTTATCTGAAATTTGTTTGTTCCTCCGTTAGTGTAACTCGATACACCTCATTCATGGTTCTTAATAATTCCAATAATACAATGTCGTCCTTGACAGCGATTTGGGCGATATTTTTTAGTAAGGAATATTCAGATGCTGTTTGGACATTTTTTTTAACACACACAAAATCAGTGAATAATAATAGAACGTAGGTAGGGGAAGCTTAGCATTGGGATCTCAACATTATTATAAATGTCACACTCGATGATATTTTTGAAACATTGACATCGGCCTCATTGGTACATGTTTCAATTCGCAACTCTTGGTTTTAATATATGGCACTTCAGTTCACTGTTTTCAAACCGTTTCAGCTAGAACTCTATCAAAGATCGTGACTAGTTCCTTCACAGCTTGGATCAATCACCTCTGTAACTAGGAAAAATATCCTCGCTCTATTGAGTATTATATATTATAAATCATGTGAGGATTAATGAAGGTTATATAATACTAGTTGCTGTTAAGGATAACGCATAGAGAAGACTATCCAAAACTAACCAAAATTTGAAGATAATTTCATAAAGAAGCAACTACTACATAGAGCAAATTTACGCAAAACATATAGTAGACAAATATAGTGTAATTTTACTGCGCTTACCGCCATATCATTGCGAACTAAATAACATAAATAAATAAACATAAAATAAATAACAACTTACAACTTATGTCTACTACCTACTACAAAACTAACCAATGAACTGTTCGATCAATTAACTTTTTGGAAAAAAACGTAAAACACAAAAGTTGTGATATATTTTTCGGTTTATCGATGCATCATTAAAATTTACGTCATCTTCAATGTTCTCTTCTTTCTGGCTAGGCTGGATGGTTGTTGAAATTTTTCATAGATTCGATGAAAAGCTCTTTGGTCAGGAACGTGTATTTCTTTGGTGAATCTTTGCTTTTACGTGTGATGATAAGTATTTTAAACTTGCATGGCACTGTTAATATTATTATATAATAATTATTAACATTTCAAAATTACTCCTCACAATTCACGTGCTTCGACTTTTTGAACTGTTCCATTGCCATTTTTGTGCTTCTATCTCCAGCATAAAAGCTTATCAACAGTTAAAGGGTGTCATTACCGTTCGAAGTAAAAATCCAAGGGCTTCAAATCAGAACATCTAATCTCTAATAACTTCTTTGACGTAAATAAAACCAAAAACGTGTGAAAAATATTTGGGTTTTAATTAACTTTTAATAGAAAATATATCCAATATACCGGGTGACACAAGAAAGTGAAACATTGTATAACTTTTAAATGGCTTGAGGTAGCGATTTGAAATTTGGATTATTTAATATTGGCTGAATGTCCAATTTTTTGACAATATGTAGGCACTACCGGTTTTTTCAAATGGCACCTTAGTCGGAACAAAAACTTTTTAGAGCCGGTACTTTTTTGCAACATTTTGACACCAAAATTTTCAAAATCTGTTAAAAAATAAGCTCACATTAAGGAAAAAACAGACAAGTAAATACATACAATGCACGGACCTGTCGAGAGTTTTTTCTGCACATCAACTTTTTCTCCATTTGTAAATTGATCATTGTTTTCCAGAATAATCCAAATCCATCACACGACAAAATCGATGATCAGATAAAAATGTACAAATTGTCAGAATTTCAAAATCATGCCGACTTGATGATGAACAGAAGCAAAGCCGCCTATGTAATATTTTTTTTTATAAAAATGTATTTACTTATTCTTCTTCTATTGTTCTTACTTATTCTGCATTTTAAAAAAACTAGGTCATCCTAAAAAATTAATAGCTCATTACATTAAATGCTATTAGACAAGTTTCATTTACAATTTTTTCGGTAAAAATTAAAAAAAAAATAGAAACGACCTTCCTATCCCACTTAGAATGATCTCCTGAATCGAAAAAAAAAATAGATTCCTGTCGTTTCCGCTCAAACCGGAAGCGCTAACCATTGGCTATATAATTTCAAATCTCCATGTGAAGCCGTTTAAATGTTATAGAGTGTTCCCACTTTATTGTGTCACACGGTATTATTTTTGAAAATGTAACCACCCTGTATCTCAAAAGTTTAGGACATACGTTGATATGAAGTTTTCTTCAGTGGGACCAATAACAAGTCTCAGTTAGCTTTCGAAACTAAGAACGTCCCACTTCAAAATGTAAGGAGCGTTCTGTTTTTCTGGTTGCAATTCGGAGTCGTCAACCTAAACGGGTGCAACGATACATGCAAAATACAGACGCAAGCATTTTCGCCGACTGACACCAATTTGATTACTAACCCGATCCAAAATATAATACTACGATTTATGTTACTCGGGTGACTGACCTCTCGTATTACCAAATCCGATCTGTCGCCTTTTGTAAACTGTTTTGAAAATTTTGTAATTAACTGCGGTAAATAATAAACAATTTTGAACGGCAATATTTTCATCTCTGTTGTCCGTCTCGTACAAAGTTGAATAGATTCACGCAATGTATATAATATGTCGTCCCCTTGATACTACAACTAGGTAACCCGAATCTTTATGATTTTCCAGTCTTTTTAATGCCAGAATAGTTCTCTTCCCATTCGATCGCAGCGAAATGCATCGATATAATAAAAATATGTTTCTAGTCAGTTTTTTTTTAACTTGGATGCCGCAAGTGCTATTTTGCAATGTTTCTAAAATTGTTGATAGCCGGCTGTGCAGTAAATAAAAACACGCGAATCGTTCTCTCTGAATTGATATTGAGCATATCTGGATATAATAATTATATACCGGGTGACTCTATAACTTTTAAACGGCTTGAGATAGCCTTGAGATATACCCGTATTCCAAAAGCGTATCAATATTTTACCATAATAAAACACTTTCAACAAAAAAGTCTAATCGTTGAATCTCAGAAGAAAATCTCCCTTGAATTTTTTTTTTTTTGATAATAATTTGTTTTTTTTCTTTCCACTGCATGAGCTTTTCGAGAGTTCCTTCTGCATTTTTTTGTTTTTGTTCCCACTAGGGTGCTACTTCAAAAAAACTAGGTTATCCTAAAAAAATAATGGTTCATTACATTTTTCCAATGATCATGTGACCTGGTAAATTGTATTTATGATGGTAAACAAATGAGAAAAACCGTCCTATCCTATGTAGAATGATCTCCTGAGTCCAAGAATCTGTTTAAAAGTGATAAAGTGTTCCCACTTTCTTGTGTCATCCTGTATATTAGGATATTCTAGTTAGTATCAATTTTGACAACGTTTCACATCTTTTTGGTTTTATTTACGTCAAAGGAGTTATAAGAGACTCTGGAACCGACAGCTTAGATCTCCTGATTTGAAGCCCTCGGATTTTCACTTCTCCGGCAGCATATTTCGAATGGTAATTAAATGTTGATAAGCTCTTATGCTGTAAACAGAAGCACAAGAATTTCGATTAACAATTTCACAATTGGATTGGATGGTGTCCAACTTTTGATGAGAGATTGCATTATTTTCAACTTTTTTTGTGACACCCTGTTTAGAACTTCAGGTACAGAATAATTTTGCTTTTATTGACAGTGTTCTTCTCCTTACTTGTTTCCTTATTATTCCATATTTTCTTTTTCAACGCTATGTTTGCAGAAACTAAAGGTAATTTTGTTTTCAGAAATTAAATTAATATGAAAAACGGCAAAAAGTCTCTTTAATTGTCACATGAAATCAAAACAGTAAAATCGAAATTTGGTCCAAATCAACTAACTAAAAGGAATTTCACGTTGTCTTTTGAAATAACACACAAAATAAAACTGTTAAAACGTGCATCACGAGGTGGCATATTTGAAAAAATGAAGTTTTGCATCTTTGTGATATATTGGATATATATTTTCATACCCTGTGAACGATAAATCAAATCTGAATACCAATTTCGAAAGTCCGATTCTTTTTCAAATTAATCAAGGTATTCAGAAAACCTGAAGGAACGTACCAAAAATATAATAACAAACGACTTACCTAATAAGATAAAGTTTAGAACTGGTGTTCGTCATCTGAATTATTATTATATTTTATATGTATTATATTTGAAATAACAAAGTCGCTTCTCTTTTTTTTCTCAACTTAACGAGTTTTGCCTGACTCTTTACATCAAAAAAAGAATTGTCGAGATTGCCAGATTCTCGCTTTTTTAACGTCGTTTACGACGACGATTTCCCTCGCTGAAATCCCCGATTTATAACTAAATTAAAATTACAAACGTTCCGCAATTAGAGACTGGGCGGGACACTAAAGGGTGACATAATATCCGGGATCATATTCTTAATTTGGTCCCGTGACGTAACGGCGTGACGTGTGACTCGTCTGCGAGGGTGGCTCGCGACGTTGCCACAATTCCCAGTAATCTTATAAATAGAGAGAAAAGCTTTTAATAGCAAAAAATTGGTTATTCTGAATGCATAACTTGTGATTAAATGCCTCTTATCTTCGTTTGGTAAACTTAGCTGGTGCCAAATAAACTCGTTTACCGCACTTGTTGCATAATATACTATTAATTTCGGCATATTGTTCTTGTATAATCCTTTATACTTTAAAACTGTTAATACGCCTTATTAGGCATTGGAGAATAAAACCGCATGCCAGTGGATTAAAATAGCAGTGAAAAATATAATAATGTTTTATAGGTAAATAGCCGCATTTCAAGAAAAATAAACAAACAAAACCGACCTTATTATATGGCACTGCAGCGAATATATACAAAAAACAATTGAATTCTCTGACCATATTCCACGATGAATGTACACGGAAACTATATATCTGGAATTTATGGCTACTAAATGTCTATTCCACAAAGAGAAAATTTTATAAATCCAGCATACGAGTGCAGATCTTTTTGAAAGCTGCTGGCAAAATTACCTTTTAAAAATATTCCGAGATTACAGCCTCCCGCTAAAACAGGACCAACTTCATCGGGTAGAAAAACTGAAATTCAACAATTATTAATTATAAAATTACAAAACAATTTCGCTGAAGAGATAGAGCGTACTGTTTTACTACCCAGATATTACTTATACTTCAAGTCCAGATATTAGATATTAGAGCTGTCAAAATGCAGTATAGTACATTTTCAACATTGAAAATCCTAATTAATCTTAATGGCTATTCTGACGATCGCACAGAATTAGATTTCGAATTAAAAAAGTACTTATGTAAATTTATGAAAATTTGTCTTTATAGTATTTTCTAAAAAAATGTTTATATTTTTAAAACATATTATTGCGATCATCGCCGACCAAAACTAAGACGATATACTTTGAGACAAGGTATACCAGCAAAAGCGGGAAGAATTAAACGAAATGTCAAAAATTGACAATTTTCAGAAGTGGGATCGCCACGGTTCGGGTCGCCGGGCGGCAACGCCGCCTCCGGTTAAAAGAAAGAAAGAATAGTAGACGCTATGGGAAAGCGTATGATGATAAACTGTCGCGAGGGGAAATCCGGAGTCTATATCACGTAAAGCGATTGCTAATACTTTATAAGTGAAACCAACCGTCACCTATAAATGGGATTTTATCAATTTCAAACTGTAGAGGGCTTGATGTAAGCGATAACTGAGTTTATAACGAGGTCGAACCCCTTTTTGGGTGCACCGAGCGCCGCTGTCTTTAGCTAAATTTCATAAAGCGATTAAAATTTAAATTAAACTTGTTCTATATTTACAAGTCTAAGTAATTTTTGTTAATAGATCTCCCATTACTGATTAGGAAATTTATGGAAAGAGAAAAAAACCTTTAGAGATATCGGTCAAATAATTAAAAAGTCACGTACGGTATGTAATAAATCAATACAAATCCACCGGATCTGGTCGTCACAGGGAGTTAACTGCACGAGAAGAATCTTCTGTTGTGAAAAAAAATCGAATTAATTATAAAACAAGCGCTCCATGGTTTGCAGGGAAGAGTTCTCAAAAAATGTTAGCCCTCAAACGATTCGAAACTGCTGGGTGCGTTGCCAGAAGGACGAAACAAAAATTAATCTTTTTGGGTCCGATGGTCGGGATAAAGTTCGGAGGAAAAAAAATACACCTCTGAAAATCACCAATTTGGGAATCAGTCATCCCTCATTTAGCTCGCCCCCCTCAAACAATATATAAGCTGGCACAGAGTAAAATACGAGGCAGTTTCGGTCAAGCTCTGAAGAAGCCAACAAGATGATTGGCGAAACGTCACCAGAAAACAACGCAGCAGGAATCCGGAAGTTTTGTAAAAAGTTTCTCAAATATTACGTGCAAACAGAAATGCTTCCTTTTACATAACAGAGTTTTCTTTAATATATATTTTTATTTTTTATTATTTTTCGCATTAGTACTATGAAGCAATGTTTTCTTCTGGCTTTTAAATAAGAAAAAAAATATTTTTCGCCATCACTAACTCCATAAGGTAAGTTTTATAAGTAGGACAGTAGACATAATTGATTGATTGAAAGTTAGAGTATCATTCAACGTATTAAAAATTTTCCAAATCGGAACAGTCGGTGGCGATAAAAACAAACTGCACAGCACATCGATATACCTTCATTTAAGGGATCGGGAAAATAGAGGAGAAGTTTATTTGATAGCTAGCGGAAAGCATGTATCTCCCTGCTATATCTTTTTTATCGGGGCGATACACGGAGTCGCAGGGCGACTGCCGGGGAGTTTAGGGAGTTTCCGGCCATCTAATTAGGATATTCTTTTGATTAGGGCCTATTTTGATACGCACAGCTGGTAGTATCGTCGCAAATGTCACCGTTGCGAAACTCCTTTTTTGGTACCAATCACGATTTGCAATAAACGGTGTTAGCCGTACTTATCCATTTTTAATATATTTTATGCGCTCTAAATGTCCCAGTTTTCTTTTTATTATTTTTAGGAATTTACAAAAGTTAATTGAAATAGTAAATTTTAACTTTTTTTATGTCTACCTGTAATATTGTAATAAATTCAGAACTATTAGTAAATATTACCGAAAAAATGAGCTGTGACCGGGCTTGCCACTGATATGCGAGAGCAATGATCTCAAAAACTGTTGGACGTTTAGGACGCAGGTCTATATAGATCTATATTTATTTGTTTTATGTTTATATTATTTGTTGATATTTTTTTTATGCTTTGCTTGTCAAGAAATCATCCTCCTGACACAATATTTTACACTCCAAAAAAATCACGTTTTTTTTTTAAATATTTAGAACTTTTGCAACATTTAAAAAAATATATCGCTTTACACAAAGTGTTATTATTTATTTATGTTTTAGTCAAAATGACAAATGCTTTACTTGTATATTTATGTTGATGGAACGTTTAGTTTTAATCTTATGAGATAGAAATATTTAACGGCACGATTTGCGTGGTATTTCGGGCCCGGACTAAGTCCCCGGACTATTCCGTATTCCGCCCATCGAGGCAGCGGACGTTTTCAGACTAAACTGCCTCCGGACGGAGCCCCGCTATGTGCTACTACGAGGATGTCCCCGAACTATTTATTGACTGCTAGTGGACATCGGCCATAAAATATATCGGTTCCGGTGGGTCCGGACCAGAGGCAGCGATCTGTCTCGTAAAAAGTAGACGACCGAGGACGCCAATGCGTCATTATGGCACACACCAGATACAAACAGCTTCTTATCGGATCGGGGACACAATAGTTTCCTTCTCGGTGGAAACCCGATGTTTTCGATCTTAAGTTTTATATTTTGCAAAAGTTGATATTTTCAGATTGACTGGAACTGCGAGGCATAATTTAGGTGTGCTTTTTTATTATCACGCCTCTCCCTTCCTAAAGGTTAAATTACACTTTTACACTTTGGATAATATGGTTGTACGTTTAAAATATTATATGGTATGACATGACATGGAGCCATGTCGTTATCAAGTTTCTTGTTACGTTCGAAAATCGATGAAGTCGAATTTTTCGAAAGGATCTGCGCTCGTACACAAATTTTATATCTCGGTAACGGTAGGCTCTATTTGATCGCCGTCGGACAAAGATGATCACAGCCGAAAAAAAAATTTTGTTTTGTCTGTTTGTTCGTTCTCCATTCTCCGTTCTAGTAGTTTGGTTTTTCCTGAATAACTTTCGAACCGTTGGAGCTACAAAATTGAAATCTGCCTCCTTTTTAAACCTCCACCATAAGCTTATAACAAATGGCCCTGATCCGACGCCGGTATCTTTTTTTCTCGATTTTCGACTGTCTTTTGGACCTTGCTATGAAACATGATAAGTGTCCGAAATTGACTTCATATTTGGCACATATTGGAACCTATTGAAAACGGGGTGATTGGGGGGGTCGAGAAGTATTCTAAAAAAATAACAATGACAATTTTTCAAAAATATACAGGGTGCGCCGCAAATTCAAAAAAACTGAAAAATGGGTCCCGCCATTATTGGAAATTGGTTATAAGTGAAAGACTATGATTCAGTTCTCACTTTTTTTATATTGCGATATAGCCCGCATAGACAGCAAAAACTTTTGTATTTAAGGTTTTCACATATTGAACAGTCCGATATTCCGTGTCAAATGAAAAATGAATTTTGTATTGTATTTGTTTACGGTTACGTTTCAGTGTACAATTCTAACTACAATTTAAGTAAATACAAACTACAGAAGTAACCTTAGACAAAAATGCGTCATCAAAATATTCACTTAAGCGATTTTCATCAAGACTGGCTACATAACTTGTATTACTTGTTCCTAGGATTACCAGGAGCACAACGTTTTCCCAACTTGGCAACGCCGCTATCCAATAATAGTCCTTCGTGCCGAGACAAAGCCCGCCAGGCAGGTCCACTTAACCACGACTGGATCGGACCTCCGGCACTGTCATCTTTCACTCAAAGAGTGTCACGCTTAACCTTAATACAATAACGACCGAAATAAACAGGAGGGTTCCGCCGTATCCACTTAAAATCGATTTTTATTCTTAAACTAAATAATTTATCCGAATCCGCCGTATCCGTTGATTCATAACCTCAGTCTTCGAAAAAAAAAACCAGGTCCAAAACAAATAATATCCGTTCGCACCGCAAGGACCTTTTTACCGTTTTCCTGCCGGACTCGCAGAACTAACGAGTCGATCGCCCTTATATTGACCCGAGCAACGCTTTCTATTCTTTCCGCAATCCGGGCTAATTGAGCGAAGGCGCCGACACGCGGGCCGATAATGAAGTTACCTTTACCGTTGGCCTAATGGCCACGATAACAGTTCGCCGGACGATTTATGAACAGGAGAGCACTCATAGTATTTCGTTGTGCACCCCGAAATATTTATTTTCGTTTGTTTATTTAATTGGACAGCTGCAGGTAGTTATTGGTATAAAAAACTTATCTGAACGCATGAACAAATATCCATCAAGAGCCTCCTCGAAATATCGCCCTTTTGGATGTCTTTATAAAGTATCGAAACTTATACTGTTCTTTTGTTTTTTTAAAAAATTTCTTAGTCAGAGACTCCAAATTGTAGTTTTCCTTTTTGGACATATTAATTATTAACATTCCATTATTTTTCATTTATTGTGCCTTATCCGTCACCATTCAATTATAGTTTTGCTATTAACATTCTTAAATAAAATTTGAATAAATAAAACAAAACAAATATAAAGAAAGAGACGTTACTACGTCTACGACTTGGCAACGTGGCTTGGTTTTTATATGCTCCGAGCATCCGGACGGGACCGTGAATCGAAATAGTATTATAGGACACCGGGTTACATGTCCAGAATTATTTGGTGCTCATTATGGTTAGCTAGGTAATTATCGACTCACGGGACCACTTTGGATTTGCTATATGGAAACCGGACTTCTAAGAGGACAACGAATGTTGCCTCGTACAAGTAAAACAAAGGTTTGCGGGTCTACAATGCGAAGTTCCATTAAAGCTGCAGAGCAACCTTAAAGTTATTTTTCTTTTTCGTTATCAGCGTCAGTTAATCAGAGACAATCAACCCATCATAAAACAAGACTTACATTATAATTTTGAATTTAACGGATTTAATAGTCCTTCTTGAATCATAACATACATACATAACCGTATAAAATTTATAAATATCGAAGTATTCTTAAAAAGTTAGCTTGATAAAAATGTTGATAAGGTTATACTTATAAGAACGTGTTTTTTTTTTTTATTCTCTTCACAGATTCTCTTGAGACGTCTAATTCTAATGCCGCTTCTTTTAGCGACGCAGCTGGATTTACGTTGACGTATCCCACAACATTGATATGGATATAGTCTACCGAATATATCAAATATAGTCCCGTCTATCAAGAGATTTTTCTGCATCCCCGTATACCAGAACAGAAAAGATTTGACAGATAAGTAAAAATGCACAAACTGTCTGAATTTTCATTAATGATGATGAATGGAAGCAAGCGACCCAAGTTTTTTTGTTTTGTAATTTGTTTTCATGAAAATGTATTTACTTATCTGGTTTTTTCCTTCCTGTGAGCTTATTTTTTAACGGATTTTGAAAATTTTGGTATCAAAACGTTGCAAAAAAAAGTACCGGTTTTAAAAAACGTCTGTTCCCTATAGAGTGCTAGTGGAAAAAATTACGTTGTTCTAAAAAATTAATAGTTCATTACATTAAATGTAAAGAAAAGTTTCATATACATGATTAGCTGACACGATAATTTTCAAAAATTAATTAAAAATTAGAAACAAAAAAAAAAATGAAAAACTGTTCTATCCTGCAAAAAATTTAGGTTGTGCGATTTTTCGAATCCGCAAGTGCAACCATTGCCTACATATTGTCAAAAGATTCGAAATTCTGCCTATAAAACAAAATTCATATATATTTTTTTGAGTTTACTATGGCAGTCTAATTTAATTGCTCTACATTTTCTTGAAATAGTCTGTAGTGCGATAAACTAGCGGGAAATCGTATTGGTATATCGAGAAATATGTTTTGCGCACCTAACGGCGTGGTTATCGGTCGTTCTTGCGGAGGCTTGGCATTAAAATATGTCCCGGTCCTCGCAGGGCGTCCCTGGGGAACGGGGTTAAGCGGCCGATTTGTCGCGAGAGGTCATTAATGTCGGCACCGGGCCGTTCCCAAGGTGCTCGTCAACCGGATTGCCCTCTAAACACAATCCAATCATCGGGAACGGCAAAAAGGATAATGTCTATGACATCTCCTCCCGACTCCCACGACGAGCTTCTAGTTTTACTGTTCGGTGTAAATGAACTCCTGATTTTTTTTACCCGTCTGGTCCCGCTACCGTTTATTACGTTATCCGTAATTGGTTATTGTTGCCCCTTTTTTTGTTTTTTAGTTTCATTCTGTTTTATTTTTTTATATTCTTGTCTTAATCATGGACAGTTGCTTTTTTTAATATAAGATCATTAAAGGCGCACTTTGCAAGTATCAAAGAGCATAAGACATTGTGGGTTTATCAGAAACAAAATTGGGCAGAAACGTTTATTTTGAAAACTTGGAAATTAATGGGTATAGTCTATTGCATAAAGAGAGTGATAGTAGAGGTGTAAGTACAAGTTTGTTTACGAAGAGATTCACACTATTCACCAAAAGAAAACTACTGTATCGCCCGCCTCCTAATTCATTTATATATAAATTAAATAATAGTAGTGCCTAGCATAGTTGAGGGCTTTGAGCATAGTACTTTAACACTGTTTTTTATTGTTTTTAGTTCTTCATATTAATGATTTCTGGGCTGCGGTTAGAATAGAAAAATGCCATTCAGTAGTTTACAGCCAATCGCCTAATACTAAATAAGGATAAAACTCACTCGTTAATATCTTCAACAAATATAAATGTTTCCGAAGGAAAATCTGCGATAGGTTCTCTTGGAATAATCTACCTGCTTATTTAGAAAAGCGCCTCTTCTCTCGCCTCTTGTCTCGAGATACAGCTCTTTTTTGTTTTACTGTGGGGATACAAAAGAAGAAAAGGCCGATCAGAATATCCAACGCGGGTTATAGAGACGATTGTTGTTTCAAACTTTCAGAAAATTCCCTTTGACCCAAGCTTATATAACCTTATTCCAAATCAGGGCACAAATTTGCCATTTAAAAATTTTGAGGTCAGAATAAACTCATTGTTTTATGAAACATTGTTTATATTCTGTAAAGGAATGCAAGCAAATGATAAAAGAGATAAAAGATTGTGGTAGTTATCTTACAATTTTTTTTGTTCATTTTTATGCATGTTGTGGCTAATAATTGGAGATGCTGGTGACATTTTTGAGTTTGGTAGATTTCGAGTACCCAAATCGAATACCGACGCCACACGACACTGGACAGATGTCCACCGAAATCATCACAATAAACCAACGGAGCGACTCTAACTTCCTTATATCGCAGATGCGATTTGTTTTATTGAGTTGAGTTCGTCCGGTTTATTTCTTATTGTGTAACCGATGCGAGATCCGATATCGGGGGTATTGATTACGCCAAATCCTCCGGCTTGATCGTTCCGGAATGTCTTTTAAACGGCAACGTCCATAAACATGCAATTATGAGAAAACTTCCTCGATGATCTCTCCAGCAAGACTTTATACTCTAATCATGTGAACGTTCCTATTGCGCAGTTACGTCTACTTAATTTTTATTTTACTTCGGGTTTTGGGGATTAAGGTGAAGTTGAATGGTTAGTATCACACGAAAATAGTACTTTATTATTATTATTAATTATTTATTTATTGATAATAAAGACAGCAATATGTTTTGCTATATCTATCCCAGTTTTATATTCTTTTCTTTAGCTATTGCAGAAGTTCACCAGACTAATATATATCATATCATACCTGCTGATAAACAAACAATAATCTAAATAAATAAAACTAAAAATTAAGTGTTATGTTAGGTTATGTTACAGCAATACAGTATTTGTTTGTAAAACTGTATCGAGAAATACATAACATACATTTGATAATGGCAAACAAATTGTTATTTGTAATTTTTATTGAAAATTGTTTGCGTCAAATAAAGATTTATTTAGATGCAGATGTACCCCCTTTTCCATAAATGTTTGTTTAAGTATTATTCAAGTTATTGCTCTTAAAGGATTCTTTGTTTATTAAGAAAATATAATTTGTTTGATGTAATGCAATTTTGTATTATTGTGATCTAAATAAATAGTTGATGTAAAGGATCAAATATTTGTGATAAATACTTTATTTGATGTAAATAACTTATATTATTTAAATGAATCAATCGCATTTAGTTTACTTTCGAGGATTTCATTATTTGATATAAATAAATAATTTGATTAGTCGCATATCAGAATTTATACCCAAAGGTTTCGGTGTTTTGTGGTTTCCGTAATAGAATACCATTTATACCAAAATTCTTTTTCATTTTTTCACACGCGTTCACGAAGAAGCACACTATATAAGAAAAATTGTTTCAGGGTTAAATAGGTTTAAATGGCAATTTACCCCAGCTACGTCTCCTTCTATGAATTATTCATATAGGCTTAGCGGTTGATGAAGCGGCAAAGGCAGATCAAAAATCGCGATACGAAAGCCAGAGACGCTGCTGCGTCTCTAAAGGCGTCGCGCTGATAAGAAGCTCCGACATATTCGACTTTTTAAACACGATGATGTCATAAATCATGCGTCAACGCTGGGTAATCCTCTCTAATTATTTAAGAGTGGAAAAGTGACCTCCTCATTATAGGCCAGAAACGCCTCAAAAATTTGAAACTTATTCATTTTATTATGGTCGAGTAGGCTCTGAAGCATCCCGACACTATCGAGTCATGTTGATGCGTTGTCATGGAGACGTGTACACGAGTACAAAAGTTTGACTTATTTGTTAGCAGTTAATTTATTTTATCAAAAAGTTTTTTTTATATAACAGGTCAGAACTTGTTCGAGGATATCAAAATGTTTTGTGTTCAAGCAGGTAAGTCAATTATTCTTTTAAGCTTACAATGTGGACCAAATTAGAGTTCCACAGTATAAATCGCGATTTAATTTATTCCATATGGCAAATATTTTATACAGTTGCGCAGTTACGAGCCTCTTTTTAGAAGGGTACAGAGAAAATAATTTTTTTGTAATGCATGTCTTTCAGATTCGGTCCACTTTATTCTCACAAAATAAATAAAAATATAATAATAGTTACAATAATATATAAATAAACATATAAATTTTAATATCAAAATTAATATTTGCCTTAACCAACGTCCATCATGTCCATGTGCTTATTAAAAATAATTATTTAAATATATATAATAATATTACTCAAAAACTGGTACGTCAATCCTTAATTCCTTCATTTATTCTATAGAACATAAGCATACGAAAAGTACAAAATATTCATCCCCAAAAATGTCTGAACTGAAATGAACGAACACGGAAAGTCGTCATAAGCATCATTTTCTTGTGTTTACTTATAAAATTATTACTTCAAATACACCAGTACCCGCTCTCTTACCCACAGAAGGAAACCTTTACAAGAGACTGATTTTGAACCGTTTTCCGGCCATAATGTAATAAGTTTCACTTTTCTAAATTTTTAGTCACAATTTGTTTCCCTTACTAGGAATTTGTCTTTTTTTTTGGGATATCACTGAACTGGAAATTTTAATCTCTTTCCAAAGATTTAAAAATCTTATATGGCGACTATAAGAAACATGAAGGTAAAGACGATTAAGTCACGTTATCTCACTCTTCTTGAAAAAATATCTGAATAATGGCCCATTTTGACTGTATAATGAAACGAACCTGAAACACATTATGTATGGAGGGTCAATTAAATTTTCGACGTCCATGGAATTGGCGAAATTTCGTAACTTGGAATTTTTTCTCTCCGTGTCATTTCTAAACCCCGATTTCAAGAAATTTGAGAATTGAAATTTCGACATCTCCCTGGCTAGTAATAACCAACTTTCTTTTTTTTTTAAAACAGTTTCGCCGGAATCATTTTCTCCTCGCCCTTTCCTCTCGTGCACAATATCCATATATTCCCTGTTTTCTTTGGACACAGCCCGCATCCAATCGCTTATATAAAAAACGGGGGTCGTTTACATGACGTCCCGCGGCAATAATCAGCTCTTCGGTCGGGGGAGTACGTCGTAATTAGATGCGTGTCGGGGCCATAAATGCGGCCCCGGTCGCCGTCATCTGCTTTTTTTACCATTCGCGCATAATAATAAAACGGCCGTCCAGACGCCGTTACCGGCAAATGGTGTCCGGGATTTGCCTTTCGGACATTTATGACCGCGATAGTGCCCGTGTAAGATATAGATAAAAAAGAATCCTTATTGTGGGGCCACGATTTTTTATTTATTCCGAATATTGTGGGTTTTAGTTTAGAGCCTTAATGAATTATGGGAATTATCAACACAGTCCATAGAATATTAAACTGCGTGGTATATATTTACTCTTCTGGGAAGCGTCCTGGAATGGTTACGGTTAAGGGCACGCTCGGCAAGTGATCTGTAAGGGGCTGCGGTCTTGGAGCAATAAACAATAGGTAAAGTTAATCACGGAGTCGGTTGTAAGAGCACTATATTTCTGGTCGAAGTATACCATTTTGGGAATCCCTGGTTCAAACGAATTTAACCCATTCGTTTTTGAGCTGTAAAAATTTGCCTAAGACACTAGCCGTCCAGTTTGCTCGAACGTCAGTCTGATATAAATCCAATATCTTGCACCCCATCTGTCAATTTTAATACCCCTTTTGTGGACTTTACGATTGCAATATTGAATTTATATATAGCCGTACGAGTCGCAGGGATTATAAATATTCCTTTTATATAAATCTTAAAGGGACAGAGAGCGGCTATCCCGATCCCAGTAAATTTTCCCCCCGGTGCCCCCCTCCCCCTCCCGCAATATCTTAATCGAATATTTCGGGTAAATTTCTCTCTCGATCGTCGCAGCTGGATAAAATTTTGGCGCTGAGGATTCTACGCCCGATACTTTGTTTATAGTAATCCGGTTATCCGAAGTGATCCACTTCAAAGGTTCAATCAAAATCAAATGTGGGCTGCTCGTTTAGCTCAATGGCCTACGAATTGCCGGGGTCCCTTTAAGGGACGATGCAAAAATGTCGCTCCCTTTTCTTCGTTTGGTTGCCGGTTACCAATTTCGATTTTAATTAATAACTCATTGACTGCAGCTATCTGGAAAACAACAAATTCTTGCGACGATTTCGACACAAATCGAAAAATTCTTTAAATTGATCAAGATTTTCACGCTGCCAAGTATTTCATAACGGTTACACGCTAAGACAAAAAACTGGAAATTATTTTCAAGTTCATAAAATGGCCGCACTCTACTGTAAAACAGAAAAAACGCAGTTAATTCTGTCCCACAAATAAAAATAAATAAGTCATTTCTTTGTTATCTTCTATTAGATAAATTTTTATTTATACCATTATATTTGAAATTTTCGACAGAATCATAAAAATAGCTGTTTTTGACGCCCCTTACCGACTCGTAAAAGAATTAATATCGTGATTTTGACAAGCCAGTCCAAGCTCCTATAAACACTCTTTAAAACTAAACTAGTTTCGTCGAAATCGGTTTAGCAAAAAAATCGTTATTCAACTTTTTCTAACCCAAAGTTTGACCCTTAATTTGGCGAGATATAGAAAACTTGTTTAAACAAAACAGTTTCCTTATCTAGAGCAGATTCCATTAAAACTAATTTAGATATAGGTTAATTTCGATTATTTTTGAGAAAACCCGTTTTTTCTATTTTAAAGTAGAGGTTACGACTCTAGCAGCCATATCATGAACTTAAAAATATTTTCCAGCTTTTTCTCGTTGCCGATTTATATATAAATATTATTTTTCTTGAGATATGGCCGGCGTTAATGGACCACCCGGTACACACAGTAATTTGGAAAATTACATATAAATCATAAATGATATATAAATTACATGTTAATATTAAACGAAATTTGTGTAAATACTTTTTTAATTTTCAAATGAAATTTACAACAAATCGTAAATTATTATTACGGATTTTATGAAATGTGATTTTACAATATCAGAAATGTCAAAAAACGCATTTTAAAAATACATCGCAAAATTAATACGCATATACAGTGTGTCCGACAGTACACGAGAAAGAAAAAAATGTATTTATATTTTATTATTCAAAAAATTTTCTCTCTCTTTTTCCTACACATCTGACCGGTAATTTTTATATGGTAAATTAGTTTTCCCAACAAGCTGAACTTTTAATGATGAGCTTCTGTCGTATAATAAAAAGTAAATACCTATTAGTTCCTTTTGTGTATCGTGAAATCTCTGTAGAATGAAAATGTTTGTAATATATAGCCTATACTTTTTACCATTTTTAAACCTGAAAGAAAAGTCGAATTTTTACCAAACAAATTTAATAAAGAATCATAATCATCAACAAAACAACAAAAAAATAAACGAAACGAATAAACATTTTTAAAAGCAAAAAAAAATGCATAGTTGAAAATGGCCATAAAAGCAGATCCGTTTTCTGCAAATAAAATTATATTTTGTTTTCTGTTTTGTTTTTTCTTTTGCTTGCAACTCTTTATAAAGTAGCAGGTTAATTGTTTTTCGTTTTCAATATGGCCATAACCTATGAATATGAGGGAAAAAAAACACTGCGTGAGCCCTCAACTCCGTAAAGCAATTGTCATGTTTGCGGATTCGAAGAAAAGAAATAGTTTGGAATCAAAATAAATAAGATAAATAAGTTCACATATTCACGAAATTATATATTTTTACATGACAATTGTTTCGACAACACCGTGTCTTTATCAAGTGTCATTTCAATATTTCAAACCGGTTTCTGACTGCGGATGGAACAAAGCTAATGATAACAAAGGATTTATAGTTTATAATTCTAATTTTTAAACCAGAGCAAACCTTAATTCAACCTCAAGTTAACTTGCCCCTTCGCGAGCTGTTTCTTTTTTGTGTTCCGCAATCACTTCCGAGTCATTTGTCGCTTCCCACAGGCAGGTGGCAATACCACCGCAGCCGAGCAATTCCCCGATAAAAGAGGGTTGAAAGGGGACATTAAGCCGACAAGTGCTGAGATTAGGCCTCTGCCCCCGTGATTAATAGCGATACACGATGTGTATAAACTCGTGCTTAATTAATATCGCATCAGTCCAACAGGCAGTTTACCAGAAACAGTGGTGTGCTTACGTCGAATAAGAATTTTCTGAAATATTAAGAAGATTCGTCAAATCTGCCAGTAGAATTACGGTTGATCTTTTTTTTGCAGACAACAGGCTACTGGAATACTTTTTACAAAACTTCTGGATTCCTCCTGCGTCAGTTTTTGCTGAGTGGAAATTGCTGACGTTTCGCCAATCATCCTGTTGGCTTCCTCAGAGCTTGACTGAAACTGGCTCGTATTTTACTCTGTACCTGCCTATATATTGTTTGGGGATGGCGCTAATGAGGGATATAAACACCGTCTCGGATGACTGATTCCCAAATTGGTGACATATTTATGGAAGCCTTTGAGAAGAAAGCACTCGACACCTTTCAGCTAGAACCAAAATTATGGAAACGCTATGTCGATGATACTTTTGTTATTTGGCCCCATGGTCAAGAAGCCCTAATAGATTTTCTTAGACATTTAAACTCGATACACCCTAACATACGTTTTATCATTGAAATAGAAACTAATAACAACCTTGCATTCTTAGATATTCTTATCAATAGAAAATCAGATCTAACATTGGGTCATTGTGTTTACAGAAAACCTAGGCACACAGACCGATATCTTAAGCATAGTCACATCACCATCCGCCCCAAAAATCATCGGTTATCAACTATCTTGTTTACAGAGCCGTAAAACTATCTCAGCCCGAGTCACTGACAACAGAATTAAAACATCTTATCTCTGCTCTTCTGTCTAAATCCCGGAAATGTCCGAAGTGGTCCAGTCATTTTATTTCGATTAAATATAGGCGAGTAGGGCACCTCGCGAGGTTTAACCAAAATTGCCCCCCGCCTAACCTTAAATTGGTTACACAAGATAAGTGGTATCGAAAGTAATACACATGGGGAGGGACGCGTCGGTGATCGAATTTGCCCCACGTTCAAATGTCTATCCCGACGATAACCTAAGTACCCTTACTCCTTTCCCGTATTTCAGGGACCCTCATTAATATGCATAAATTGACATTGTACAGCACGAATCGGATTCCATTAATGCAAAAATCTCGCTCTTGAATCTTAATTTGTTGACACGCGTCGGCTTTGCGGTTCCGCTGCCTGCCATATTTGCGAATGTTAATTTTGACGGCATCTGGACGGTATGTTTGGTGAATACGTACAGGGTGTGCCTCGTTACGCAAATGCACTTTACCCCGTAATTAAGTTTTCGTTGATCGATCATAATTGGTGAAAACAAAATTCCTATTCTGGGAATACCAATGAAAGGGTCCAGGCTACCACCTTAAATATATGACTTTTACCACCTTAATTTTAGTTGTAATTTAGTGTTTTTCGAGAGTGGCATTTTTAGATTGTGACTTTTTGATATAATAAAGTGGATCGATTTGGATTCAAGTTATTTCGTAGTATTTTGACATTATGGAACCAACTCCTTCAGAAATGTAATTTTTTTTTCGTTATTTAAAAACGGTAACGTAAAAAATACGTATTTATTAAATTTTTCACTGATTCATTAGGTCCAAAAGTAGCATGTGCCAGTATATGCCGCTCATATTAGGATTTGAACTAACACACTGACTTATTATCATTTAAATTAACAGAAAACGCGTTGAAAGTATATCGAAAATATTGCATTGATATATAATTGTTGGTATCGACTGACATTTTTATTTTGAGAAAATTAGTAATTAAATCATAACTTTGTACACAGGTTCAATTTTAAAACTGTAAACAATGAAAATAGAATCGGATTATGTTTTAATGATTTTCTCATTCTAAAACCAAATACAGATTTCACAAAATATGGTATATACTACATGCAATAGTGATTGATACCTCGCATAGAAAATTAAAACAGATATGTTTCTATGTTTCAGACTCCTCCGGCCAGGACCCAGTTTATACTAGAGAGAGGGACGTGTATGAAACGATAGATATTCCAAAATCATACACAAGTGGCAAGGTGTCAACAGGACCGGCATGCAAAAATTTGTGCATAAAACATTAGTACATGGAAAACAAGTAATAAAAAAAGCGCTATTACCAATTGCACAATTATCCGAGGAGACTCAAGAGACCAGACATAAAGAAGTATCGCGAAGATTTCTCTCGAAAGTTTTCTCGCGTAAAACCAATGGAAGATGTTTTCAATAGACAATAAACATATTTAATGTATTGAATCGCATTATCTTTATTACAATTATAAGTGAACTAGCGAGAAGGGTCAAGGTTTAAACTACCCTCCAGATACCTAAGAAATATTGAATAATCTGTGACAATCTAAATTTTGTTTGTCAACATAATCGTCGTCCCCCCCCCCCTCAACACATAGGTCATTATTTTTATTACCAGTTTGCAAAATTTCACTATATTTTTTGGGAACTAATTTTTGTTGTCAAATTATCAAAATGTCAGCCGCCATCATGGAAATTACTTTTTGTTGAGCATTGTCAAACTCCAGATATCAATTTTCGTACAAATCCGGCAGTGCTGGGATTTTTGACCGAGAATTTCATTTCTGAGGCCTACTGTGCGACTCCATGAACAGAAAATAATTAACTAATTGTCTTCGCTTGGATTTACCGTCGACGTTACTTGTTACTCGAAGATTAATACGAGTTGTTCGGTAGACAAGGGTGTCCCGTTACGGTTTCGGCCATAATATGTCTTATCATCGACAGCCCGCGTGACATAGTGCGGGGTCAATGTGATATGTTATTTTGTTTGTTCGCCGTCGAAGATTTTGAGCTCTTATCCGACGGACCATCTGATGCAATTGTTTGACCATTTCTCCGGTTTATTGGCGCAGTTCTTCTGGAATCTGCTTTTCCCGTGTCGTTTCGTTGATTTATTGCGTTTATGAATCAGTTTTTATAATATATGTGTTGGTAATGGAAATTTTTTTAACTGAGATGAAGCAAAGGATTCAAACACACCGGGGTCTCAAAAATTAGTGGTAATAATTTTAGGAGTTGACACCCAAGTCTCTTTGTTTTTCTAAGTTGATGAGATCAACACAAATTTTCTACTCTAAAATTTCGTGTTTTATCTCCAAATTTTAAAATAAAATTTTAAGACGAAATGCTAACATTTATCTTGGTAACATTTAAATTATAACATAAAACACTATCAATTTACTGACATACAAGCCTACATAATATTTCTTTATATATGTATATTAATATCTTATTCCGATTACAATAATGTAACACACTTTACATTTTAGCCCATGCGTTTTTGACAAACCAGTAAAAATAAGAAATTTTTATATAATACGTTTTGACATATTAGTAAACAACGTAGATGGTTGAATTATTCTCCGAGTCATTATTGCTAAAATGGTTTTTTGCGAATTTAACATCCGAGAAAGGAGTGATATGCTTCAAGTAGACTTTCTGAATAACAACTTCTACGAAACACACCTAGTTTCCTCTATTAGTAGAGCATTTTCGAATATCAATAAACTCAGTTTTGAAAGAATATAAATATAATGCATTTAAAACTCCAAAACTAAGCGCAGAACGATGTCAAAGGAGGATGCAGCTTTGGAGTTTTTAAATAGACATAATGCGAATAATAATTTTTTGAAAAGCGTTTTGTGCAAATTCGTTCACTACAAGAAAAGATTGTAGTAGACAAAATACGAGATATTAGTATTTAAATAATCCTAGACAAATACACGAAATAAAAACCCAGTGGTACCAATCAATTAATGTATTTATTTATGTATTTTGGGTCCGATATTTATAGATCAAAAGTTAACTGTAGATAGTTATTTGCAACTGTTAGAGCACCAAATAGACCAATATATTAGAAGATTTACCTCTATATATATTAACACTGATTATATGGCAGCAAGACGGTGCTCTTCCTCACAATGTTATGCAAGTTAAAAATTTTCTTAACATGGAATATCCCAGGGGTTGGATAGGGAACGGTGGAACTATGGATTGGTCAGCCAACAGCCCCGACTTAACTTTAATGGATTTTTTCTTTCGGGGATACATCAAAAATCACGTGCACACAACTCCTTGTAATAATGTCGTGGAACTTTGGCAGAGGATTTCAGAAGCAATCAATCAGTTAAGAGACAATCCGAAAAGGTAAGATATCATACAATGTGTGTTTAGGAAAATGGTGGTCTCATACAGCAGTATTTAGAATGGTTAAAGAATTGGAGGAGGAAATGTGAATACATGAGCTTAGGAACGATATGCCTAAGTACTGTGATCGTTACAATCACTACACCAGGAGATCTGAATAAATTCTCCAGGGTCATTCTAGGCTGCGCTTATCCGAGTTAAATAAATCGTACATTAATTATTATAATGTTCTAGCAACCGTTGTCAAATAATAATAATAATAATAAGTACAACACAACAGATATATGATATATGACAAGGACCAACGAAATATTACTCTGAAACATCAGGAGAAAGTTGACAAATACATGTCGCTAGCTGAGGACATGAAGCAGACCTGGGGTGCAAGGACGATCAAGACAATTCCCATTATAATTGGAGCGACGGGCGAAATTCCAACGAAGCTGGCACGGAATCTGGAAGCCGTCGGACTGCAGAAAGCCCTCTCTACGCGACTCCAGAAAGCGGTCATCCTATCAACCTGTAACATAATGCGCAAGGTGCTGAACCAAAAAATCACCATAGAACATTAGACGCAAAACTCCAGTGTTTTGTGACAACACTTCACCGACACTGGAATCTTGACCCGTACTTACCTGCGTGAATTAAAGAATAATAATAATAATAATAATAATAATAATAATAATAATAATAATTATGGAATGTGATTACAACGGTGTATTCCGAATTCCTGTTCCAAATGGTATTACCCTTGTCGGATATGCTGACGATCTGGCTATCTTAGCAGAAGTAAAAGAAGCCGAGATGATGGAAACAGTAGCCAACCATGCCCTTTACAATGTCACGGAATGGATGAAATCTAAAAACCTGAAATTAGCCCCCCAAAAAACGGAGGCAGTCCTACTTGTTGCTGGAAGGAAAGTTAAAAACATTTCAGTCACAGTGGAAAACGCAACAGTTCAGAGTCAGGAAGTAGTCAGATATTTAGGTATAAAACTAGATAGAAACATGTCCGTGGGGGCCCACATCAGAGCCGTAACAGAAAAGGCCAACAAGGCCTTGAACAACATCAGTCGCCTTCTACCAAAAGTGAATGGGCCTCGTGAAAGCACCAGGAGGATATTATGCTCAGTAGTGACTTCAATACTACTATATGGCGCCTCAATATGGGAGCAAGTAGTTGAGAAGAAAGTCTATAAAAGGATTCTGAGTAGTGTTCAAAGGAGGGTAGCCATAAGAGTCTCCGAAGCATACAGAACAACTTCCAATAAGACACTTATGGTGATAGCTAGGATCCCACCTATTAATCTCCTAGTTAAGTGCAGAGCCCGTATAGAGAAAGATGGACCAGACGCTAAAACGGAAACACAAAACGCGGTGATGTTGTGCTGGCAAGCGGAATGGGACATAGATGATGGTACAGCGGAATGGAGTAAAAAGCTAATTCCAAATATAAGACCCTGGTTTGAGAGACGACACGGTGAAGTAGATTTCTTTCTTACACAAATACTCACCGGGCACGGGTGCTTTGAAGCCTACTTCAAACGTTTCAATCTGGCCGAAACCGAGGAGTGCCTTTATTGCATAAACGTGGATACGGTTGAACACACTGTATTTTTCTGCCCAAGATGGAACATGCAGCGGAATATAGCAGAGCAAATACTCGGTCACATAAGCCCAGACAACCTAGTAGAAAAAATGTTAGAGTCACCGACAAATTGGGACCACGTCTGCAAAATGGCAATGCAAATACTTTCTGCCAAGAGGATAGAACGGCCAAATCTTATACAAGCTCGCTGAACCTTAGTCAATAGGAGACCGAAAGATCATGGGGAAGATCATAGGGCGCGAGAGAACATCACGCGCGTCCGGACGACACTCCATCTGAAGTAATGCTGACGCAGTTCCAGATGGAGGGCACACTGTTTTGTCGTCAAGAGAGGAAGTGTGAGTACGCTCACACTGGGTTTACACGGTCGGCTGTTGCCAACCCGTCGTCGCCAAGGGGACACACCATCCATCCCCAGGGTGTCTTGAGACGCCCAGAACGGGCTGAGGAAGATTCGCCTTATAACCTCTCATACAAAAAAAAAATAGTACCGAATACATATCCTTATTAAGTCAACGGGTGAAAAAAAACTGTTACTTTGATTCGTTAAAATGGAACGGCAACTGCGTGAAGAATTTCGCGTTGAAATCGATTTGATTCGAAATATAAAAAGGGGCCGTATTCGTCGTCGGTCGAAGAAGAAAAAAATACGAACTGACCGCCAATAACATATACATATCGAACACATGTCGGGGTTATAAATAATGCCAATAGCGCACGTATTATGGTGCCGAAGCAGCACTTTTCTTGCGAACGGGCACGTCACTTGCGTCCGTTCTTTCTAGGTGAAAGCCTTTTACGGAAAGGGATGTCGGAATATATTAGAATCTTTTTCTTATCGATTCGAGTCGATTGGGCGTCGCGACGCGATCGGCATATTTTGTATTCTTCTTTCGGGGATGCGGAACGCGTGAAAAACTGTTCCGGCCTAAAGAGAATACCGTTTTACTACGCTTAATTTTCCTAAGAAGACTACTGGAATAATTTTTACAAAACTTCTGGATTCCTCCAGAGTCGAACTTGCTGACGTTTCGCCACTCATCCTGTTGGCTCCATCAGAACTTGACTCAATATGGCTCGCATTTTACTCTGTAGCTGCTTATATATTGTTTGACGGGGGCGGAGCTAAATGATGGCGACAGGTTGCTTCTAGGTTTCTATTGAATCCCGGACAATGGGCAATTTTAAAAAGGACAGAAAATTGAAAAGCGCCCTAAAGAGCCATTAAAACTAACCAAAAATCGAGCCATTGGCATGTAAGTGGAATTTGCTCTATTTAACAATAAATAAAAATCCATTGAAAATAAAGTGAATTCAATAATAAATTATGCTACGTAATACTATAACGAATCTAGTAGGCAGTGTCAATTTATAAGTAACTGTTTTTATCATAGCTGACTTAAAATCTGAGAGCATTTCGCCTTTTTCATTAAATCCAATTCTTATTTTCTTTGTTAACTAAAATTTTCGGTAATTTTCATTTTCTATTTCTTCTTTATTTTAAATTTTGGTCAATTTTATAATTCTTTGTTGGTAAAAGCTTGTAACTTCTATGGAAAATTATTTTTTTTTTTAAATCTTCAAGTTTACGCGACTCAAGGCTGTTTTTTTATTAAATGAACTGTGACGTACACAGAAACTTCATAACTTTGTTAATTAGCGAGAAAATGACAATTGGATCTAGCGGCATAGTCAACTTTCTTCCGGAACTCACAAATGTTGATACTCTATGTCTTTCTTTATAATACGTCTAGTACGTCTATTCCGTTTCATTCGCTGGAAATGTCTATACCAAGAGAGGCTTTTAGTTTGGATTGTATTCAAAACGTGAAAGAAAATCTGTTTTTTCCATGACCTAGTCTTATTAAAAACAAGTAATTATAATTTAATGTTGAAATTGTTATGCGTTATATTATTTTGAAAAGTTGACGAGGCTAACAAAAATCTACAGTGTATTTCATAAAAAAAAATTAATTTGCATCCGCGCTTCACAAGAAAACTGGCAATTTTCATCACTCCGGCAACTAATTTAACCAAAAATGAGAATCAGAAACCAAAAGAATCGCTGTTGAACCAACTCGTAATTACTTAATATTTATCTTTGCACCAAGTGCCAATTTTTTATTTTATTTGCTGTTAATTTCAAAATAAATAAGAACTAAAAGTTCAGATTTTCACGAAATTATACATTTTCACATGACAATTGTTTCGACAACACCGTGCCATGTGAAAATATATAATTTCGTGAAAATCTGAACTTTTAGTTCTTATTTATTTATTTTCTTAAATGTATTTTCATCAAGTAAAAGCCACCCCAGTTCAATAGCTGTTAATTTCGTTTTTTATTGGGCAAAATTGTAATTGATTTAGTTGCCATGACAATTTCAAACATATCCTATGAGAAAATTTATTTTAAGCACTTTCTCGAATAAGATCTTTACCTATATAGCTATCGACTTTTCTCTATAATCAATTTCCACCATAAACAAATGTTCCACAAATCTAACCTATTTAGTTTTCTTTCTTTCTTTCTCTCTGGATGAACCTAAATTTTTTTGTCCATCTGTACCGTTCTATTTTCTGAAGATATCCATATTACGCGAACATTTTAGTTTGGATGGTATCACTACCCCTTTCATTTTTTTCCACTCCACAGCTGCAGATTACGTTGTCTTATAACTCTTTTTGCTTGCCCCATTTTACTTACGATACCTTCGTTGGCGTTTCGGTTTTGGGCAAGCGGTTTCTTCACCTCTGATTGTTGTCACCAACAGCTGTTGCTTTTTTAAAGCACTTGATTCATAACAGCCATGGTCTCAGCAAACAAGACAGTTTACAGGGTCATTCATTGTATTTTGACACCGAACTACAGTGTTAATTTTGAAATAAATGAAAAAACTGACAGCAACATCTCGAGTTACGCTGAAGAAGAAAAACGCCAAATAATAAAATTGTTTTATTCAAACAATAAAAATATCAATAATTAACGCCAAACATTTTCTACATAACCTCCATTATTTTCTATACATCGGACAATATTTCTTTTCATTTTCCTATTAATGCACGAGGTAAACTTTCAGGCCTATTATAGTAAATTTTATATTTTAAGTATACCTACAAAAAAATGTCATAAGGTTCAGGTCGGGGCTGTTGGCAGTCCCTCTGATCGTTCTTTGCCTACCCATCTAAAGTCTATATTAATTATTCAGATGCCCAATTAAATTTAAATAATTCCTAACTGGCACATTTTCCAACAACTGTTCTTTTTCTGTTTATAGGAAATTTCCATTCAAGGATGCTTCGTATATAATTGGTCCGACCACCATATTGTTCATACACCATACATTAACTGACGTTCGATTTTCACTGCCTGCATTTTGTGTGGATTATTGGTGGACTCTTCCTATTAAATACACCCGCTGTTGTGATCGCAGCCTCATCCGTAAATACTATTTTGTTTGGAAAATTTCCACCTTCTTGAGATTTTCTATACATTTTAGTTCAAAATTCGAGCCACTGCCCTTTATGTTTTATGTATTAAATTGTGCAGTGAAACTAACTTATACAGGCGAAACTTATTTTAGGGTTTGTTGATAATTTTTAAATGTCAGGTATAGAATAATCAGGATTTTCTATTAAAACATGAAATATAACATTTGTCCTGGTCTTCCGTGCGACAATATTTCGGTCCTCAAATTGTTTAATTACCTTTTGAATAGTAATTATTGAAGAAACTCTTCTACCCCGATATATTTTAATGTTTATTTAACTTACGCTGCAGGTTTGATTAGTTGGCAAAAGTAGAACATTGATAAAACAATTGCAAACATAGATAATAATGTTGCTATCATGGCAAACTTGAAAATCTTCTTTTTCGTCCTTCTAATGCCTTTTGAGGTCGTTTTATTGGACACACGTAACGTGCAAAAAAAAAGAGCGAAAAGAGACCGGCGCCGATAGACCCGATTGAAATGTATCTGTTCGTTCGCGTCCCCATGAATCAAAGTCGAATAAGATATTATAAAAACATATTTCCCGCTCCACAAATTTTATAGTTTCCTTCCCCTCCGGGACGAGTTCCAACCCTCAAATATTTTTCCCCGGGCGGATTCCTTTAAAACTTCCGCGTTTAGCATTATCGCGCCCAAAATCTTTTCCCGCATCGTCCCCACTTAATCTTTTTAATAGAAATAAAACGCTGGGACAATAAAGCAATCATAAATATGGTACACGGGACAGTAGCGTAGAGTTTGGTTTTTGGCGCTAAGTTTGCCGGAAAAGCTTTTATTTAACAGGATCTTGGCCTTACTTAAATAAAAAAGTGTTGTTTGCTAACCTCGTGCTAGACGTGCTGTCGTAGTAGCTTTTGATGGGCCGTCAGTTCTATCAGTTTTCTTTTCAAAGCTTTTAATGAATAAAACGAAGCTACAGAGAAAGCGAAAATAATCTACTTAATCAAAGTCGCTATTCTTGCATCATACAGTACGTATCGTCTAGGGTATTCCTCCCTGTCATTAGAAATACTTTGGGAGAGGTCCGCTACTAGCAGGATTTTATTCGAATCAGATTTTGCTGATTTGTTTGCTGAAGAATTCGCTAATCTACAGTCTGACTATGAGGTGCATGTGAATCTAAATTTCTTACAAGAAATTCACTTTCATCAAAAGGACGTCAGAATGTTCTGCAAATGTTTGTCAAATATGGAGAGTTATTAGTGTATCTGAGTGTGCTTTCTCTAAATTATAAAAAAATGTATTATTTAACGAAATATTTTATTTATCAAAACAATCTTAAGCAGAAAATTAAATTTAACACTGAATTAATTATAATGTAAATGCGGAGAATGGTTAAATGTTTCATAAGTCACGAATTTTTTTCTGCAAAATCTCAGATGAGTGAAACTGCACTCCTGTAACATGTTTCATATCTTAGATAATCGACGCGACACTGGATCGAGGCGACCGCGAGGTCTATAAAGGCATAGGAAAAATAAACCGGACCTCCGGAAATTTTGCTTAAATCAATTATGGAATGGGACGGACGGTCAGGCCTCGATATATAAGCCTATAAATCGTTTAACCGCGTGCTGGTTCGATACCGTTTTCGCCTTTTGGTTTCGCTTTGTGCGTCAACTGGCGTGGGGTAAAATTTCTTAACTTTGGCATACTCCAAATTTTAGGAAAGAAATTTTAAAGAAAAAAAAAAGAAAATTTTTAATTCAACGCGACTATAAACAGTTTTTTTTTCGGAATGTCGATGATAAAATCTTCATCCGACATAGAAATAGAACAATCCATTATTAATGTCTGAATTAATCTAATAAACTACATCCCACGATTGGCATACAATGGAGGACGTGGCAGAAAAAAACAATTTCACGCATCTATAATAGAACCTTTGTTAATTACAATATTTAAACTGAGTGACCTTAAATTATATTGTCCAAAACAATGGAAAACAAATGCATGATCACCTATCTTATTTCTTTTGATGATGTTGATGTACGATATGATCCTATGATGACGCCAGGAAAATATAAAACATATCGTACTATGCCCGATTCCTTTAAGTTTGTCTTGTCATCGTTTAAGTCAAAAATTAAGTTGTACAGCGTGTCACCGTATTTTTAGATAATTTTTGACTTATTTCCATTTATAAAGTTAAAAGAATTTTTTCTCTTTTTTTAAATAAATAAAAGATACCAAATGCACTGAGACTATAGAAAAACTACATATTATTATGTTGATATTATATAATATATAACAATAATATTATTACATAATTAACTTAATTAACAAAGGGTTTAAGTCTGGACTCCTTGGTGTCTAAACAAACTCGTTCTACGGTCAACCCACCATTGAGGAAATTGGTGAAAAAGACGGTCAATAAAAAAATCAGAATTTACACCAGAATTACGGCATGTGGATTCTCACTTTTTTGGGAAGTGATATTAGAGCAACTTAGTTTTCTTTCTTCATCTGGAGATGTATTATATTCTTTAAAATATTTCTCAAGGGATTCAACCGGAAGTTGCTGTCAACTTTCTAATTCCAAATGAAACACCCTGTATATTATTACTTTTTGATGTTCTGTGTGAAATTCTAATCATATTTTATGTATAATGTCCTATACGTATACCTATACTTAATTTCTTAAAATACGCTCTTCATATTTGGAAAAATGTTAAATAAGTTATTGTCGATGTCTACTTTTATACAGGGTGTCCAAAATTGGTTCGTTTCTAAACGCGGTTGTATCAAATGAAACGTACTTGGCTATGGAAAAGCAATGATTGTGTTCTTGTTGTTAAACTTGACCACTACTAATAAATCTAGTGATAATAATAATAATAATAATTTTTCCATATCGAAATAAGTGAAGGGAAAATGTTATTACGTAATATAAAATATAATACGATACTTTCGAATAATTTATTATTATTTCGAATATGGTTCAGAATAGGTATAGGTAGCCCTAATGCAGTTTGATAGTGAAATAAGTATTGGACTTTATAACACTTGAAGTTGCGATTTTGATAATGTGAACGTTTACGGTATAATTTTGCATATCCTGTATTAAATATCAAAAATGTCGACTTATTGAGTTAAAAAATTTACCGAACGCGTTGCATACTGTACTTTTTCTAGACCGTTAGCTTTTGGGTGCATTTTCGGAAAAAACAACACGACAAACGTCAAAATTCAAAACGTGGGAAATATCTCCGAAAATATCCGATCGATCCCAAGTCCGTGCGGTAAAATCCCTTAAATGTCCGAAGTGGCTCGGATTCGTGGGAAACGAAACTGACGCTTCCCGCACGCTAGATCGGTGTGGAATTAGGTATTTTACAGACGGGAGTAGTTAATAACAATAACAACCCTTACGTCTTCCCGTTTATGTGATACGAAAAAACAACTGCAGTGATGGTTAGGTGTTGGTCATCTTTGTCTAACTTGGTAACATTATTTTGATGGCAGCGATGGGGTGCTAGAAACGTCGTAGCACCTAGACAGAACCAGACGACCAAAACTTCATTGAGATGATAGAAAAAATCTTCTGTGGTCGCGATATTTCGATCTTAAAACAAAAATACGGGGAATGGTGGGACCTACTTGGCATTCAAATCAGGCCGATTCGTATGGGCAATTCCACGTCGGGCCATGCCTTCCGCGTGTTCCGGGTCTAATATTTTTGCGTGAATCCCGAATCCGACCTGTATTTGTAACTCTGTTTCCTCCGAATCGCCGCATCAATTTTCCCCCCCAGGCGAGGTATTCACACTGTGCTTATTTGCGATGCGGGTGCCTCTAACGACTAACGACATTGTTATAGTGTCACGGAAAATACTGGAAATCGAGGTCGTTACTTTATATTGTAACAGCCACCGGATTTCTCCACCACTTTTCTTTTTTGACGGGAAACCGGAGAAAATGAGGGCCAAAGGTTAACACGTATTATGATAGACTTAGAGTGTTTTATCGACTTTTACGCAGGGTTTAAACCAAGCAGACGAAAAGTGAACATGATTTTGATAAAAAAAAAACATCACAAATTGCGACACAGTTTTATGTATCCAGGCAACAATGGACTCAAAGGAAAATTATTATCGTTAGCTGCCAATTGTTATGAGTTTCTTTCATAGGTGCAAATAAATGTTTCAAATATCTCTTTAAAATTCGATTTTTTAATTAATCCGTTGAAATAAAATGAAAAATTTGGCTAAATAATTTGTAAACTTATATGTTTGAAGTAAAGAGTCTTAATGCTACTTATCGCAGCCTAGAGTATCTACAACCCTCCTTTTTATTTTTTTTATTAATTTATATTTAGTTTTCTATGAGGGTGCATGATCAGCCTCAACCGTCTATAAGTTTTCATTGTGGTCCAGTTCCGACCCTATTTGCAAACATTACCGGCGACTATCGCGCTGGACATTAAAAAAAAAACTTAGCGAAAAGTTATGTCCCCACGGGCCAGTATTTCAAAATTATCTTATGTACGTTCACAGAGCGGGGCGGAGTGCGAAAGGGTCGACCATGAAAAGTGTATTTTTTATCGGACACCGATCTAACGAGGGTGGCTGTCGGCACTGTGCAGGGCACGCTCAGATCTTTGATACGTCACGTCCGGTACGGGTCCTCGGCAGCATTCGTGATCGTATGGATATCGACACCGCGCGAAAAACTGTTGCCAGACGATCCGGCTGGTTACAAGTTTAAGGAAAAATTATTAGCAAATATTTTTCAAAGAAACCTCCACAGACTACTGGAACATTTTTTACAAAATTTCTGGATTCCTACTGCGTCGGTTTTTGTTGAGCCGAACTTGCTCGTCACATTCGAAAATTTGAAAAACTAACGCCAACACTAGGGACACCATCAAACTCTTTTCAAACACCAAACACTGTGATAAATGGATCGACTTTCGGAAACGGAAAAATTAGTTCTTTCAAAAGGTTCCGACTTCGTCCTTGCCCCACGTATTATCCCAAACGAGGGAATCATTTCAAATGTCGAGTCTATCCTATTCAAAATGCCATCTCAAACATCTAATGAAATTCGATTTGAAACCGCCAAAATGCAGTCTTGAATCTGATATTAAGGCTTCTTCTCCATCAAACTTATCTCGTCTCTACGGACCCCCAAAGATTCACAAACCATTATTACCCCCTGGACCTATTGTCAGCACCATTGGTTCTGCAAAATATTCACAGGAAAAACTGATAGTTTCTTACTTAATTCCTTTCACTTCATTCAACACAAGATATTCTGGTTGGTTTCGACGTAAAATCCCTCTTTACTGAATTTCCTATTCCTAAAACTCTCAATATCATTTTAAATATATTAAAATCAGAGAATCTGGAACCAAACCTTCTCATTTTAATTGAAAAATGCTCGTCTGGAACATGTTTTTTCTTATAACGGTCAAATTTTTGAACAAACGTCGGGAACAGCTATGGGTTCTCCACTATCACGAGTCTTCTCGAATATATTTATGGAAGCCTTTGAGAAGAAAGCATTCGACACTTTTCGTTTAAAACCAAAATTATGGTTCATGGTCAAGAATCTGTTATAGATTTTCTTAGAGATCTAAACTATATACACCCTAACATTGGAGAAAAAGTAATAATAATAATTTGGATTCACATTTACTTAAACATTCTACCAATGTGTACAAGATGTCTCCGTTCGTAAAGATAAAAATAATAGAATGAACTATTCCTGTGGTATATATCTTTGTCTCTGTTTATTAATTTTTACTTTTTTTTCACAACATGCTTTTATGAAATTCATTCTCATTTTGCATTTCTTCATGCAAAATTCCTGACCCCTTTACCTTAAGAAAAAGCAGAGGCGCCCAAAAAATATTTTTTGCAAATGAAATAAAAATCGCAGGGAAGTTATAGTAACAAATACTTTTTTTCCTTAAAATTTTAGCACTTGTAACTCAACTCAACACAGGAGAATTAGGACATTATTTGAATGTTTTCTTCTTAAAATCACATCTGATACGCCCTGTATTGCGGTCTGCGGTATCAGTTCAGATACGCCCTGTATTGCGGTCTGCGGTATCAGTTCAGAAAAATGCGGCAACGTTGGAGTCAAAGGGGGCTAAAAATCAGGTTAGTTTCGGTATCCTCTTGGCCGTTAATGCGGGACACGGCCGTAACATTTCCGTTAGAGGGCGTCTCGTAATTAATTGTGTAAAACGGCTCGAGTGATTATAGACGTTCGGATATTGTTCCGTGCTGATACCAACTCAAAAATTACAATGAATCGAAAAGAATAGACAAATTCGGTTTACGAATTGTTTTCATTACTATCACATAATTCTGCAACTTGTTTTTGAGAAACAAACATACAAGTATTTAATTACTTTATCATTAAGTTTTACACTCGTTGATATGTGGTATACGTTGCTAATACATGGTATTAGTTGCTGTACATTGTAATAAATTGTTCTTTCTCCATTATAAGACTCATTTACCTTAGCAATCACAAATCAAACCACAACCTCCACTTTCTCTTATGATACAGCAATACTAGCTTCTGACCAAAATCTGGAAACAGAAACCAGAAACAAATGCCAATGAATCAAAATCCTAACATATCACATTTACACTGAGAAGAGACCACTGTCCTAAACAACACTCAGCTAATACAAGTACAGATCATAAAGTATCTCTAGACCAACGATTAACAATAAAAGAAATGTCCACAAAACTAATCTTTTTGACATATGTTTTTGTTTTGAAAACTAGTTTTATGTAATTTTGGTGGGCCTATTTCAAAAATTCTATGCATTTATTTGTATCACGTAAGTTTTTTTTTTCAAATATTAGAGAAAAAAGATATATATTTCTAAAATAATTTATTATTTTATTCACCAAAGCTGTTCTTCCCACCTTTTTTCCAGTTTCTTAATGCTTCAATGCAAAATGAACAAGTTATAGTTTGCTTTACTACGACAAAACTACCACAAATATAACAAAAGTTATTTTATACGTTCTAGAACATTAGAAATACGCAATAACGAAGACAACAGCCGCGAACACAACATCTCGCTGACCAATACAACCAAACTGCGCATAAACAGGTTACAACGCTGTGTTGACGCTTCTGCGCCTACTCTGTTGCTTTACAGAGAAATCTAATATTATTCAGTGTTGCCAAATCACATTTAATTTCATAAAAATCAATTCGTGCCTAAATGTACAAATAAGCAAACAGTTTTCAAATATCCAAATCAAAGAATTGGTAGAAAATCGCAACTATCACTGGAAAATAAGATTAGCAGTGGTAAAAACACATTCTATCTTTTTTTTTCAGTGGTGTTGATTAGTTTACGGAAAGAATAAAACGCCTTGTATTATTTCGCAACAGGGAAGGCCACCGTCTCTTTTAAAGTCATTGTAAAGTGTATTCGAAAGAACGAAGACTTTAATAGCAATAAGCTGGCCTCCCTCCCCATGCTGCTCGATTCGAGAAATTACTTTTTAATTTCGCGGTGTCATTTTGCGGGCTGAAATCTCGAAAGTTATGAGCTTCTGCGGTCGGGACTCCCCGCTCAGGGAGAGTATTTAAAAAGTCCGCGGCTTAGTGGGACGAGAAGAGGCAATAGAATAGTAATAGCTTTATATTAATGTCTGCGGTGTAACGATTACGCAATGGGACCGAAAATGCACTACGGGATATTACTAATATTACAAAGAATAAAGTGCAGATGAGAACCTATTATGCACATTGATGCACGTGTTATAAAAATAATAAATATTTAGTTATTGCTGCGAAACAATACGCTGTCCAGGATGGGGCGAATGTAAGTGGTAAAAAGTTTGCAAGCGATGCGAGGACTAGGATTTTTAAAAGTCCTTTTTAACACAAATAACGCGCAGTTTACTTTATTTGCAGTATTTGATACATGTACAGACTACGCAAGATCATTAGTTACTGTCACACCTAGGTCCATCTGAGAATCGACACTTGACACAAAGTATCCATTGATATAATAGTTTAAACCGGGATTGTTCTTGCCAACATGCAGCACTGAGCACTTTTCGGCATTCAGCGGCAATAGCCAAGTTGAAAACCACTTGAAAATAGTATTCAAGTCACATGAGAATCAATGCTGGAGAGCACCGATCCCTGGAGAACACCGCTAGGCACGTTTTGTGGCAGTGAAAAACTCCGAACGACCATCGGCTTAAAAACGCCGCTATACCCCCACTCCGACCCTTTCAACTTTGAATAACAAGCGTCGATCTGGCACCGGATCACCTGAGTCAAGAGATAATGTCCAATGATTGTGTGAAATAGGCCATGCTGTAATGTGTGGTGGTGCAGGTATAATATGACAGTCGATCAAAAAAGGTAACAGCTGATTGGCTATAAGGCGTTCAAGAACATTACATATAGTACAGTAGGACGGTAATTTGAAACATCGGTGTTACATTTAAGGATTTTAAGGATAACCACTGGGTAATATAAATAGGCTCTGCAAACAGAGCGACATACGTTTTTAAGATTTTACTGAAAATTCCATCAGGTCCATCAGAATATTTTTTTAACTCAGGTGTCTGACATAGGAATAAAACACTTTGGGACTTCATATGAGTAAAAAGGAAAGGGGAAAGGCATTATAGAGGATAAGAAAAGATATAATTTGATCTATTGGAGTCCGAGGTCCTGGAGGACTGCACACAAGGACCAATATTTAGAATATTCCCACAGTTAAATTCAGCGAACGTCATTTCCGGAGCGCCCGGCTCTTTATTTTAATTATGACCGCAGCCCCGCATCATACGAAGTTATTACCAATAAATCTGCGGCTACACGGCGGTGTAATTGTGGCTTCACGCTCAGTCGAGTCCTGATTTATCGTCGGGACGCTTATCTGCGTCGCGGCGCGTATTAATTACGTACCGATGCCTATTTCCCGGCTTTTTCCGGCTAGCGGAGAAAGCGCCCGTTTCCCGAGGGACCGTCCGACAATACTGTGATTAGTAACCGCGGGTCGATCCCCCGAGGAATTTAATTGCGAGGTTAAGATAATAGGCCCCGATCTGATCGTTCGATTTCTTCGATTCGGAAGAAGAATGCACCACTAATAATCGATCGAATTGCTGTAATTGCGAGCCGCCACCGAATGAAATAAAAACTGCACAAACCAAACATTCGAAGACAGAATAATATAAACTTCACTTTGGTCCCGAGTTCGATAAATAAGCTCAATAAGTGATAATGTCGCTGAATATAATTGGGAAAAATTTATAACTTTACTATAACTTTCTTGACATTTTTATTTTATTTGGAAAAATATTGAAAGCAACAATTTTCAAGAAAAAAAAATCACCGCGTGCAGAATATTTTTCCAAAAATAAAAATTTGAAAAAAAATTGCCAGAGAAAATAGAAAATGAAAATGAATTTCATAAAAGCAAGTTGCGAAAGAAAAGTAACAATTAATAAACAGAAACAAAGACATGTAACACAAGAATAATTAATTCTATTATTTTGTATATTATTATTATTATTATTACGTAATAAATTATGAAACTTTATATATTGCTAGTGTGTAACTATTTGAAACAGTGCTAGCTTATTTCTAGTAGTGAATATCTCTTGTATTTCTTTAATAAGCTTAATAAGTACATTTTAAAGATGGCGTAAATATAAATTTTCTATAACTCATAAATGGAGAAGGTGGAGGTGGCCTAACACTTTCACAAATATAAGAAAGACAAGAAGAAAATTAAATGCAACGATATTAAGTTTTTTGCAACAAAATAAAGGTTTAACAGGTTAGGGTTAATAAATCCTGATTTTTCAGCCTTTTTCTATGTATACATAAATTTACTGTTAATATGCGAACAGTATATTTAAAGTGGCAATTATTGCCATTACAATTATAAAAAAAACGCTAAGAGTACTCAGAGCTTTGGGTTTTAATAGATTCTAAAACGAACAGTTCGTTAGGCATTAAATTCCGCATTCTAGTGATGTCTTAATTTTGATATCATGTTTGCTCACTGAAATACCTAAAGGGAAGTGTCAACTACAACTAATCGAACATTAAAGTCCTTTTAATGTAACATCAAGAGTGCGCGTACTAATTCTATCGAAAATTATCGAAACCTCGTTCATCCTGTCACGGCTGTCCTGATTAACGAGGCCCCGCAGTAGATGGAAGCGACATAGCTTCGATTTTGCCGATTCAGGCGATTCGGGCGGCTGCCGTTCCGCCAAACCGCAAACTACAGTTTGAATGTCACCCATTAGGCGGGAAGCGTATGTAGATAATCGAATCAAAAGCGGGGAGAATAAAAATTTGTATATTTTTGCGGAAAAATTCTTTGGGATATATTTACGCAGGACGAGTTTCATCGGACTATTTCATGAAATACGTGGAACTAATCCAAACCATACATTGTAAATAAAAATTATTATTATTTGCATTAATACATAACGTTTTTTTATTATTTATCACAATTTTGAAAGTTGCTTTTAATAAATGTCGCAATAACAGTTTCATTTATATTAGCTGACTTATGACGAAGTAAATTAATAATAAAGAACTGTTCTTTAGCGGAATAACATTTTCATTACAATGCCAATCATCATATCAACGATATCGTTCGCATAGATGATGAAAATCCTATTTAATTGTTTTGCCTCTTTTAGAAAAAGAAAAAACTATAGTATGCAGTATATGGATACCCTCTTCGGCCTAAACTGGTGACTAAAATGGGGTTTGTTAAAATTGTTGCATAATATACCATTATTATTACTTCAGTTTGAAACTAACTCTCTCTATAAGTAACCCGAGAAATTTATTTATATAAAATGTAAAACATAATATTATAATAATACATAAATATAAGATAAATATAATATAAAATATGAAATTTATTTATTACCTATAAATATTTATGTAGATGATCAACATCAAATATCTCATCTGCAGTGTTTAGAAATTACCCAAAACTAATAAAAGTGATGGTAATTTACTTCTTTTGACCTTTAATGTGTTGCATCTCACGATTTTGACTAACGTGTGTATTTATTATTTGCAAAACTCACGAATATGGAGAGGGCTTTGCTTTGAGGAATGCCCTATTCAGTTGTTTTTACTGCTTACCTCCTTTTTTGAAATTGCACAAAATTTTTGGTTCGGTTATTTTCAGGAAGCAACTCTAATTAACTAAATTTATATTAATATGCCTTTTTCTTTGGTCTTCTTGTCTTGGCTCGATATACTGTTTAAAAAATACTAATGCCAAACCTAACCAAAATCAAACCCAAGATTTAAAAATTTTCCACATTTTATTCGGCACGAAAACGAGTTAATTCGCCATTTCCAATAACTCATAATTATTGTTGTAGTCATAGTCGCTGGAGGTGAGTGTATCCATTTGAATCCTGTCAATTTCCGGATTCATTCTGAGGCCGGCCGAGCACTTGAATGCTTTTGAAAATTCCTCGAAATTCGTCATCATTATGTCCACTTTGAAAGGGTTCGGCAGAGATTGACTTTCGAAAAGTTGCACAGCAGATTCGGCCAGAGACGTCCTCCCGCAATATTCTGAAAATTCGAGCGATAACTTTTACCTAAATAGCCCTTCGCGTCTACGGTCTACCCTGCGCCAATGAAATAAAGAACGCTTGATCGCTGCAATACGATTCGGAAATCCAAGGCAAATTCCAAAAAGAAGTTTGTTCCTCCGACTGGGAATTAAATACCAAATCGTACGTCAACTGCAACGCCATGTTGTCCGACATTCGGTCGTTTACGGAAATCTCCGATACGGCTTCGTTTATCTAAAATGAACAGAGGGTTCAGAGTCTTCATCTAAATTAGGATGTGTGAGGCAAATTTTATTTAGAGGGAGGCGGGTAGCAATGGGGAATGTTTTCTTTGTCATACACGTTAATATTAATGGCAGGTAAGTGTAATAAGAGATTCATTGAATGTTGCATTTTGAAACTAATTTTGATGGTTAACAACTAAGATAATTTTCCCTTATATACTATTGGCTACAGGAAAAAGAATTTGTTGCTTTCAAAAAAATAGTATTCAAAGTCTGGCGTATATTAATTGCATTCAAATTTGGACCGAGGTGGCTTTTACTTGATGAAAATCCATTTAACACAATTAAATTAAATTAATATTTATTAACTGTTAGCACTACATGTTATTAAATTGTTTTAGTTGTCATTTTTCAATAATAAGTAAAGTAATAAGTAAAAATAAGTCCAGAAATACTAATATTACTCTTTAGGTTCAATTCATATGCCCATTAATCAATTAATTAGTCTAGTTAAATTAATCCAATGTTATTTATAATTTAATATATTATAATTATAATTAATTATCGTCAAATTATAATTCAGTTATTTATCTATCAATTTTATATAAAAAATTAAAGTCCACCAAATAATGTGTAAATTATTTCAGTATGAAAGGACAGTAAATAAAGCAATCAAACGTCAAGAAATGATCAAGAGAAAGTCAGCAAACCCCGCCTTTTTCTATTTTAAAATTGGCCTCACCACTATATCCCTGTTGACCTTTCAATTTAGATCGAGTTCAATGATTTAAATGCGTACGTTATATTCAAGTTTCTGTTTCAACAAATCTCGTCCTTTGTCCATTACCAACATGGTCTTCAAACCCGAAACAAAACTCTTGTAAAATCCATCCGTGGTTTTGATGTCGTCCTCGTTCTGACCAAACCTCCTGCCTACATCGGTAAAATGTTTGGCCAGTTCCTTGGACAAATGAAATCCCACGTGTCCGTTCAATAAATAAAGCGGGTAGTCTTTGTTCGGTAAATCTTCGAGCAATCTTGAAGGAATCACTGAAAAAGCGGCGGTTCATTAGCAATACGTGAACTAGGGATGCTGCGGATAAAATAAGATAAAATAATGATGATATATAAGAGATGAAGAGATATATAAGAGGTATTGAAGAGATATCAGAAATTGGTACACATCACTGTGAAGTAAAGTGGAGTGTACATTAAGATGAATATACTTATCAGTACAAATGTTCTATTAATTTTTAATTTGTGTCATTTAAATGCTTTTGCTGTTTACGGCTCGTTCTTTCCAGACCATCTTCATGAACGTGAGGTGGTAGCACACTTCGTACCGTTTTAACCTTTCGTTATTCCGTAATTGTATTCTAATTATATTGTATTTCTTACATTGTGACGTGGGTTTGAGGTTATGTTTGATTTTGTGCTCCTTAAACGGCCTTACATAACTGCTGTGGACTTCTTATAAAGTTCTAAATCTGCAACTGTTTTTAACAACACAACAACAAAGTATTTATTTGTTCAAACTTTTTCAATGGGTTGATTATAAGAAATGGAACCTTTCTGGAAAATTTCTCTTAAAACATAGGCGGATTTTTGTTTATTTTTGAAAGAAACTTCCACTAATACTGGAATATTATCGGACAAACCTTTTAGATTCCTCCGGTGTCGCGTGTTAATGAATCGAACTGGCTGACATTTCGTCAATCATTCTGTTTATTTCTGAAGAGCTCAACTAAATGAGGAATCCAAAAGATTCGTAAATAGTATTTCTGTTTTTTAAAATGCAACAACGCTATTTTACAAATTAAATAATAAAAAAATATAAATTTAATCACTTGCCTATAATCTTATTTTGATAAAAGGTTATTGGTTTCAGATCGAACGGGTCAATAAAATGTTGTAACCTGAAAGAGATAAGGTGTAAGGGTAAGTATTGTTGTTCATGTTATGGTAAAAGTCGTTGTGAGTAAATATAATTACTATTATTATTATTACTATTACTATTACTATTTCTCATTTTCTAAAATTTGAATTTTGAATTACATAAAATTTTAATTACGCTTTCGCTTTACCCGACCTGGGCTATGTGTTCGACAACTTCGATAATTGTGTGATGTGTCATACTTACAAACTGATGGAAGAATTTTGCGAAAACAGAAACAAGTTTTTCCGGCCGTTTTCAACGAGCCCGAGATAATTTTCCAAATAATTGTCTCCGATTTCGATGGTCTCGTGGAAGTCGTGAACCGTCACCTCCGAAACCCAATGCGAACCCATTATCAGTTTAATATCGGATAGTTTCTCTTGGAAACTCTTTTTGGCGGACTTCTCCAACGAGCTATTCTCTATAACCAAACGAAGCTGAGCTTTCAATTCGTGGTACAACGAAAAGCTATATGACACGTAGTCCCGCGCGCCTTCCTTTTTGTCAAATTTCTGCGAGTGTATGGCGGCCACCACTTCCGGCATTAAATCTGTCGCCTGTCTCAGGCAAAGGTCTTCTGTGGTTTCTTCTATTGTGGGCATGACGACCAGCTCGTATATATGTAAGAAATAGTATAGGGAAACGGTTTGAATAATTTCGTTGTTGTGGCTGAAATTTTCGAAATCAAAACATGCAAATCGCGTAAGGTCCTCATCGTGCTGGCTTTTGCCCGAAATTTTTCCGACAGAACATTAGGGGCGGACTCTCGAAGTTTTTGCTAATAATATAATTTTGTTTTGTTCATTTGGGTGGGTACAGTCTTATTAAATTTCACGAAGAAAAAACAGCGAAATTAAATATATACAATAAAGTCATAATTGAGATTAATAACAATGAGAATTATGTTTTTTATAGAAACGTAAGAGTTTTATACGTTTTTCCTTTTCTTCGACGATATTGCCGTTTTTGTGCGCATACACGTTTCTTTTCTTGTTACTTTCGAAAATCGATGAAATGGAACTTTTCGAACATATCTACGCCCGTATAAAAATGTCATATCTCGGTATGAAATGATCACCTTCGAAAAAAAAATTTTTTTTTGTCTGTCCGTTCTCCGTTCTCCTCTGTCGTCTTTTGGTTTTTCCTGAATAACTTTCGAACCGTTAGAGCTGCAAAATTGAAATTTGCGCGCTTTTTAACCCTCCGAGGCACATACGCTTATAAGAAATGGCGCTGATCCGACCCTGGTATTCATCTTTTTTTCGCGATTTTCCACTGTTTTTTGGACATTGCTATGAAACACGAGAAGTGTCAGAAATTTGAAGTAAACATCATTTTTCAAAAACCGTTTACGGGACCAAAAGACCCAGAAGACGCGGAAGAGGTTTTCATAAACTTTTATGCTTGAAAATTTTTCAGTAGTATACAGGGTGCGTCGCAAATTAAAAAAAAAAAACTGAAAAATTGGTTATAACTGAAAGACTATGATTCACATCTCACTTTCTTTTATATTGCGATATAGCCCGCCTAGACAGCAACAGGGTGTTCCCGATAATCCGTGCTAATTGCGAAATGTGTTAAGTGTCCTAAATTTGCAGATATCAACTTCAAATTTAGCATAGAAGTAAAAGTCCGTGTCCACATTCAAACGGTGGAAATTGGGTGCAATCAAATTTTGCCAAAGTATTTTTTAAAAAATTTTGAATTTTTTACCTCCACAATCGCGGAAGATCCAGTGCAATAACATTTTTTTCAGGTATTTTTTGGATTATATAAGCTGCTCGGGATATTTGAAAAGATCCATATTGAAATCGTTATTTCGGGGGCTGCCAAGATGCGATGACGTCATTGATTATTACGGCGCACTGTATGTTTTCCCAGCAAACGTGGAAGATCCAGGGCTAACATTGTTTGAATCATATACAGGGTGTGTCGTTTATTTGCAAAAAATCAAAAAGATCCTAAAAATTTCCGTTTTTAGGGGTTAATTTTTGTCGATAAATGAAAAACCGTTAAAGATGGGATAATTTCATTTGAACAGTATCGTAAAGTGTGTCGAGACAGAGTTTCAGGTTTCGTCAATTATACAGGGCGCGAGATATTTAAAAAAATATTATTTGTACACATTTTAATATTTACATCAACTTGCGAAAGTTCCATAGCGGTAGAAAAACAATGCGTCCCTTTCCCACAGGGAACCGCGAAGCTCTTGCCTTTTATAATAAAAAGCTGCTTCGCGTTAGGCGCTCCGCCCAGCGACGATTTTTCGAAAGCATTCTTGTTTAATAAGTTCTCTACTGATTAAAGTTCCAGACACATTTTTTACATCCTGTTTTGCATCTAGCGACTAAATGATTTCGACGCGACATTACCATCGAAAGCCAACACGATGAAAATTGAGACAGACTGTACCTCGTATCGAAAATATCAAACAACGCATCGAAATATTCTACGAAAGCCATCTCGACGCTCTTCGGTGGAACGCTGCTGCCCAAAACATTTTCAAAAAGCCTTTTCCAGTTCAAATAGGGGTACTTCAGGGTCAGTTCCTCGACAGACACTTTGACGTAGTTTTGATAAACCGCGGACTTTCGAATTTGTAGGGCATCGATCGATAAAACCTAAAACACAGTTCATTTTGCTGAAAACTCTGACAACATTAGTGAAAATAATAATAATAAAGGTTTTTAACATATTAATTACCCTTTGTGATTTTATAAGAACTCCGAAAACATTTGTGACGTCAATACGTTCCAGAAATTCGACGAAAGTTTCCAAATTGGTTTTTTTATCGACGGGTATTGAGCTGGACGCCAGCGGACTCTAGGAATGTACTTTTTTTAATATAACTTATGGACACAACACGTGAATATGTAGGTAGGTTCATAAAAAAATGATACGGCTTGAAAATATATTTTTTGGAAGATATCTTCACAAATTATTCGTATTCAAACAAACAGTAAAAGCTCAAAAACGCAAGTTTTTAGTAATTAAAATAGATTTAATATAATACATTTTATTATAACACATGTATACACTTTTCGCTCTAACGACTGAAACAATTTTGAAAAATATGCGTATTAATTTTTTTTACTCAAAATGACCCATCTTGGGCGCCAAAACAAACTTTGCTTTGTCAAAATGCGATACGCAGTTTGATGACGTGCACGTTGCTCAAAATATAACGTGGAATATTATGCATATATTATAGAGTAATTAGAGTATTCAGAATTTTATTCATTTTTATTGTTTATAGCCAGTTATTTTCGTAAGTGTCACCGTTAAAAAACGTCTAAACCAAAACAGTCTCAACTTTTATTTATTTTAAAAATAAAAAGATAACTTTTAACTTTTAAATAAATTACTTAAAAACCATTTAGAAGATGGTTGAACCTTATCACAAGGGGTCCAACATTGTAACTTGAACAAGACAAGAAGAAACACTTGGAAGGAGTTATGGAGTTTTTCCTGAATGCCTTGTCGTAGCTTCTCGCTGATTTGAGGCCTCAAATTTCGTAAATTTAAAATTTACAATTAAATTTGGTCATAAAGTTTGCATAACGACGACACGGTGGTATCAATTTTTTATGAAACTATCAGTACTTACAATTTTATATGGACTTTTAAGGAGGCTTAAAGTATCGTCCAAAAAATTCTTGGCACTTCTTAGGAACTCAATATTTTCACAGGCTTTCATTTCATCGTACAAGCTATTCAAATTCACACTAGAGGCGTGCCTCGCGGAAGTAAAGTTTCGGAGACATTTTCTCTCCAACTGACTCTGCAGAGGCCATTCTTTCGGTCCGAGGTTTAAGGAACTTTCGCCGGGCAAATTCAACTGCAACAAATACGATTTTCTTGTCTCGAAAATGTCCCAAAAAAGTTCTGTTTCCGTATATTACCTGCACGACAAATGTGTCCCCTTCCGCGACACCGATATCAATATTAAAGAATGGCATGGCTTTCCTTTGAAAGAGAAACGAGAACAAATTGGTAACATCCCATTGGTCCCACGGCGATGACGCGATTGTATTTATCACTGCAAAAATTACGTCAACTAGGTACATGCTAAATAAATAATTCTAATTTCTCACTGGACCACATCCTATCGACGTATCTGTAATCTCTGGAAAAACTGACGCAATTATCAAAAAACCCCTTGAAGTGCTGTAAAAATTTCTCCTCAAATTTCGGTTTGCTGTACAAGAGGCCCAAAAGCGTATCAGTTTTTTCGTTGTCGATCCGGTTTTCCGTTTTTAATCCCCCGCAAGCGAAATCGTAGAAATTTTCACAGGGATCGACCTTGTGGTCTATGAGATTTAACATGGTCGACGCCTTCAGTTTGCAGAACGGAGTAGCACATTCTTCTTTCGAGTTTTCCGTTCCTCTACATTGTAGTGCAGCGACTGGGTCGATTCCTGGCAGTTATATATATTATCTAGCTTACTTTTACCCCGAAATTATTCACGAAAACGGATTTTGTGCAAAAGCTCAATTATTTGAAGAATTATTTAAAAAAAATCAAAAACTAAATTGCAAGTTTGACACCCTGTATCTCGGTTAATATAAACGTTTGAACTAAGGTACGTTTTGTAAAGTCCTAATATTTATCTACAAAATCTCTCGATACCCGTTAAAATGATTCACTGCCACGATTTAATAGAGACAGTTAACTAAGAAATACATTAGTTGTTAATAATAAGAATTGAATAAGATATATTTCGCGTTCTATAAAAATAGAACCATGGAAATTTTAAGAGTCACATTAGATATGGAGAACTACCGTATATAAGTTGCGGAGCCTTGAAAAAGTAGGTATAGTCCAAAAGCGTGTAATCAAAGTAATTCTCAGTCTAGAAACTAGACAATCTTGCAGAGTACGGTTTAAAGAATTTAAAATCCTAAGATAGACTGCTCTCTTCCTGCAGGAATGAGCGAACGATTATTTATTAGTGATAATTACCTTTATTACCAGTGTATAAAGAAGACGGCTTCTACAGAAGTGTTAAAATTTTAAAGAAAGAAGTTTTTATATTCTGATCATGATGGAACTACGAAAAGGTTTCATACCAAATAACATAAATTGTAATATTGTTATTTTTACATTATTTAATGTATTTAAATATACTTTAAATAAATATATATTATTTTTATAAAAATGTATAACATACTTACTAAATTTAGTGGACGGAGTTGTTTTCTGAATTTCAGATTCGTTGTTCATATGGAATATGGAATGATCAATGGTGGAGTGTGTGCTAGAATTGATCTCACCCCTACTATCGGTGATAAAATTTTGATAGACTTTCCTGGTAGTCGAGTCTATTGCTTTCTCGGTGACAGCTTCGGTAGTATCTATTTTAACAGCACCGTTTTCAAAAAAACTGTGGATCGTTGTTGGCACTGCATCAATGACCGCTGTCGATAGCGTGCTCGAGGTTTCCTTTACGGTATACACGCTCGCTTTAGCAGTGAAATATAGCGATGCTAACGTGCTTCGCTCTTCAGAGTCGTCAGTTATTGTTTGTTCATTTATTTGGTTAACTGTCTCAAAGTTTTTGCTTTCTTCGAATAGTATAAGCGTGCTGAATTCGGAACCAGGCGCTGTTGTCCATATGCCTGTATCGTTCTCCTCGCTTATTAATTCAAGTTGATCACTAGTTTCTGTTGTTTCGTGTTGCACAGTTGAATTAAATGCATTATCGTCAATTAGCTTTTTTACCGCCAGAGTACTTGATGGCGTTTCCGTTGTGCTCTCAGTAGTGGGATCTTTATCTACTTTTACATCGCTTGGAAATGTGAAATCTCGCATGGCGGTTATTTCATTTTCGAATTGATCTTCCAGTTGCATCGTATCCTCATAACTTGTCGTTTCTGACGAATAAGCGTAATCTTCTGAACTACCTTGCACTGTTTTGGTACTATATGGAACTGATTTTGTAGGTTCGCTATCTTCGATGGCGATTATTTCGAAGTAATGCTTAACAGATTCTTTGTGTTTAGTTGAATTCTTAAAAATGTCCGTTTCACTATTCGGTGTTGTCTCGCTTGGCAGCAGATCACTTTGCTCGAGTGGCTCGTTGCTGCAAATTTTGGAAAGTGAATGCATAGTGAAATCGGTATGCTAAGCCAGTACCTTTGAAACGATTCTGTGGAAGTCGTTTTCTCGATATTTTGAGAAGTTCCTTCATTTTTGAAGGCTTCCAGCTCCTTCTGACGACTATCGTTCCTATTATTTTCGACCTAAAGAAATGATTTGAGCAAAGTAAATTTTATTATTATTTAATTATTTTGCAACAGTTTTTTTTAATGAAAATCTGAAAAAGTTAAAATGAGGAAATTGTTATTTATTCTGTCCTGTGAACTATTTAAGTTAAATTAATTGATTGATCGGTTGTCAATTTTTCGGTTATTTTTTCTCACTTATTTATATATGCGGAAGGATATGTAAAAAATATTATATTATATACATAAGAATGGAAATTGATTCTTACGTAGTTTTAGAGCTTAAGTTTGAAAAACTTGGGGCTTCCACTTATCTTCTATTGTTTTATTTGCATTATTTGATTTTAAATTCATATAAATAATTTATAAAATAATTACGAAAGTCTATATATAATATATTTTGAGTTTATTTTCTTAATATAACATTTCGTGTGATTTTCTACGTGAATTTTGACAATCAATTTATTCTTTGTAGGTTTTTGATTGTAAAAATAATTCGATAAATGAGTTTTTATAAATAAAAATCTATGTTGTTTAATTTTGGGAATATTTGGATATTTTTTTCGCAAAAAAGTGTCTACTTACTGCTGGGGGCGCATAGTCTTTTTTTCTAGGGAAGCATAACATCATCAAATATATCAACACGCACACAATCAAAAACACAAGCATAGAGCAAACGAAAGACTTAAACGAACGGTCCTTAGAAGGACTATTGTAGTAGCCTTCGTTAACAATGTACGAACCGCGAGACATTTTTAACTACGAATAAATAAAATGAGCTTTAAACGCCACTGAAATGGGGTAAATGAAAAACCAGAGGCGTAATCGACAATATTTTTTTATTTTATTTAACGCCCATACGAAGTCAGCCACAACGCAAGATATTTCCAAAATCTGGACACGGTCCTGATTAAAGTACCGAAAGAAGGAAATTTAATTAGCGTTATCTGGCCACAGTTTTATCGGCAATTTTAAGGTTTTTTGTTAACGGAATTTCCGTCTGCTGTGAAACCGGCAATGCATTTTTTTTTAACATTTGGTAAGTGCCACATGGGCCCTATTGCGATATACGTAGCATGTTCTGGAAATTTTTACACAAAAACAAAATAATAAATGTATGTTTATTCTTTACAAAAAATAAGTAAAATTTTACAAAAAAACTTTAAAATTATTTAGTGGTTTAATTTATGTAATTTCGGGGTTTTAAGTCAGGATGTTTTGTCATAATCGAGAGAAATGCCACAATCGTATAAATTGAATTATATATATTTTTTCTTTTATTCTTCAAAAAGTATGTCGCTCGAGTAGGGTGTATTCTTTTCATCAATTGTTTCTAATGATCCATTTTTAAACTACTTCCATAGAATTCATACGACAATCGTTTATTGCTCACGAACCATCTAGTCCATTGCTAAGCTGTGATACAACCAGCGAAAAATAAAGTACTATTAGTTGAGAAATTCTTTTAAACATCTGAATTTGGATATTAAGCTACGAATTTTTCTACTTACTTCATCTCATTTATGGCGAACCCGAGTTATACTTAACCTAATAGATGCAGATTGTGGTATAATAATATTTTTATTGATATTTATACTTATCTTTCGGGCACCCATAGTTGGTAGCCCTGATGTATTTGAAGTATTTGTGTTACCGTTTATTTAAAAAGACAAAATAAAAAACAAATGTTAAGTTGGTAGTTTAGTTACCATTATAGTTTATGTTCTTACGTTGTCAATAGTAACCAAGTTGTAAAAAAAAGATGGCCGAGATGCATTTTTGATAAAGAATAGGATAATGCCCATAGTGGTTCAATTAGAGAAGACAATTTTTGGTAATACATTTTTTAATAAATTTCTTTCGGTTTATCTCTTGTTAATTAGTTTCCGAAAAGCGTTTCTGCTGTTTTTACTTAAAAACTGAAGCTTTAACATTTCTTTAAAATAATTTAAACTTTTATTTTGAGCCTCTTTTCAATAAAAACGCGCATCAAACATGTATAACATTTTCATAATGAATAAAAGAGTAGAAGTGACGATAAAATCAAACTTTAACATTATTCAATTTAATCGGGAGTGCCCTCTTGCCACCCATAGTTCCACTTTCAATTTTTAAAATCTGCGGAATGTGTGAACCTTACCAATAACTTTAGTGCGCCTACTGGAGGAGAGATGACGCTCCGAAAAAACCATGTTTCGTCGATGTGTATTATTTGTGATATTTAGCATCGCTTTTCGGTCATCCCTTTTATTTATTCTTCGTCTTCTTTCCTTTCCTTCTTTCCAAGGCTTTGTCTAGTATCCATTAAAATTTAAATATAGTGTTGTATCTAAGTTTTTTTCCTTTCTTCAGAGCTATGTGTCTTCCAGAAAATAATTTCCTATTTCTTTTCTTGTTCGTCCCTCTTATCCATCTTAGTTTCCAGGTAGTTGCATTCCTCACATGCCGTCACCGTAACTATGGGGCCTCGTCAAGCAAGAGACGGGGAAGGGGAAGGGACCACTAAAAAAAAATGGGTACAGCTGGCTCCGGCTGATAGCACCCTGTAAGGGCCCCTTGTCCAGGGTTGCAGACAAAGACCACAACGGCGGGGAAAGTGGAGAACAAGAGCTCCAGTATGGCGGAAGCGGCAGACAAGTTTTCAGGCTTAATGTAAAAGCAACTACTGCCTTGTGGTTTGATCTTGGCCCATCAAAGGCTAGTTGAAGAAAACCTCGAAAAAAAAATATTGGCCCTCCAGGTTGTTGGAATGTTCAAGGATTCCGAGGGACTAATATTTTAATAAATTAATTGCCAGAATCTAATAATAAAAATTATATTAATAATTTTTTTTTATTCATATTCAAGTAATAAAATTCCGAATTTTTAAATAAGAATTTCTCACGAATGTGGGGAGCAACAATCTTCATCATTGAAAATGTTAGTTAGTTAGTTAGTAGGAACAGTAAGAACAACAAAGCATTTATAAAAAATTTATAAAAACTGGACCGTGTTTTTGTGGACATATTTTGGTTTAGTGGCGTTTTTACAGAAACCATTTGCTTAGACTAATAAGCCTGCCTCTATAACCCCTAATTACACAGACTAGAACGTTGTATCTACCGCTCGTTAACTGACAATAAATTAACCTAGACCGCCGCCCGCTAGTGAGGCTAGTGCCGCCGAAGGAACGCCCAGCTGTGGCGTTTTCCTGACATTCGCCGCCGGCGGAATGTGTTCTCCCGCAGGCTGGAAGCCGTTTTCGTCCGCCGTATACGAAACGGTATATTCTTTCCCGTCTGGACCTATATAAGAGTAACTCCCTTGTACGGCCAACGCTTCGTTATCTGTGCCCGCATTCCTCACTACTCCGATTTCATCCTTGTGGATGCCGTCGCTTGTGTCGAATCTGAAGGAAAAAGGATAGTTAAACGCTTTTCGTGTCGGCAATTTGAAATCCTGAGCTCAAACTTCACCCACAGCTATGTGACAGAGAAGTACAGAATACACTATGGCCAGAAATTGAATCTCAAGGTAGCATTTTGAAGCTCTACCTTATCTGAGTTACAATCCGAGAAATCAAAAGTTACATACTAAAATTGTAGTGCTCGTAACGGCCTAAAAAATCGTTTTCGGAAGATTACTGTATACTATTCTGGATTCCTCTTGCGTCGGTTTTTGCTGAATCGAAATCGCTGACGTATCGCCAATCATCCTGTTGGCTTCGTCAGAGCTTGACTGAAACTGGCTCGTATTTTACTATGTACCAGCTTATATATTGTTTGAGGGGGGCGCCAATGAAGGGTATAAACATTATCTCGGATGACTGATTCCCAAATTGGCGACAGGTAGAAACCTGAGTCGCGGTTAAGATTGTTAGGTTGTCATAGATTTCTATAGACTCTCGGATTTTTCGTTGGTGGAAGAATTGATTACATGCAAAAATTTTATTTTTATCGAATAAAATTTTGTGTTCGGCAACTGCTCGTGAGTTTATTTGTTTTAGTCTTAAGACTCTTTCATGTTCTTTGAGCCTAGTTGATATTTATCATCCGGTCCCTCAGATGTATTGTTTGCAGCATATGCATGGAATGGTGTAAATTCTTTGACCGATCGAAGATGTTGAGAGATTTCTGGTCAAGTGGTAAATCTGGTTTTGATGTTATATTTCTTTAGAACTTTTAATATGTGGTCAGTTATGTTTTGAATGTAAGGAAAGGCAACAGTGGCAAGTGTGAGATTGCTTTCGAGCTCACTGCTATTGGAAGTTTGTGGTGGAGTGTATTTTTTGTTGGAACGCTTAATATATTTAATCTACTTGACGTGTTAGTCTGATTCTGCAAAGCTGATTCGCCTATTCTATATCCTAAATCCAATGGGCTTATTTTTATTGGACAAAGATTTTCGTCAAATGAAGAGACAATCGTCTTCGTCAACAATTATGAGAACTGTGTAGAAGTTACAAATGGACTATGTAGAAAAGTTTTTAAAAAATGAGAAAAAAGGAAACTGAAAAATAAAACAGATTAATTATTTGAGAATTCTATGATAAATATATTGTCAGACCAATGCAATGAATGACAAGACACGCAATAGACAATTTATACTCATGCCTGATTTTACAGTCACAAGTTTAGCAGAAACGCTTCGCACAAGTGGGCGGCAAATTAAGGGAACGAAGAATTTAAGAATGCAGACTGTCTGACTTTTTTAAATTTCCTTTAAAAATGGAAATATATGGTAATGCTAAACTTGCGAATAAAAATCAGCCATGAGTGTAAATAGTAACAATGTATTTGCAATAGAATATTTAATTAAACTACTTACCACATATTATTACAATTTTCACTAATTTTGAAAAACTCCACCAAGGGCAAGTAAAATATTTTTTGTAATGTGTAATTAATAAATATGATTTGTTACGTATTTGAATTACAAAAACAAAATAATTAAATTATCTACCGCATCTGACTCATATCATTGGAGCAGTTAGGCTGTGAAAGTATCTGATCAGTATATTTTTTTAAGCTGGCAGTGGGGAATAGAAATAATAAATAATTTGTTTGCCTAGCTCTGTCAATTTAGCGTCTACCGCTAAATTTCTTTTTAAAAAAATGTTTTTTGGATCATTGAAGTTTCAAATGATAACCCTCTTGCAATATCACATTGATTAGATTTCCAAGGATGGTTTAACAGGTATATCAGGACCAAAAATATATATTTTTTTCATCAAAATTTTGGCATAATTTATTTTTTCGTTGGCAATGGTCAAAATACTATTCTCTCTATATCCTTTTATTTAAAGATTCTGGACCATATTTGGGTATCATGTTCGCTGATTCTTTTAATTTTTAAACGGTTTCATTTTACTTGTAGATATTTCCGCTTATTTTTGATTGGTTTTGCACATAACCCTTTTACATTTTTACATCTTTATCCATATGACAACAAACTGTAAAATAAATCACAGAAGTTTTCACTTTCAGGCACCATATATAAAAACTTATTCAAGACAATAATATTCATAAAGAAATTAAAATCTTATTACCCCAAAATATAAAAAAAATCAACATTAACCTTATTAAAAATTTTTATTTTTATGTTATTACTCACCATGCTATTAATATACTAGCTCATTTAGTACCTATAGGAGCGCTTGCTCTTCTATTACCATTCTTAGTAATTGTTGATATATAATTATATTATCAATTAATATTTTAATTATTACTCAAATTTTATTACTAATTTTAGAATCTGCAGATTGGCAAAATTGATAACGAGTCGAACATTCGATGCGGCTAGATTTTCCCGAAAATCGAATTGCCAAAATTTCAATTAACTTATTTGGTGGTGCCAGCAAGTATTATTTATCATTTTCCTCGCATCGAGTCTTTAACCTACAATCCTCAATTTGATTATTTACAAAAACAACCGCCAACCCGACCGTTTTGATTCACACATGAAAGTAAAGAAAGTACGTTCGCGTGTTATAAATGATTAGCTATCAAACGTCAGTCGAAACATTAGCCATTAACGAACGAAAGCCGTAATTACCGAAACGTTTCGTATCCTGCCATGTGAATTTTCCGTTTGCTCCGGTCTTAATTTCAATTTCTTCTAAACGAAGGTCCACAATGTTAATTTGTTCAAAGCTACTGAGTATAGTGTGTCTCGAAGTATATCGTTTTGACAAACTATGATCCTTGCCGAATATCGCAAGCTTTTTTTATTTATATTTAAAATTAGCACCTGCCGAATTGAGAATGTTTGTACAGCATATTATTGATTCTAAAAATCATTGGAATCCAATCAGTATATACACTGAAAAGTGGTCTATATAACATTAGAAATAGGGGAGAGTGGAGTACGACGCCCAAAAGCTTCGCCAAAATTTGGGTAAATTTAGTTAAAGTTAGTCAACAATAAATCAACCTAATGGTTAAGAAAGCCACAAAAAATAATAAAAAACTTAAGTGGGCAGCCTTGCCCCACCCTCCCCTACTAATAAAAATTGGGATGACACTGAACCAGTTAAACTAAATGCAGAAATATCAGCATATGTAGCAAAGGGCAAAAAATGTACAAATAATCAAAATTTATAATTATAATAACGAAAAACTAATTTTTGGTTAAATTTTGAGGTGGGAGTATTTGGCCCAGGGGGCCGCCTTGCCCCACCCGCCCCTAACTAACGTGATTTTATTATACCTAATTAAATAATAATTTAATATATAATTTTTATATTGTTGAGGCATTAATTTTTGAAATGGATAATTGTTGACGTGCTTTATAGAAAAGAAAAAACAATTGGGAAATTTTGGATAACCAGTTACGAAATTACGCTTCACGAAAATTGGGGGTCTTCGCTAATTGCGCAGTGCCTACCGTCCATTTATCGACTAAAATGGTATTAAGAAGCTCCGTGGGCGGAGATCTTCGGATAAGTGCATAATTATTACGCAAAAGGTCAGGGGGATCCACTTAATATTGTCGTAAAAACTACTTCTACCAACTTTGACCTATCCAAGAGATGCAACACGTAACGTTAATCGGAATTTATCGAGGTCAATCATCGCCGCGGCCATCCGAAATTCCGGGAATGGAACAATGGAGAACGATAAATCATTTTTTAAACTAATTAGAACAGCTGTTCTTAGTTTACTTTACTCTTCTTTATTAATCAAGGAAAACAAAATAACATGCAATCATTAGTTACTTTCGTACTCTTTGTAATGTAAAATGTGTCGCATAATCGTTAAAATGGTACAAAAAATCTGAACAGACTCGCTTAATTGCATTATATTTGTAGAGCTTAGAATTAAAAAGTATTAATTAACCAATAATACTAAAAATTAAATTAAAGGAACAATGATGAAAATATAAAATGAAGTAAATGTATATCCAACATGATGTCCCCAACATTTTCTAATATTATCTCTCATTTTATGATTCAAAACAAAGCCTGGATGATCTGTATTGAGCATGAATGAAAGCTTATTCGAGCTTTGGCTCAACACTCGTATATTTTCAGAACTGTCATTGTATACTGGGGTTTTTAAAAGTCCCCATATTAAAATGTCGAGAGGCTTTAAATACGGGTTATTAGTCGGCTACTGAATTTTGCCATGTCTGTCTATGTAGTCAGTAACTGGATCGGTATTGTGGGGCGATGCCTCAACTTGTGGCCCAACCAAATTAAATCTAAACATCGATTATTTGGTGGGCCAGAATTGCACACCGCACAGGAACCGATCTTATTTTTTTTGAAATCAGAAAAAAAAATCTTAGAAGAAAATATATAGGGTGTTTGATTTAAAAATCAAAGCTTGCTACTGTTTCTCAACTTCATTATGCGTATGTGTTTTCTTTTCCAAATCTAAAAGAAAATATTGCAAAAATTATGCAACTTTTGTGATATGGGTTAGAAGTTTTGGATCCTATAAAATCGCCTGGGACAAGTACTACTGAAGTTAAAAATTATATAGTTAAAGAATTAAATAATCTCGATGATTTTTATATACTAAGATTAATTGAATTAAGGCCAAACCTTATAAGAGCAGTAATTGGATAGGAAGAAATACATGGTATGAAATTGTTATCGTATTATTTTACTTAAAAAATAAATTTTGCTTTCTGGTTTGCTTTCCACTCTGTAATTAATATGTGATTTTTTAATCTAGTTTATTTAATCATTTCATTATTTAATCGGTATAAACCATTTAATGTTCATACAATCATCAAACAAAGAAATTGCTAAGGCCTGCCATAGTATTTTTGCTGAGAAATAAGAAAAAATGAGAAAATGAATACTGACCAGCGTATTTTAAATCGTTTTCCAACGTATTGTTCGAGATGTGTTTAAATTTTTACTCACGAGTACGAGTAAGCCTCCGGCGGAAATTCTTCGTTGTCGTATTTTAAAATACGCGCTTGCTGGGGATTTTGCACGTGTGCGGGATCGGGTTGCGGTTTCTGCTCCAATTCCCGCTGCAGGAAACTCCTCAGCAAATCCTGCGTCGATTGAATTATACCGGAAAATTGTTGCCTGCCCGATTGCTGATTAAGTGGTTGCTGGAACTGCTGCCCTTGGAATTGCTGATTAGACAATGACTGTTGAGCCTGGAACTGCGGATTAAAAGGCTGTTGCGGGGTAACGGACTGTCGCCCTGAACTGGGTTGTTGATTTACGAAGTTCTGGGGCCTTTGGAACTGTGCCGAACCGAAATCCTGCTGGGACGGTCGGAACTGCCTCTGCGGCGGGTTCTGGAACTGTTGCCGGACGGGCTGCGTGTTAAAAAACTGACCGGTCGGCTGTCGTTGGTGCTGGAAAAGCTGGGGTTGCGACGACGACAGCCCGACGAGGGCGCAAACTAGCAAGATCTGCAAGGGCCGACTCTTAAGTCCGTTTAATTAATTTATTATTAAATTTATGTTGAGAGCCGACTTAGTTGTTAAAATTGCGTAAATTTTAAATGTTAGTTTGGCCAACATCACAAATGATAATTAATCAATTCTATAACCTCAATCTGATTTAATAGTTAAACGACCTTTACCGCCCCGAAGATGAATCTTCCATTTATAACACAGACCGACGCGTTTGTGCAATAATTTTGATAAATTCCTTCTGCCGCTATGAGGCAATTTGTTTATATCCTCGACGAATATGTGTTATGTGCCAATTCGTATTAATTTCTAAAATGTTTTATACGTGTTCGGCTCAAACGAACAATTATCTTATTAAAATGTCAATCTGTGCGTTGCTACAACAAATGCTTACGAATTGTAGTACAAGTGATGTTCTGTTTGGGAACGTGTTGAAAGTGCGGTTTCATATTTTTTACAATAAGTACTAACGATTTCTAAATGTGGATGGAATACGATTATATATCTGGCGAGTGAAAAGTACGGGAAATATTTATATACGATTTAAATTAAACCTATTTTTTTAAGGATTTTGCTCATTGGCAGTTGTGTCGAGTTCTAGTTAGTATTTGATTTGTTTTGGGAAAAATGCTAAAATTAAATGCGCCGAATATTTGAAATTTTCATAGTTTTTTCATTCTTAGACATCAAAGTTTCTATGTATACGCATTTTTGAAATACCGTGACATATTTTTTTCATAGACATTTAAGTTTCTATATAAAATAAAAAGTGGTGTACCAGACGAAAATTAACCTACTTTCTTAAACCAAATTTGTTTTCAAAAAAACTTGAACAAGCTACTATAATACTTCAGTGGAGCTCTGAAGAAGCCAACAAGATGAATGGCAAAACGTTTCGTAAATAGTATTAAATGGTTTCGATTATAAAAGGGCAAGTCTAAAGAAAATTCTAAAAAATATTTTTTTCAAATGCGGATCTTCCCCGTGGAATTGACCTGACTTTTTTAAATACCGCGGTATGCATTTTTCCTCGTGTATAAAGAAACGAATGTTTCAAGATATATATTTAAACATCTTTTAACATACTCAATCAAACTCGTAACTGAAAGGACGTTTATCAATCTAATTGCAAAATATTATTTTGATAAATTAACGGTTTGTTACTTGCGCTGAAAACTTAGTTTGGTTTTTGATTTAATTAAATATCCCAACATTTTGTTAGACATTGTCTTAAAGAGAAAAGAAACTTGATAAATATTTTTGTAATTTATTTCAAACGCGTACCAGTGGTTTATTTTAGAGAAATATCTTTTTATGTTATTTAGTAATTTGTTTATTTTGTTTTTTATTAGTTAATTTCTCGAAAAATAAAAAAAAATGTAAAAGGTCCATTATACTGAAACACGAAAGAGGTTCAGGTTCGCTATTGGTACGTTATTTTCCCAGTGTAATCTAAACTGCAATGAGAATGCAGTCAGTATTGATTTTTGAGGCAAATTTTATTTAGGGACAGACCGGTAGTTAAAGGGGATAACATTATTTTTTATACACGTTAAAACTAAAAAGCCAAATAATTGTGATAAGAGAAAGTTTTATATTATTTCTCAATATTTCTTCTTGTTTCGGGTTTTTGAGGGTAAAGCGTTCACTAGGGGGTACTTTGTGCAATCAACTATCCTTTGAACTAAGTAATTGTGATATATTTTGAATGTTTTAAAATTAATACACTATTTTAAAATCGAAAATTTTCTGTTGAATATGGGGTGCAAAAATGTACTAATCAAACTAAACAAAAAAAGTTTATTTCTTATGTAAGTAAAGCATTTACACCTTCTGCATATCACTTACTTCTGATAATTAATTTTAATAATATTAACAACTACTGCTTATTGTTAAATTAATTTTTTCGTTTATACCGCATATTATCTGTCGATTTATTTTATTTTTTTAATTTTTCCCTTTATTTAAGAAATAAAAAATATTGGTTATGTGCACACTTTTATGTAAATATGTATCTTTGTTTAAAGAATATTCTTGCAAAAATATGTACTGCTATTTTTTAACCGATATATTTTACTATACCGTATTTTTTTTTAATTATTTTGAATTTCTAAGTAAAATTGTTATTATAACATCATAACACTTTCCTAATTTATTTATTTTGGGTTTCATTATTTAGTATTGTTATTTTTGTATTTATTATTTTTATTATTATTTTTTTGTAGATTTTTAATTATTTAAGATTTATAATTAATTATGTGAAATTTTTATAATTTTTTTACAAATTTTTAATTATGATTTTATTAAATATTAATTATCAAATGATATGTAAATGATTGCAATCAGAATTATATCGGTAAACAAAATTATTACACAACGCCCTATTCAAGAGTCCCCATTACTAGTTATCGTTTTCTGTTATAAAATTTGCCTCACTTCAAACTGCGTTCCAGTTTAGATCGAGTTCACTGCATTATCCTAATCCGCGTGTAAACCCGCGAACTTTACTCTCGGCAAAATTAATCACCACTCACCGCTCTCATTGAGATGTTGTATAAACACGCAAACAAGACGAGCAGTGCCGCTTGATGATCTTTCTTATATAAGCAACACTTTCAACGACGTCCCCCAAAATCGCCAGAAGATGGTACCCACCTGACTTCTGAGGTTAAAACGGTAACACAGAATCGAGAATAAATATCAACGACTCTCGGAAGGTCAGCGGTTGTTTACTTAATGAGCTAGAAAAGTATCGAACCCCGTGAATATTCCGATTCGGTTTGAAAATACAACGGTTTCTCTTGTTTTACGCAAACCCGCGAGTTTTACTTTTCGATATTCGGCTTTCCTGGATAGAAATCAGCGACCAATGGAATTTGGTCGAATTCGTGGCAGAAATTATTTGGAGGTCCTTCATATTTTACACCAGAATTCCTCTTGGGTTTATCCGAAATCACTTTCTCAGGAAATTGAAAACCCTTTCCAAATATAAGCAAAATAAGTTCTCCAAAACACAAGATTCTATTTTTTAAGGAATTTTCTAGTTTTTAGTCAGTTTTTATTATGTTATCTTCTCACTTTAGGGTGGCTCGTGGATAGAGAATAGATTTACAAAGTTCAAAAATCAATATTCAAATAACGGCAAAAATAAAAAATAGCTATAGTAATTATTACACCCATCTTTATACAATCTGTATTTTTCCTCAGAAAATTATGGTGCTAAAAAGTGAGGTTAGGAAATAGAGAACATTCGTACAGTGTAATTTAAAGAACTTTAAATTAATAACTCTTTCTAGCGCCAGAAAACTTTGACTTTAACTTGAACTTAAATTTTAACTACTTTAATTTCTATTAAAATTGCTTAGGGCCATAGATATATAATTATTGTGACATGTGATCCAAATTAATGCGTTCGGTCTGTTGGTGAACTTGGCTTCCGAATTTTTACGCTCTTCTTGGTGTTTTGGTTAGTTTTTGTTACTATTTTGTCTTGAAGGAGCTGGTAAAGCTAGATGTTGATGATTATTGATTAATGATTTCAGTTTACCAGCTGGCTAAACGTTAATGACGAAAATATCTTCATCCATACAATACACAATTTATGTATTCAGGAGCGTAGGTAAAAATTCGAAAATCGATGAAATAGAATTTTTCGAAAGCATCTACGCTAGTATAAAAATTTTATATCTCGGTAACGGTAGATCCTATAGGATCGCCGTTAGCACAGAAATGATCACTGTCGAAAAAAAAAATAATTTTGTCTGTCGGTTCTCCGTTCTCTCTTCTCGTCTTTTGGTTTTTCCTGAAAAACTTTCGAACCGTTGGAGCTACAAAATTCAAATTTGTTTCCTTTTTAACCCTTCTCATAAGAAATGATACTGATCCGAAGCCGATATTCATCTTTTTTTCGCGATTTTCGACTGTTTTTTGAAGTGTCCCAAATTTGAAGCAATCGACTTCATCGACTTTGCCCCGTGACGGAACCATCATTTTTGAAAAACCGTTTACGAGACCAAAAAAAAATTCTTGAACCAGAAGACGCAGAAGATACGGCTCCATAAACTTTTATTCCTGACAATTTTTCAAAAATATGCAGGGTGGGCTGCAAATTCAAAAAAACTGAAAAATGGGTCCACCTGTTATTGAAAATTGGTTATAACTGAAAGACTATGATTCAGATCTTACTTTCTTTTATATTGCGATATAGCCCACCTATACAGCAAAAAATGCTGTTTTCAAAGCTTTCATCTATTGTACAGGGTGCAGTTGATTGAACAGAAGTTGATTATTTAATTGGTTGCAAAAGTTATGAGGAAATGGCAAATAATTTTTTTTAAGATTATTCGGATGCACAAATTAAAAATATTTTGAAGTATACAGAGTGGCTCAAAAAACCGTGGCGAATAAAACATATGTACTATCATTCAAATGCTTATGAGCAATTATAACAGTTCACAAAGATATTTTCGTAGGTAAATATTTAAGGAACATAAAGGAACTTCAAGGAACAATGATCTTTTTTATTTTATCTCATTTCATTTATGTTTTTAAAGTAAATTTTAATGGTGTGTCATATATTAGAACGTTTTAGTGATGTTTGATCTAAAGTAAACTAAATTTTCATTTAAAGTTCTAAAATCTTCCACCACGAAATAAAAAAAGATCCGTGTCCGAAAGCGAATGATAACTTTAAGTGATATTGGTCGAACAAAATTGTTCACTTTTACTTACTTGTCTAGTTATTAATTATAAATGCAAACCGTCGCTGACAAATCGACATTCCATCTGGCGACCAGTTTATTTATTCATAATTCCTTCCAAAATATTCCCGAATTTGCGATTATCATAAATTTTGGATTCTCTAAAAATGCGACCATATATTTGTCTAAAATTGCGCGGGACCCGTATGCCTTGACATTAAAATCAAATTTTGAATACCCGCATTCACCAGTGCTTACTTTGCGTAAAATTCGGAGAAGTGATTTTTTTTTGTTCCGAAGAGAGAGTTCGAAGAGAAATCAGTTGCGTACCATCAATGTGGTACGCCCGCCACTGGTGTAGCTAAATATTATATATCTAAAGTGGTATTACATATATTAAAAAAATATATTTTTAAATATTTTTCCACCCTGTATCTCAAAAGTTTAGAATATATGTTGGTATAAAGTTTTCTTTTTAAAATACACCCAAAAATCGGCCCCTTTATTTTTGACATTCAATTAGAATACACCCTATATTCACATTCGAACGTCGCAAGGCAATTTGTCGTGACGTCATATAGGCCTGCGGGTAAACTTTAATCAGCTTATTTTAATATAAACAATTTTTTCCATGAAAATTAATTATCCGCAGCTCGTTAAAAAAGGATTTTTGATATTTTCTTGTGTAAGGCATTTTTTAATATAAAAAAGTACGCCATAAGGAAACCAGATGGTATTCAATTTCACTTAAACCTGAAAAATCCTTGAAACGGCTGCTGAAAATGAGTGAAAATAAATAAATGAATGAAACATGAACAAGGGTTATTCTATTTTTGAAATATTTTAATTATACCAAAATTTTGCTCGAACGTTCCCTGCTTTAGTCAACGTGCAATTGCATACTAGGAATACAAACTGAGGCGAAGCTCACAACATGAGACATTCGAGGCATCCCAAAAACCAAAATTAATTTTTAAATGGACATTTGAAATGAATATGGACAACAAAAAAATGAAAATTTATTAGGTTAAATTTAAGCAATTAAAGAAATATCTCCGCATTATCTTAAAGTCAAAGATTTAAGTGAATGCAAGGGTTACTTTAATTTTCTTAGTTATATTTCATTTCATTTCACTCATCAAAAAATTGTTTTTCTTTAATATCTATTTTATTTGTGTGACTGTTGTCATAAATGGGTCTTCTCTTTGTTTATAAAGAAAAAGGATTAGAACTTAAGGTTTGAATCTTTATTTATAATAAATTCATTTGGCAGTCTTGTCGAATGTTCCAATTGAAATCTGAACGATAAAGGTGTAATATTTACAGTTGAATATCTGGCAGTCTTACTAAACTAAAATATAAATTATATAACATACATGAATAAAATTAAAAATAATGTACTACTAAAAGTAAAACACGCCATGATCAAGAAATTAAAATGGAGTCGAAACAGTATAAAATACTAAAATGGAGTATTACCAAACAGGACTTGGTAATACTTTACAAATGTCTTAAAAACAACCTTTTGCTACAACTACAAACTAAATAAATTTGGTCTTTAAAGTAATTTTAAAAAACATTGAAAGATTCGAGAAATTCTTTAAGGAATATAATAATTAAGAAATAATAAAAACTCTCCAGTAATAATAATATTAATAAGTCATATTTAGTATATTAATTTTATATTTATAAAGTCAAAGATTTCGTTTTTCATAATCATTACGAAACTAATTAAAACATACATTTTGTGAAGTTAAAACATTGAGAAAACTAATAAGAGATTATGCCAAAATAAATCCCAATTTTAAAACCAAATGCCTATTTTATTTATTATTTTTTTGCTTTATCACAATATTTGGTTTACTTAATCGACATCTGTTTATTTATGTGATATTTATGAAAAATTTTAAATACCTTTTGGATCTCTTTTAAAATTTTACCCTTATGTGATTTATCGCAATGGAAAATCTGGCAAAAATCACCATCGGAACCTTATAAGAGACATTATTTTGCGAAATATTATTAAATTTAGAAATAATGATAGTCCTTATTATATTATATATATATAATAGGTATTCGATTTTGCTATTTGTTTAAATTTAGGAATAAAAATTATGGAAAGCTGAGTTGATAAAATATTGATAATGAACGGTTCTATCTGCAGCTTTGAATAGCGATTTATTAAAGTGTATGGATACTTGTTTGACATAGTTTCTTGCTCCTAAAACTAAAATGTCTCACTCAATTTTTATTTTATTTTTATTACTCTGCCGATGTTTATTTGAAATATATTTCTCATTAAATATAAGTGAAAGAAGAAAGTAAAAGAAAACTTAAAAAATATTTTTTTGACCGACTGTAACCTTAAACACAGGGTATAAGAAATGTGATCCAAGATCAGGATCAGTGCGATAGTGCGATCGAAACGTCGGAGAGAAAATTTCAATGGGCGTTTGTAATTTCTTTCGACCGCGTATGTAACCCGGTACTATTTTTTTTATTCTTTTGCAATGTGACTCAAATTTTTAGAGGTCAATATTGCCGACAACGAGTTTGCAATCAAACCGCGTCAAGGTCAACGTTTTCGGTATCACATAGTCGACGAAAGCTACATGATCCGATTTGCGAAATCAATCAAGCACAATCGTGCGACTACGGCAATGAATAAACAGATTGCTTTAACCTAGACCACCCCCGGATAAGGACGCCAATGCGGCCGACGGTATGCCAAGTTGGTTAGTCCTTCTGTCATTCGGAACGGTGGCGTTTCTGTTGCTGCCGGACGGTTGGTTATTATTTCTGGGCGGTTGCATCCCGTTTTGAGTTCCCGTCGAAACGCCACCGGGAGGTCTAAATGCGTTACCGGCGGGGACTTGGAAGGTGTTTTGCCGGGAGGACGTGTCGTCGGTCACATAGAGCATACCGTTGGGAGCGATGTAGGAGTATCTTTGCACAGGATCGGCCTTGGGGGGGATGGCTCGGTGTTTCCAATAGCCGTCGCCCAAAAAGTTTCCTTGGGGATGTAAGAAATCGTCCTGGGCCAAGCTGCAATATAAAAAGTCGCTTTTGAATAACCACGTTGAAGATAAGAAAACCGGAAACTAATTCTAATAAACATAGCAGCATTATAATATATAATACTTCTATTGTAGACCTGTTATGTGCGGGTTAGTTTTGGTCAGTTGGTTAGTCAGTTAGTTCTCTCAAACTCATTTATCGGCACATAGTTCTCAGCAGAAAATTGAAATCAACATTGTGTGAGATGTTACTCGAATTATTATTTCCAAAATTTTTAATATTCTTGTTTTCGATGTTGGCCTTTGTTTCCCGGTTTCTGTGTATGCTTTTGCCTATGATTAAAAATAAAAAATGGGATTCGTTCACATTTGGATATATGAGAGCTTCAGATGGATTTTGACGGATTCGCCAATTATTGCAGAAACCACAGATTATTCTTAAATCTTAAAAAATGTCGTTATATTCTATTTACCAGAAAAAATGATTTTATAGATATATAATGATTGACAATAAACAGCTGAAAAGAGTGAAGAAAGTAAAAGACTTGGTAATTCTTTTTGACTCACAGCCTCATAACGAAACAATTGTCGAAAAATGTTTGAGAAATCTGGGCTTCATTTTGAAAACTACCAAACGGTTCAATAAGCATCAGTCAGTAATAATCGTGTATAAACAAAATAAGATCTGTACTAGAGTACTCATCCACAGTTTGGAATCCTATTTATAGTAAATTTAACATCAGAAGAGAAAGCATACAAAAAAAGTTTTTTAAGGACTTAAACTTTAGATACAAAAGAGATCGACACTTTTGCTCGTACGAAGAAAACTTAAAATTTTGCAATTGAAGTAGCTCGAAACTCGAAGAAGCTGTTTTAATGTTGCTTTTCTTTACAAAGTTGTAAATAACCTTGTGGTTTCTCCTTTTTGTATAAATTACTTGAGCTTCAACGCTAATCCATATCAGGTGCTGGGACTATTGAGCAATTTCGGTCGAATTTATATTAATTTAAGCCTTAGTTTATTTCAAATAAACGTATATAAAATTCTTTAGCTCGTAGTTACAATTTATTTAAATATAACCTTTGCTTTCATTGTAGACATAAGAAATATTTCTACTCCCGTCTGTAAAATACCTTAATACCCACCGATCTAGCGTGCGGGAAGCGTCGTTTTACCACGTCAGTTTCGTTTCCCATGAATGCGACCCACTTCGGAGATTTCCGGGATTCTACCGCACGAATTTGGGACCGATCGGATATTTTCGGAGATCTGAATTTTGACGTTTGTCAATTCTGACAGTCATGTCAGCGAATCTATTTGTGTTGTTTTGCGAAAATGTAAAAGAGTATAGTATGCAACACGTTCGGTAAACTTTTTAACTAACTCGTTTATTAAAAACTCGCTCCGCTCGTATCAAATAAACTCGTGAGTCAAATGCCGTTTACCGCACTTGTTGCATAATATACTCTTATTGCTCACTTTCCCGATATTGTTAAATAGTATAACCCTACATTGTGCCATTCTGTAATTGAGTAGCTGCGTCTGCCTGTTGAATGGAGTGTGAAATATATATAAACAAATACATACATAAATATAACTGTTTGTAATAAAATTTGCAGAACCTTTGAATTCGATTAATTTATGGAATAAGAACCAATAATTTCATCAGTTTTACCCAACTTAACTTTATTCAAAAATCGGTTGAATATTGAACTTTAATACAATGCTTAAGCTGTAATCGCCGCCATATCTCTACGGGAAAATAGATGTAGAACATATCAGTGTTCGTATGAAAGATCAAGAGATCTTTTTCTTACCAGTGCGTAATAGTATGTTATGCACCAAATGCGGTAAACGGCATTTGACTCACGAATTTATTTGGCACGAGCGGAGCGAGTTTTTAATAAACGAGTGATTTCAAAAGTTTACCAAACGTGTTGCATACTATACTTCTTCTACGACCGTTAGTTTTTGGGTACATTTTCGCAAAAAACACGAATACATTCACTGACATGACTGTCAGAATGGACAAACGTCAAAATTCAAAGCGTGGGAAATATCTCATGTGGAAAATAACACATTTTTTCTTACTCATTTTTTTTGCAGTATTTAGAAAATATACAGGATCGTTCCAAAAGTAGATGTCGATACCAAGTTATTTTGCTACTTTTACTATCTTTAATTTCTTGACAATATAATTAAAAATCCTTGCAAAACATAAAATTAAAATAAATATCCCCAGATGGTAAAATCTAGTGGAGTAATATCTAGAGATCTTGCAGGCCATTCTATGCTACCAATCCACTGTGCCGAGGCGAGCCGTATTTAAATATTCAACCACTTGTTAGGAAAAATGGGACGCAACATCATCCCCTTGAAACCAAATCTGTCTATCTGGCATTTCAAGCTGATGAATAACTGATAAAATTGTGTTCCGTTGGAAAAAAAAAAGCAAAGTCTCCACATTCTGAGACCAACAATAAAATAGTCCATATAAAAGGTCTTGAAATGCTTTGCTTAGTTTGTGGTTAGTTAGATACGGGGTGTTGAAGAAAAACGGCTTGCAATTTGCCCAAAGTAATTTTTCAATCATAGAGGGCCAATTTTTAAATACATAAAAATTGTGAAGCCCAGTGCCGTCACGGGAGGCTTCTTAACGAACAGTTTGTCAAAAAGATCTGAGCTAAACAATTTTTGTTATTTACTACACTCGAGCAAAAAATATTAATCATTGCTATTTTCATGAATTAAATCACAATAAACGGAGTTTGAATAAATATTTAAGAAAATGATGAAAATGACCGCCAGAAACTAAGCAAACTAAGCGTTTCCCGACCTATAGGAGCTTTTTTTTATAACAAATCTCCGGCAAAATCTTGCAGTTTCCTCATATTTGAAAAGTGACGTCTTCAAGTATAACAATATCGATTTCTCTGACTTTTTTATCAATTTGCGATCACGAACTTAATTCAAATTTAATTGCATTTAGCAAATTTTTAAAAGTGACTTTTTATCAGGGCTGCCTTTGTCAAAGAGAAGTTGTAGGGTTCGTAATATCGAATACCGAAGAAGAAACAAACGTGCATCGACATTCCGGTCTAATTACTATTTTCTTTGCTCTTGGCTGCATAACATAAATACTGAAAAATTATAATATCGCAATAGTAATAAATATGCATAAATAAGCTTTTACATAAAAATTCCGATTTTTAATTGCAATTAAGCGAATTCAGAGCGCGCCCATTAATTAGCGTAACATTTCAACGGACCTCTCGATTGTTACATTTGTTATTTAATTGAGTACGTGACATTGCCCAGTCATATCGCCAGCGCCCAGTTAGTAGTGAAAGCAACCGGAGGTCCTTTCTACGGAGCCCACCGCGACAAGCTTCCACTGAAAAAGGCTCAAAAGATCCATTCCTTATCTTATTCGTTCTCTGCCATTTCTGAGAATCTATTTTTTTAATGCCGAATGCAAAAAAACCTTAAGCTTTAGAAAAGATAACCAATAAATTCAATAACGACAGAGCTAAAGACCGAACATTCAGCAGGACTGATCGCTTAACAAGCTTTTTAGAAGTACTGACACTGACAACAAATGGGCTTATAAAACGCTTATTAAACAGTTTGGACCATGGACTATAGAAGCTCAGGAAGGACAGGAAAACAAAAGAAGATACTGAGTTCTTCTAACGGAACATTTAACTATATCATTAGAATTAACCATGTGAGAGAGAACCCTACATTCCTCCAGTAGCACCACCTCAAAAATTTCAGCATTTCAGCTACTAGACTATGATAGTTAATTCTAAACTCATCTGCATTGTAAACATTTATTTTTCTTTTAGAGCCTTTAATTTTTATCAACATATTTATTTACCATTCTCTTAAGAAACACCTGCTATGTATACTCACAGCTGCAAACCTTCACTGTTTAGACCTGGATTTATTTACGATCTCACATGATTCGTTAAAGAAGATACTGACCGATAGACTACTTGATCCACATTCTTTCGTAATCTTCTCTTGCTTTTACTTATTTAAAGTATACCACATAATAAATAAATAAATCGAAGCAAAAAATAAGATTGATTAAAAAGAACCGATCTAAGTTTTAGGATAGACACCCTAGAGAGGTGTATCCAGTTTTTCCACAAAGAAAGCATATCTTAAAAAAAACATTTCTTTTTTTTTTTTTAAACCACAGTCTACTGTAAATAGTGTAAAACTATTCACCACATTTCTGGAACTCTCCTCAAGCTTAACAACAAACGACGCAGTTTTGTAACTAGTAACTTTAAACAGGATAGTTCTAACTTCGTTATACGGAGAACATTTGAACAGTATGTGGAACAGAGTTTCATTTTCTGGGAGATTACATACTGCGCAAAGTTCACTATCGTCGAGTTTATATGAAAAACCTTTATACGTGACTTTTGTGAAGTGATACATTAGTCTAAACATAACTATTTCTATTAAAAAAAATAATTTTTTAAGTACATTTTTAGCAACATTATGATCCTTAAGTGTATATTAGGTATGAAATAGAAGTAGTGCGAATAGAAAAGAATAGAAACAGTGCGAATAGTGTTCATGTATAGAGGACAATTTTTAATGTTGGGTTGGTGAGATTCATTAGTAATTATAGTAGTAATATAGTTTTAAACACAACTTGTTGGTCTATTAACATATGCTAAATCGTATTATTGTTCAGCTTACAAATAGCGGAAAACTAAGTGCTTTATTAGTGCTTATTAAAACCATTGGACAAATCGCGAGCAATTATATTGAATAATTACCCATATCCAACATGTACATATCACGAATGGAACTTAGCGATTTTTAGGTTAGTTTAGTAAAGATATGCAATCCTACCATATTTAGGTGACTCGCTTTCACATTTGCGTAATCACTCTTCGAACAATCGCATTGATCCCTGCACGTACCTACTTTCTAAACATTTGAAAACGTGGTCCTTATTCGCCGATTATTACTTACTTGTATGAATAGTCCACGTGACCTGGGAGGTCGCAGTCGTACCCTTGAACGTATCCATCTGGATGATAGTGAGGGAGATAATAAAATCTCTGAAAGTATTGGTAGGGGAAACTCTCGCACAGTCCGATCAGCGTCAAAGTCACAATAATCTGGAAATTTTCGCATTTTTTTTGAGTATATTAAAATGCGCTGGTGTGGATGCAATTGATTTTTTTTAAGTGTTTACATAACGCGACAAACTTTTCAGTTAGCGCTGGTCTCTAATTCAAATGCAGTAAGAAATATGGGACTTCTACAAACCATACCGTAATTAGCTACTGTATGTAGTAATTAATATACATTATTAGTACGTATAGAAACAGATTACAATAACCCACCTTCATCGTAATCTCGATTATAAGAGTTTCACAGAAACATTGACAATAACCTAAATTAGAATATTTTTGCAATTACCCTTCGCTACTAACACTTAACAATTTTTTTTAATTATACACATGCATTTTTATATATTCTGGTAATTAGTTAGTAAACTGAGAAGAAACCAGGAAAACTGGATAACAGAAACCCTTACTGGCTTTATTGGACATTGGGTTTATAAATATAGTGTTTTTTGTGTTTTCTTCATAAGTTTGTACCTATACTTACATTGATTAATTTTCAATACTTAAACATGGATCGCCCAACTCTTTATGCCTTAGGTGGGGTAAGAAAAATACACTAACCTGAGGAGCTACTTTTTTTTAAGTAAATTGTCAATATGCTGAGTTCAATTCAGACGTATTATTAGCCTTGGAAATATAATCTGACCTAGAAGACCCGCTCAAGTTCTGTGTTATAGATTTTTATTTGTATAGGTGCAACAAACTTTTTTTCCTTTTGCAAAGTAGTCTTTTCTATATATATCTAGATTTCCATTTACCAGGATTTGGAACTCTCTCTCGCTAAGACCAGTACCAAATTATCGGCAAATGGAAGACATAGTGCCAGCAAAGTTGAATCTTTCAAATTAAGAACATAAATGGACTACAGCACAGCCGCAGGTCCCAACTGTGAACCCTGTGGAACCCCAAACCTATTGCTTTCTATTTCGCTTGACATATTGTTGTACTGCTGACTTTATAACATTATATATAATATAAAGTCAATGTTTACTTCAATAGATAATTAATATTCAAACGAAACATGTGCGCAAGTTTACGCCCCTGAATACGCATCGATAACTTCTGTTCCCGCTACCGATTAATTAATAACGCTTAACGTGCCATTACGTAATTAGCAGCAACTTGGTGTAATTAACGTCTCATTAAATTCGCCGCCTTCGATTTGCCATTGCAAAGCTTTTAAGGAAATTACAGTTTATGTATTTTGTCACATCTTAAGCAATTTTGTCTTATTCACGTTCGAAAGGTTATAAATCGAAGTTTAGCGGAATTATTTTTCCTTAGGCGACATGTGCCGTAATACGCATATAAAGTTAATAGAAAGGCGGAAAGCTCCAAGTTCAATATCTTGATGCGGGAGCCATTGCAAGTGGTTTGCGAAGTTCTTTTTTGCATTTTTTAATTACTTAGTTTCGTTTAGTTGAGGATTAAACAAAAAATAACAATTATAAAAAAGGGCAAATTAAACCCGTCAACATTTTTCTTTAATTAACCAAAAATTTTTTTTTTTTCATATAAAACCTAGTTGCATATAAACTGGACCAAGTAGAAATATTAAGACCATATCGCATTTCGAAACTGTTTCTCATTTATTGTAGCCAACCCTAACAAAACAAACAAAGATAATATGAAACTATGTGGTATCGACTACCAATCAACAATATTTGTGGCTTGTTATCAATTGGTTAGATTTGCCATTGAATGCATCCGCGTGTTTGTTTTATAATGGAATCGATTCTCTCTGGTATAACATCCACTAACATTTTACCATATTCTGGATGAAAATTATTCACAATTTCCTGAAGTTTCGGATTTAATTGAGGAATAATGATGACTACAGAAATTCGAACTGTTTTCCTCATTCGGAGCCATTGGAATCCCGACTAGTTAAAGGTCATTTTAATACAGAAATATTTAAATTCAAAAAATAATTGAATCTTTTCAATGGACGTCAGAGATAAAAAGAAGACGTTTTGACAATATGCATTTTCATACCATTACAGCTCAAGGACACAAGGAACTTTCATTTTGAGACAGTCTGTGTGATATTCTCATTCTCCTTCTGGCACTCAGATAATTCCGCTTCGTAAATCACTCACATAAATTTAAAACTTAGATTCGTCACTTGGTTAGTTTAGCATGTGACCATTTTACAACTATCTATTTTGCAGTGTTTTGTCCAGCAATCCTTTCCACGAACTATTTTTGCAAAGAATTAACTTTTGTTTTTGTATCTTGAAGAATATTACATCTCTAACCGATGATAAATTTGTAGAATAATAATCGTAATAACTTTGTCATTAACTTATCAGCATTAATTTATATTGCTTAGCATTATGTCAGATATAAGGAAGACATTAATTGTCAGTCACAGCACTCTTCGAAATTATATGAAGATTATTCCGTATTTTGGTAAATATTTCAAAAACAAGCGGTTTAAAATATAATATGTGTCATATAATTATTCCATTGTATGACGATAAAACACACAGAGTATTATATTAAAAACACCAGTTAGGCTAATAACTCAGAAAATTGTTAGTATTTTGTTTTACACGTCAATGTGCTGTCATCCTTGCATTTTGTTTCCTTATTTACAGTTCTCTTTACAAGAAAAACAATACCAATCTTATGATTATTTTTTGTACTATTTAAACAGTTTGAAATATGATTATTTCTTTGAGCTTTATCAGAGACATATATTCAAGGTTATATGTAATAAACGAGAAATCATTGACGTAGTTATTTAAAAAAAAATTAAGTAAAACTGAAACTTAACATTTTATATTTATATTACTTTTAGAAATTATTTTAAACAAGAACAATAACAAGGTGGTAGGTATAAAAATTAATTTTTGGTCATTGTTTCTCGATCACTTGACTTTTAAAAAAAATTGAATAGAGTGTTTTGCAATTTTAAATATTTATTTGCAAAATATATTTAAAAAAATTTAAGACAAGGTATTCTTTGATACACCTTTTTATAAAATTAATTAGAACACAAGAGTAAAGTCAATATTATAATATACTATATTTTGTTAAATACCTTTTACAAACAAATCGCATAAACATAAATTAAAAATTCTACAAAAAGTAAGTATTTAGCAAAGTATGAAAAACTAAGTATATAATAATAATAATAATAATAAAAGTGACTTTATTGTGTTGCACTAGAAAAACATTTCACAAAAGAAGTTACACTTTCTCATTTAACCCACAATTATCATACATAAATTACTTGCTAATTGTTAGATATGCCCGTGCAATATACAACTAGAACGCAATCAATGCAAAAATAAAGAAATATTTTTTATTTACATCAATTTATTTCTATTAAAAAAGCATGTAACAAAAGAAGAAGAAGTGGGTGGGGTGGCATGCACTCAAGGCACTTCGCATGCAGATATCAGTTCAATTGCCTGGACAGGTAAAATTTTAAGAGTAAGAGGAAACCTGTTATAAATAAATATATATTCTTTTAAAAATGTTGCAAAAAATGTTTTAATTAAACTTAGCACTTTTTCTATTCAAAATTTTAAATATAGATTTAAATAAACACCAGGCAGAGGTAAAATGGTGAAGTATTCCAATGCACAATTACATACTACAGAAAATGGTCTCTAGAGTAAAAAAGTAATAATTCAACGGTATTTACAATGGCTTATTAGGGAAATTATGTGTTACGGCTTCATTAAAATTATCATATCGCTTCTGATAATTACGAAACCTTATAGTCCGCTCTGATAAATTATAGGCTGGACAATAATGGGTTAAGTGGCCCTTCGGGACCGGAAATTTTAAGACGACAGGAGTGCTCATTTCTTTTCCAGGACCGATTCTAGAACTTATTGCTGCCATAAAATTGTATTAGAGACCACCGTTCTTTAATTTTTATCACGATTAGTTGCACTGGTTTTTAATGACACGGTACGTTGGTATCTTTGCAAAAAATCAAAATGTGTGATCGTTAATCTTACTTACGTTAAAAGCGGTCGACGATTTTGAAGCCGAAATTGCCAGCATGTTCACTTAAAATCGAACGGAACCTAACCGGTCACCACAACAACCGAACAATGGACGGACAAAATGTCGCGGTATAAAATCCAATTAGTTCCTAAGTCACCGCTTTCATTGGGAAATTTGAACATTCGACTAAATCGGATTGTTCCGCAGGTCCATTCTTATATACACGCCTTCAAGGATGTGAAAAAAAAAACGTCAATCGGATGACACTTCGCTTAACAGTAACTCCAAGACAAATAGTATGCTTTTTTAAAGTCTCTTTTCTTTTAAGCTTTGCATTTCATTCAAGGCTGCCGCACGGTTTATTTCACAGTTTAATTATATCGACCTGCGACGAGGTGGCATACGCAAAATGTAACGTTAAATATGATTTAAAGAGACTGGTTATGTGGAAATACGTTAATTATTAAGTTTGAGGTAAAATTGTTGGGTCCACTTTTGACGACAATTGCTTGAAACAGTGACAAGGTTTTTTATATAGGGTACCTTTTGCTATAGACAGTGAACTGCCCCTAAACTTTCATGGACTCGTAACAGAAAAAGGGGTCAAATTTTCCGGTAGAAAAAGACAGCTAGTAATGGGAATAAATTTTCGGTTGTGTACCGATTAGTGAATTTATTGAATTAATTAAGTAAGTATTAAGACATATTTTTCTTCGTTCCTATAACGGGTCCATTGGTTCTAGGCACTGGATTACGATGAGTTCCAAATGAAGCATTTTTAATGTAATTAAAAAAAAATTAATTATTATATATTTTTAAATAGATTTCCTTATTTTACTACTTAAATTTGTTAATATGTAATAAAATTCATTAATCTCCTGATAACGAGTTTGGTGATTTAATGTCATAATAACATCATAAATAATAACTTAGTTTCTCAAAGAAGTTTCCAAAGGCTATACTGTAATACTTTTTATAAAACTTCTGGATTCCTCCTGCGTCGATTCCAATAGCAATGAAACCGAAAGCAATCCGACACTTGCCACTCTTGTCCTTCCTTATATTCAAAACATCACTGACCACATATCAAAAAGTCTAACGAAATACAATGTCAGAACCACATTTACCACTTGCCCAAAAATCTCTCAATACCTTCGATCCGTCAAAGACAAAATTCCATTTCAGATGCCAGGAGTTTTGCAGCATTCCATGCATATGCGGCAAAGAATACATTGGAGAGACCGGATGAAAAATACCAACTAGGCTCAAAGAACATGAAAGAGCCTTAAGGCTAAGACAAATAAACTAATCAACAGTTGTCGAAAATTTAATTGACCGATTTTTTTTTCTAGGACCATCCGTTTTCCTAGTACAAATACCTCATTGTTGATTGAAAGAGTGAAATGATGTCACGAAATACCCCAACAGGTAGAAAAACTGTGAAATAAAATACAACAATCTCTTACTTGATTAAAAATTAAAAATATATTCAGCTTTTCACTTGAAAATCTCAATAGTAACACCAATGAAGTTATTTAAATTGCTAGTTGTCACCGTAGGTAGTTATTTCGTCTGCTCATCGCAGACACTGGTCGATTCCGTCGAATATAACGGATATTGTACCACAAATTTCTAAACCGCACTCACGGATACACTGTTTTTTGGATCATTGAAACGTTCCATTTAATTTTTCGTTTTTTTCCTTAAGCAACCAAAACTTCCCTTTCAAGTGTATTTGTTGTTTAAAATTTTTAAATAAATTCGCGGAACAAATATTAACATTAATACGATCCATCATTATAAAAATAAAAAAAATCTACATCCTCCTACCTGTACAGCATATCAAATTTTAGTCCTCTTTATTATATATGTTTGTTAATGCTCAATATTCAAGTGGGTTATTCTTAAGCTTATGTTCAGCATATTTTTTTCTAAAAGCAACACAAGTTCCTAATCTGAATCAAATTACGTCATATCTACCACCTAGAAGATGTACGGAGTAATTTCGCAGATATGTACCACTACCACTTTGTGACGCATTCGACCTGTGGAAGAAAGCAAAGAGATTCCGGATTATCCACAAAACGATCAACTCTGTAATTGATTGCCCACACCTGAGTCCTAAAATAGCCTTAGATGTCGAATTTGGCAAAACCCGTGGCACTCAAATCTTGAGTCAGAAATTTCACAAAAACCTACTTATAATTAACGTACGTATTCAGAATATTGAATATTGAAAGAACTCAGCAACTTGTGTGGAATCCGAAGCGAACAAATTTTTTAGCAGCCAAATGTTCATGCAAAATCGTATGTATGCTGGTCCCACTATTGCCCAAAGATACCTCAATCTCATGGTAAGTCACATGACGATTCTGCAAAATCAATTTCCGCACTGCATCAATGTTTTCTTGGACAACAACCGATTTTGGACGATCTTCACGAAATTCATCCTTAAGAAAACTACGAAGACGACTGAAGTCCGAAGACCATAACAGTAGTCCTAGATGGTGCTTTAACTCCAAAAGTCGAATGTGGAGTTACTCCACGTCTAAAGTTGTACAAAATTATTGCAGGAAAATGCTCCCGATTAATTTATCGCAAAAAAACAAATACCGCTCTTTCACCAAAACCTGAGTAAACCTAACCTCAAAATGTGAAACTTTCTTATAAAAACGTTAGTGGCCAGATGGCAGGACTAGTTTAAGAAAATTGACTTTAAAGGTGGCAAATCGATGCTAAGAGTGTACTGCGTTAATCATACGATCGAGAAAATTCCCAAAACTATCTGGGTCACATAATACGCGGAGAACGTTATCGCTTCCAAGGTCTTATCCTTAACGAAAACCTTAAGGTGGAAAAGAGGGATAGTTAGAAGAAAGATGTCCTGTACTGAACCTAGAACTGCAAACCTCTGCTACAAATAGGACCTTCTTGTGGAAATAAGGAATTCCGTGGCACTTAAGAAGAAGAAGAAGAAGGAAGCAGCCACTTTAAATATAAAGAATCGGAAAGCTCGCCGCAAACATAGAGACCTACCAGTCCTCCTTAACATTTCGGATTCATGCTGCCCTTGTCCGAACTTGCTGTTTTGTTACTAATTGTTATATTAAATGGTGAATTTCTTAATGTAACAGTTTATGTGATCTTACTGTGATTTACTATTGTGTGCATTTTAGTTTGTATGTAAAGGTTAATTATTCATTCATTAGTTAAAATTAGAAATAAATAAATCAGGAATCATTAGGTTGCTAAATGAACCCTTTGAACAATTTGTTAAAGCTGTCACTAGCCTCTCTTTATTATTATTATTTTAGACTTTATCTTAGCTTTAGAGAATAGTCTTATTTTTTCTTTAGGGTTATTAAATTGTAACTAAAGACTATATTTTTAGATCTTGTTAGTTTATGTAGATGTTGTTGTTTGTCCCAATTAATGGAAGGAAAATAAACAAATTTCATAAAAAAATAAAGATTTATTACGCGCTAACCACGGAACTACAATTTACATCGTACAATATACGATACCAAAAATAAAGACGGTTTTTGTTTAACAAAGTCGTAAACAGTAAAACACTAGCGCTAAATAACGACAGAAAAACAACGCCACTCGTTGCTGTATGCTGCGCATTGTTATTTCGTCCCTTTTTTAAACCACAAACATGGTAATTTGTCAAACAATCATATATCACACCGTTCGAAAAATCATACCAACTAGGAAATATTTATAGGCTATTCCGGAAAAGTGTGTACCATAAAATTATGGAAGATTTAGCAGACAAACAAACAAACAAAATTCTTACATATTGTTTAATAAAACCTAAGGGTACTTAATACAGTGTATATCTGCAAAATTCTTTCTTTTTCCTTTTCTGGCACGCTATTGTCAGTGGCCAAATCCTCTACTCCATAAAAACAAAGAATTTTGCAATTCAATCAATCCATTAGGTCCCTTTTGCAAGCTCCACGCCTTTCCAAAATAGAATTTAGGTAACAGGAATTTGAACACTATTTTAAATTTATTATACATCCTAACGTCTTAAAATATTTGGTTTACTCCTGACATTTGTACAATATCTTTAAACATACGAAGAGGTATGCCTTCTACAGCAAGTCGATCAGCCGTCTTAGTTCGGGATTGATCACGTCAGAGTACCCCGGCAGTTTACCGTTATCCGCCCTAACGATCACCGGATCCAATTGGGAAGCAGCCGCGGAAAATGGCTTCGACGTGGAATGGAACAAAATTTCCGGATGTGGGGTGGGGGTCGCTTCCGTACTCACCGGCGGTAAATATTCCGTCGTGGGTCTATTGGACACCCTAAAAGTGTCCAGAATATTCTCGCCGGACGAGTACTCGTTTTCCTTTTCGAACGGGGGCAGGTATTTCTGAGTTACCGGCCTCTGAGTCGTAAGGACGGTATCCAATATCCTCTCGCCGGATGTGTATTCGTTACTTTTTTGTTTCGGCGGTCGCGCAGGACCGGACACTTTACTGCCCTTGTTTATGTCTTGGTTCTCTGGTCTGTATCGACCGTCGTCGACGGGCTGACCTTTGACCCACGGTACGAACGGAGGTACCACGAAATGATCACCTTCCGGATGAAATCCGCTTTCGTCTGCGGTGTATTTGACCGTGTAAACTACGCCGTCCGGTCCCGTGTAACTAAAGCTGCCCTTCACGGACGCAACGTTCTGGGATTCATCGTGTATGGACGGTATTAGTTCTGCGCTTTCTTGTCTTTCGATGCCATCGCTAGTTTTGTAACTGCAAAGAAGTTGGTATTATTTATACAAGTCCCAATCTGTGCCTACGCATTCATTTCCAATTGATATGGTTGAAAACAGTTCTTCGGTATTCACTTGTTTTGTCTACGGGGTGACCCAATCAATGTGGCAATATTGAATAGAGAACCCTGACACTTGACAGTTGTTTTGCGAAAATGTACCCAAAAACTAACGGTCGTAGAAAAAGTATAGTATGCAACACGGTAAACTTTTTAACTCACTCGTTTATTAAAAAGTCGCTCCGTTGCGCTCCGCTCGTGTCAAATAAACTCGTGAGTCAAATACCGTTTACCGCACTTGTTGCATAAAATACTATAACCAGACGTAAAATTTGGGTAGAAGTTACGATTGCCAAATGTGTCTCAAAAATTCAATTCGAAAGTAAATCAGACATACATCCTGGTTAGTTTATCTTTTAGTTGAATCAGAGTAACCGTTCTTGCAGGATAAAAAAAGGCGGAATTTCCTGCATTCCTGATCGCCAGCGTCCAGCAATGGCTCACCGGTTGCCGACACATTCGATAGATATAATAAATTAGAACGATTAAAACTAAAATAACAATTCCGTCAACTAAAATTGCTTCTCGACAAATTCGATTGTCGTGACGCGACTTAATCAGCTCTCAGCATCGATTGTGCTGCGCAATCTGCGTGTCACCCGAGCCAAATTGAGTAATAAAGAAAATTGCTTTAATTATTATAATTTTATGATTTTGTTCTGATGTTTGAGTTGATTCATTCTTCTTTTGTTTGTTTCTTTTACAAAGATAGTTTTTTCAAAAAAACACAATTCTCTTTTATTTCAATTCGCTTTTACACAAATTAAAGTATATATGAACCCATATAATTAACAAAGGTATGCTTCAAGTGAATATGGTTCTAATCTCACTATTTCATTACCAGTTTTCTTAAAGTTGCTGATCTTAATGGATTTATAATAAGATGCTTTCTTAGTTAGTTAGTTAGGTTGAATAAAATTGGTTCCAGTATACTACCTAGTAATATCCCTAACCTATTTTCTAAAATTTCCGTTTTCAGCATTGCAATGCAGCTGCCGTATCTCTCAAATTTATATAACAAAATTTCATAGTCTAAGCAATCAAACGCCTTTCTCGATTCTAAAAATTGAGCTATGGCTTAGTTTTTTTCTCAAATTGTTTGAGAATCACATTAATTTCCAAATGGCAAAGTGGAAGGCGTAATGTGTAATCAATTGATGCATTTAAAAGTCCAATTTTGCAAAATGTTAATTGAAATTTCATTATAGATTAGGGCAAAAAAAAATGCTTACGAAATCCGTCAACTATGGATCTATTGAACTAGACAGAACCCACACAAGGTCGTCGGTCGTTTTGTCAATCGGGATTTCTGTTGATCTTGACACACCACAATTCCATTTAGAAACGCACAATACAAAGAGTCCAAACGTAATTACGTCGATATATATATTTAAATATTTCGTTTTATTGTAACGAAAGGGTTAACGGAAGTCGCTGGATATAAGTGACGTCAACGAATCGAGTCGAAAAACCCGCGGTCGACAATTTTTGCATATTATTATTAAATCGTTATAGCGAAAGGCAATTTCATCTGACAGCTATTTAATTAACAAATAATCGATTTCTGAGACGGAAAATATATGTTTAGAAGCGGATTTTCCGTCTATGGAGGTATTGGTGACAATCTTTCACAGGGAAATTCATTACTGCTAGGATGTTCGATATCTTCGTTTGTTATCAAAGCTAGGAAAGAGTAGATATACAGGCAGACTATTTTCTAAGACGGTTTCCTTTCCATGACATTCTAAAGTAAAACCTACTTGTATCATTATTTTTAAACCACTCTAGATATTTTATTGACATTTTGTATACTTTTTTCAAGCAGTAAAATACAAAAAAAAATGGAGCGGCACTACTTTTTCCAAAAATAAAATTTTTTTTTGAAATCCCCTTTCAATTTGGAACAAATATATTCTCTCGATTTTTTTTCCGAACGATGTACCGTTTTCAAGGCAAAAAAAAGGTTTAATGTATGGCAAAATGGTGAAAATTATAATTAAGAAAATATTCCAAACAAATCTTTTTTTTAACACTTTGCATTCAAAAATATCTTTTGTTTTTTGAAATTATCGCACAAAATATCGATGAAATATTTAATGTGACTTGAAAATTATGATAAAAAATTATATTGAGCTTATTTTTGAGTAGAATATGTTACAAAAATTTGGCGCAGGAATTTCGGGACACCTTGTATAGGTCGTCAAAGACCATTAAGCACTCTGCAGAGAGATACACTTTTCGAGGTGGTACTCAGTTTAATCCTCCTGCTTAATAATAAACGATTTAATTGTGATATTGAAGCTGTTAAAATCCTGTACAAGTGAATTTTTAAGCAAACTTTCTCCTGAAAATGTAACTAAAAGTTACTGCGAATTAAACAATGTTCAACCTTAAGAAACTTAATTTTTGCCAACGAACCACACTGTAAGTTGCCTTACCTGAAACGATACGATCCATCGACGTCATTTTCGAATTCGGAGTCAAGTATGCGCGCGTTCCTTGAATCGTCAGGGGCTGCCCAAATACTTAGGATGACACATGACCCAAAATATATCTACAAAAACATGTATACGCTTTATTTGACTAGGTTTTCATTTTCTAAAGTTTATAATGTTTAAATAATAGAATCGTGTTCCCCGTGTAAGTTAATATTGTGTCAACATGGTCGATTTTGTGTTTGGTGTCCCATTACGCAGAACCTTCAGACTTTGATACGTGTCAAATATCTAATATCTCCATGTTTTATTTCATTTATAAAATTTTTAAATACAAAAGTTGTTTTAATGTTGATTTACACCTTGTAAATTTTGAAGCAACTGACAATTTTGCAATTGGTTTATCCCAAACAGGGTATCCAAAATTTGATGAGATATTACGCGTAATTATTTTTTCTAAATAAGCCACTCCGTACATAAATTATGGTCTGATGAATTCATGGGTTGTGTTTCTTATTCTATATTTTCTATTTTAGTTTGATACTATTTGCGAATTTTTTGGATTCCTTTTTATATTTATTTTTCACACAATTTATATCTATTTTGGAAAGGCAGGGTACATAGCCACGGAGTGGCAAATGCACGGGGTAATCTGGACGGCCAGTTCCAGAATTCGTTAACTCTTTTGAAGTAAATAAAAGAACATATCAAACTGTGGTATAAGTGTAAGTTACCATGTATATATATATATATATATATATATATATATATATATATATATATATATATATATATATATATATATATATATATGATGACACTATACTCCGGGATATCATCCGTTCGCTCGTTGAACTCCGACTGGAATCCTGCATCCGACTGGAATTCTGCAAATTCTGCATCCGACTGGACTCCTGCAGACGTTTCGCCAAAATCTCACTTGGCATCTTCAATGCTCGCGCTCCGAAAACACTTCGAACACTCGAAGTGTTGCGAGCATTGAAGATGCCAAGTGAGATTTTGGCGAAACGTCTGCAGGAGTCCAGTCGGATGCAGAATTTGCAGAATTCCAGTCGGATGCAGGATTCCAGTCGGAGTTCAACGAGCGAACGGATGATATCCCGGAGTATAGTGTCATCACATTTTTCCATCCGTGAATCAATACGTGAGAATATATATATATATATATATATATATATATATATATATATATATATATATATATATATATATATATATATATATATATATATATATATATATATATATATATATATATATATATATATATATATTTATATATATATATATATATAACTCCGATGGAGTTATAAGAAATTTTATTTGTACAATTTCCAACGTAAAATGTCTTCATGCGGATTAAACGAGAATTTCACAACAATGAGCGAGTGAAATAAATTGAAACATTGATGGAAACGGCAACCGGGAAACGCAGAAAAAAATATAAACATTTTGTAGTTCTTGACTCGGTTTTCTTCGTGCGAGGTCAGCTGTTCATTACAAATTGATTGTGTAATAATTAAAACGGAATAGGAATGACATGCACATCCTATTCTTTTTCTATTTATTACGGGGAAATTCAAAAGACCCAAACACGACTCGTTCTGGCATCGAGATTAAGATCTATTAGTCATCTGAAAATTGTGATCTTGGTGTATGACGGTTTAGCATAATTTTTAAATAACCAAAATGAATAATCAGAAAGAAATCTAGCATTCCTTCCAGGAAAAAGAAACATACCAAACTTAAGTTCCTTTGTTTGTTTTTACAAAAAAAGGCAATAGTTTATAACACTTTTTATTTTTTTTTTATAACAGTTTTTTTTTCTCCAAAATAGTTCGTTCGACCGATATTAAATAATTCTCTATCAATTATAGAGTCAAGCTGCATAATACTTTTTATCGTACAAAAATAATGAGTGCAGGTGTACAACTTAGTTTGACTAAATACTCGAAATATATTTTAACGGTTATGATATTAATTAAATTATGTCAAGTTAAAAACTATACAAAAAAGCCAATTTCCAGCGAAATCCTTTAGGGGCTCATATCTCCGTGTTGCGTGTTTTATCTGAATTTGAGATATTATTATCGAGATATATTCCGGGATATCATCCGTTCGCTTGTTGAACTCCGACTGGAGTCCTGCATCCGACTGAAATCCTGCAGACGTTTCGCCAAAATCTCACTTGGCATCTTCAATGCTCGCGCTTCGAAAACACTTCGAACACTTCATAAACCAAACTTGTCAAAAATATCTTACAGACTATATACTATACTAGTGAATATTTATGTTTTATACCTTGGTGTCTACTTCTTTCAATGTATTGGTGGTTCGGTGTTACTTACCCTTAAAATTTGATATTTTTATCCCACGTTATAATCAATGACCGTTGTAGTATAACACGAAAGTAATGGACGAAAACATATATACGAATATACAATTTACCTATTTTATTAAACTGTTTTTAATTAACTAGCAAAAATTTTCTTACGATAGAAAGGGACATTTTTCTACATCTCATGATGATTGATACATTAGTTGTAAGCTATTTTATTTCCTCCTATGATTAAAAGGGTTATAATTGACTTTATTTAAGTCGAGTGATGTTTTGTATGCGTTTTATCGATGACTGGTTTTCTTTAGACTAAGTAAAACTAGAATATCAATGACAAATATTTATAAAGTTCAAAAACTATTCTAAAAAAGAACAAAGATACTTAAAAGATTACAAAACCGCCAGTCTTGAACACTGAAATAAATCATAACCTACCATACATTGTATCTAGCGCATTCACCCGAATCAAAGATGCCTAATATCACTGCGAAATTTATATATAGTATATATTATTAAATATTCTGTATGATCATGTACAAAAAGGCTTTCTTCTGTGGAAATAGAATACTGTCTTTAAGATTTATTGGATTTTTAGGTATATACATTCTATTACAATACAATATACGTTCTATTACAAATTTTCGAGGTAACTTTTACAAATCTGGTCTAGCATAGATAGGCAATAGCTATTAATCCATGTTTTATTAGAGCTGTAAAATTTTAAGTAACTTTAATAGGTATAGCTTCCTTCTAAAGATACTATACTATACAATAAATCTGACGGCTCATATAGGTATTCATAGTTATATATGCATAACATTCTTCGTCTTGATTTGGTATCACGTACCTGTCTGTATACACTGGGTTGATTGGATGAAAAAGAAGAAGGCTTCAGATTGCATCAAAAGTTTTCGCGGACTAACAAAAGTATTGCATAGATAAATAATTGAACCCACATAGCATAAAAAGAACATGCTTATTTATATTCTTACTCTTATATTGTAAGAATCTTCGACAAGGATAAACATATAAGTTTCAGAAGCTATAGCAAAGTTATAATACGGAATATTGGTAGCACTCTAGAAGTCTATTTTATGCTATTTGACCCTATCAAAGATTAAAATTTCAAATTATTTGTTATTGTTGTTATTTTTAATCGTATTACCCCAAGAATGAAGCGGAAGTTCCGCTAATAGTTGCTATTTCCGGGTTGGCTTAATTAAAAAATTTTAAAATCGTTTTTAAAGCGAATAATATAAACAAATTCCTCTACCTACAAACGCGGCAGTACTTACAACGAGCTTGAACATTTTTTTTTTCGACCACTTTAAGAGTATCCACCGGGCGCGGCACAAACTATACTATCAAATCGAAAAAGTGAGGTGGTCGAAATTATATAGTCCGAAAATGGGCCCCACTAAAATTAAACGAAAACAATAATTCTTCAGCGATAATCTCTGACTATTACAAGAAAAATCTCTCCTATTATCATAATCTCGTTATAGGTTAATAATATTCTCTCCGGTTAAGTAATACGTTGTCGGTTTGGTAGAAATGTGGCAATGCCAAGTCAAAGATGACCACTTCCTACTGCCGGCCCAACATTCTCGCATTCCAAAATTGTTGACGCGGCCGTTTTGAAAATATTCCTTTTGTACGACGGGAAAAGTCGGTTTTCATTCGTAATTTTATTTTCGGTCTAAGTAGGCGTCATGATAGCGTAACGACGAAAACTTGCGAAACACAACGAACTAAAAGTTGTTTTAAAGGCATTTACAAACATTATTCAGACAGAATGAGAGACAGTTGCACAATCGCTGATTTTGATGTTTTTATCATCTGACTTTCAATGGTGAAATAAAATTTTGGATGTCACCTATATTTTTATTCATTTTTTCTACTCCCTACTCCAATTATGATCGGGTGCGCACAAGACGTCACTTTAAAATGACAGTTTTTTTCGCATTGTCATGAATCAATTCGCGCGTTTCCGGTAGGTCCATCGTTTCGGCGGATATTTAATACTAATTTCACACTAACAGTACATTCGCCAAATAATTGTTTCTGGCGAAGCCTGCAGGGAACGAGCTTCGTCAGCTTAACCGACTTCTCATTTAATAGTGCAACTAACTCATAGTATTTAGAGGTTATGTTTGACTGTTTTTGTTTTTTTTTTTAGTTTAAAAGGGAAGCTGAGCAGTTTAAAGAGTTTTTCTGGATGTCAAAAGAAACTTTTCATAACGAATTAAGTTTGTGAGTGAAATCCCATATAGAGAAAATGAACACAAATGCGATAAGTGCAGAAGGTAAACTTAACTCTGACACTTATGAAAGCCTGATGTACTGCGTTTGAATATCAGAGTTCATTATAATTCCTATTAAAACTTTTAGTTTTTTTGTTTTTGTTTTATCACGGTTATTATAATTACGTTCTATGGTATATTGTAAAAAATGGGTTGAATGCGCGTTTATTGGTTTATAACAATAATAATTATATTGAAACAAAAACTTAGCGAAAAATAGAAATATAAATAAATTGTCCAAAGTAACTAAGTTATCAACGTCGACTTCACACTTCACAGACTGATAGTATGGGTCAGTTGTGATGGTTCTGCATTCAACACGTCACGTATTCAAAAAGTAACTAACGTAGAAAAAGTATTGTGCATACATTTATAAACATCTTCACAGTCGTTTATTAAACAGTTCGTGACTAAATTGTCGGATAATATACTATACCCCGATTAGTTGTAAAGTCATGAATTAATTTAGATTTATCAATCTTAAATTTGTTATTAATTAAATCTCAAGATTTGTGACGACATATATAACGACGTGATACCACTAGTGAATACCTGGAACCAATAATCGAATCGATGACGTTCGATGAGATGATTGGGAAGTTTGATAACATTTTTCAATTATTCACTTTCGATGTAACTCGATCAAGTGATATGATAACAGCGTCATTTTTTACGTGTAATGCAATAAAGTACCAAAGTAGGAAAAAAAATAAAATTAGCATAGTATTTATGTAATATATAATATTTGAGAACAGAATTCAGTGTTCAATCGCCAAAAGTTTTCTTACTTTTTGTGATCGTTAATCGAAAAGCAATTGCGATTAATACAAAGTATAGGTAATTTTTTTTTACATAGCGTTTATGTTTTCATGATTCCCGTGGAAAGCTAAACGTAAATATACTTAAAGGTTCACAATTTCCATAGGCAAAGTTATGCATGACGTCATAATTAAGTAAATATGTAAATTTTACAAATTCAATCGGTCGAAAGTGTGACATCCCGTAAGGTAGAATCTAAAATATCATGAGAAAGGATATGTTTGTTGGTCATTAAATGCAAGCTATAGAGGTGGCTTTGAAGTCCTTCGGGGTACTTTATTTTACAAAACATGTTTTTTCTTTAAAAAATACAAAATATATAGCATGTGTTAATTGTGAGACATCCAGCATATATTAATATTTATAAACAAATATGAGTAAGTATACCGCAACTGCATCTTAAGTATAAATTAAAATTGTACATCAACCGAGACGCATTTTTTTTCTCCAACCGTATAAGGGTTTGAGATATAACTCTACATAGTTCAGCCTTGTGATTCGGTTAAACAGGGTGTTGCAAAAATACACAAAAAAAGTTTATCTAAACATAATTTTCAATATTAAAAAAAAGGTTTTGCGCATTCAAGCTAATGGGGCCTATTTTCAACATTGCGTTAATTCTGTAAAACGAAGTTTGTTGTGATTACAGGGTTCAAAGAATAAATGTTCATAAAAATTGTTAAAAAAAAAGTCAGACGTTGCCAACTTTCAACAAAACCGTACCAAAAATGTGTGATATATCGAAACCCTTTTTTTGTATCGCGATTCTCCTGTCCGTCGTTGGCGCATGTTTTTGAAACACCCTGTATATATAAAATGGTAACGAGTCGGCGTTAATATTGATAGCGAATATTAACTCCCAAACAAGGAGTCTAAAAACGGGTCCCTTGCATTTTCTTCGCCTCCGTCGTATTTATTTTTCGACGTTTCAGTCGTGCTTTTCTCTTTCGTCTCCCGTTTTTCTTCTTCGGTGTCTTTATAGGAATACGACCCATCGTTGTCATAGTAATCAATTTTACTATTGGTCTCTTCTTTATCTTCCTTTGGCTCATACGCGTTTGGTCTAACGGTGGGTCTTCTTCCTTTATCGGACGGTAATTTTGCACTACAAAGAATTTTACTATATAAATATTAATTACAATTTCATTTCGATTATGTACCCAAATCCACTTCCCGTCAGTGACGTCACGTCATCGTTTGCGAATGGCGGTATCGGATCTGGATAAGGTTGGGGAAACCTTTCGGGGTACGGATATCGGATGCCACCCAAAATCCTACTACGCGGTCTGTAGCCATTTTCGTCTGCCTCGTATACGGTTTCGTAGACTCTGCCGTCGGGCCCCGTATAATAAAATTTTCCCCTGACTCTCATGATGGTTTCAATACCCCTTTTCACCGTGCGACCCGATTCCTCCCTGTAGGAACGGTCCTCGGTTAAATATCTATAAAAAAAAAGGTTGCCATAGACTATTTCAGAAAAGCGTTGAGTTATATGTAAAAAATTCTGTTTTTTTTTAGATTTTTGAATGGAATAGATCTAAAAATATTAATTATGATAATTCTTTCGGTGAGTGCACATTTCAAACTGTTTTTAATTTTATAAAAATATCCAAAATGACTTTAACCTCCCCTATAACAATAATATTTTCAAAGTTGCTATCACTCGTATTGTTTTAGTTTTACCTGTTGGAAAATTACAGCAAAATAACATTGAAAATGTATTTTGGGGTTATGTTGATTCGCTTCCTGCAGCGTCCGTTAAATTAAAGAAAGTCCATTCAACATGCGCCTGCGCTAGATTTAAAAGCTCGTTTTTATTATTTTTCCAAAATATGCCTAGATCTTGTTACATGTTCTGGGAAAACGAGTTGGTGGAAATAGATGTTGGAAATGTCACAAAGTGCAAGTTAGTGGGCAAAATATATAATATATAGTTACTAAGGAATTTGAAAGAGATTATAAAAATTTCAAAAATTAATACCATTAATTAATTTGGGACATGGCCCTTTCAGAAAATTGCCAATTGAACTACCTCCTGGTTTGCAATTAAAGAGAAAGAAAAAAATTTTACGACGATAAAATTTTTGGTACGTCTTTTATGAAACATTTGTTGGATTATATGTAATTACTTTAGTTACAATAGTTATACTTAAATTCTATAATTTTCGCAATCAGCATTAAACGGACACAAAATTTAATAATTAAAAACAACATATGACCTACCTAAAATTATAATCATTCGGTAAAAAATTATTCGAAAACAACAAAATCCTATCGCGGCCTCTCGTTCTCGCCAAACAACCACCAACACACGCGATCAAAACGCACAACAGGAGCGCTACGCGGCTGCCGTCCATTTTGCACCACTTTGCACCCGAAACCTCCAAGCTTGCCCAAGAAATGAAGAGACGGTTTCGAACAAAAGCAACTTTTATTATTTATCCGATACGTCATGTCCGGTGTTAATTATTTTACGTAATAACAGATAATTATAAAAAACGGATTTAAAATCAACATCATGCGACCTTATGTTTGTCCATTGTTTTTTACATGCGGCAGCCTTATCGGAGTCCCATCTCAACGCAAGGCGCTTTTAATACGGATAGCCGAAAACATGGTAGCGCCTGCATAATTAATTGGCTAAACTTCCCATTTTTGAGGATTTTGGTGTTTTTTTTATTGAGATATTAACATGTCTTAGTTGGACAAAGGTTAAGAGCGAAACCTTGGGCGCTGACCAGTATCATTTTCTCAAAATCATTCGGGTAGTAGTCTACTAGTACACGGTTTTAACAAAATCATAATTTTAGCGTCCTACACAAAATTGTCAAAGTTATGAAATATAAAAACGCCTTCTATTCATATATGATATTCCCGTACTACGATGGTAAGGTTTCCCAGCAGCCCATAGAGCTATTAGATAAAATACTGGCCCTAATATGGTAAAAATTGATGCGCTCCATGCGGCCTTAATATTTTCGTAGAGTAGACCATTTTCTTTCTAAGGAGCAATTACACTCAGAACATTTGCCAAGATCTAGGCAAATTGTGATCCAAAGAAAACGAGATTTTAGATCTCGCGCATGCGCATGTTCCTTCTCAAAGTTGTGTTTACTTCCTAAGTTCCTGTATTCTCCCCATAGGCCTTTATATCTCCAGTAGCTATTCAGCAGTTTTCTAACAAAATCGAATTATTTTGACACATCTGTAAGTGTAAGGCAGCCATGCAATGCCAATGAATGAATGACGGTAAAAGTCAAGAATAACGATATTTAAAAAGTGAATAGATCGGAATTTAAACGGATGAAGATATTATTCTAATGAAAATCTAAATACACTTTTGAATAACTGTCAATATGACATGTCAAGGAGCAACATTTTAAATTCGCCTGCACCTTGTCATTTCAAATCTCACTTTCAACCAGTAAGACCTTGCGACGTTCAACACTCAACATGGCCGCTTATAGCTAGTCAATTCTAAAGTTTTTATTTTGCTTATCGCATTTTTATTAAAATCAGGCAAAACGAAGTTCCAGGTTCAAAAAGAACATGGCGCAAAGTGCAAATTAATGTGTCAAATGTAGCGGCAGTCGTGTACGAAAAACTACTAAAATAGTATTTAGGGTTCGTCGGCCATTTGAATGGTGCTTAATTCATTAATAATCTGACAAGTGTTAATTTGTCTAAGGCATCCTCAAAGGCCGAGGAACGATTATAAATACTTCAACTTTACGGTATTTGCGACCCTTATGTTATGTCATTGCTACACGGTCATTTAAAATAGTGTGCTAAAGAAACCGTACCATTTTTCGGTTAAAAAGTGATAAACGGTCCAATATACAGACGGAGTTTCATTTTAAAAAATACAGCATTGATATTTTTAGCGCTTTAGATGGGAAAGATATTTTTCAAAATCTCTATATCTCAAAGGCTTTTTGAAAGTCACAGTATCAACATTTTAGTGTATTTTTATGCAGACATTATACATATCGAATACGATAACAATCAAATATTTCATAAAAGTTCTCATGCGTTCTGAGATTCTATAATTCCTTACTGTATTTAAACGCGGTTGAAATTTATTGCGGTGGCATTGAATAAGGACAATCCCGTTTAATTATTATAATTAAATTATTTTAATGTGGCTGATGCGTCGCATCAGCGATCACATAATTATCAATAGTATTTAATTTGCTTAATGTACTCATTAAGACCTTTGTTTGAAAAATTCACTCGTTATGTCGCATTTAAACCGCTAGATATTCAGATACTGTTGTGCTAGAAATATTATAAGTAAAACCTAGACAAGATTATCGCTTCATTTTGAAAATATGTATTCAATTTTTAGTAAAAACCAAAAAAAAAGAAAACTAATTAACTAAAACTGTTATGACTAAAATAAACTGTGAAAATATAAAAGGAAACGGTGCACATTCGTTAAATTCTAAAAAAAAATGAAAATTACATTGTCACTGGCTTCCATTTTTTTTTCGTGAAATTATATTGTAATTTGCTCCGCTTTTTCAACGAAATCAGGCAAAGCGTATTAAGGATACTGGGAACAAGAAACTGTTGATACTCATATTTATACACCTTTTTTTTTCAATATTGTTTTATTACCGAACGAGGTTCAGAAACATCATATATACCATAATCTACTACCTACCGTTCTGGTTGATTACTTATATACTTTAGCCATTAGCCAAGAAAAATATTTAATATGTTTGCTATACATTCTCTTTAAATAGTAGAGAGAGATCGAATTACACAATTCCCTAAAATTAGATTTATGCCATTTTTGAAAGAAAAAATAAATGACTACTAAAAAGGTAAGAAATATCTTTTAGGGTACAAAAAAAATCATCTATCTTCTCTCGCTCCTGATTCGTACCTGCTTAGTCAGTTGACAGAATTTTTTTTTGCGATGTTAATCAGTTGTTTCAATATTGGTAAATCTAGTTCCTCGTAAGTTCTCATCCGCGGTCAACGCTTTGTGCTGGCAACACTGGCGTATGTCAAAAAGATTAGTCAGTCCCCCAGCGACCCAACAACGTCAATCATCGTAAACAAGTCGGTGCTGCTAAATTCCAGTAACATAAAGCAAGTGAAGCTGAAATTTGATAAGGACTAAATAATTTAACGTAAGTTCTGCAAATACAGTTGTTCACTGTTTGGCAGGCTTTATTTTTTCGAGCATTAATTAATTACTTGACAGTTACATAATGCAGGTGACTCTGTCAAACTCTTTAAAATTATGCCCTCGCCGGAGTTTTAATTTTCAAATTAAATATCGTAGTTGCGTTACTGTAAAATATTAATATTCTACCACGTTGTATAAACATGCAATTAACAAAAACTATATCACGGTAGACTATTATTCATTAAGCAAATATTGAAAATAATTGCAAATTCGTGTTAAAATGAAAAACGAAAAAGAAAAACGAGATATATTCGAGTATACGATGATAATAATTGTAATCGAAACTTTTCAAATCGTTATATTATTTTTAAATTGATTTGGCATGCAACATGAACTTCTGCCAAAAATGTTTACCTCACGTGAGATACCTAGTCAAATGTTTGCTAAAACTTTGTCTCTTGCCTGAGACTAGTTTATTCCGAGCGAGACACTAATTTAAACATTTTTTCCCTTTATTTGTTCCACTTTTGTCTCGCGTTTCTAGGTTGAGGTCGCCCACTCACTTTCTATTGGTTAGCTGACAGACTAATCTGATTTCCTTTTAAGTAAACAGCGGCAATGCAGAGGGCAAGAACTTTGCTATCGGCGGTTAGAGGGCCCACAGGTCAGAAATTTGCAGCCTGGCTAATAAACAACTCGCCCGCGGGAAGCTTCACTTGCATCCAATGTAGGGCCTACAATGTTCCAGCTGCCGCCGAACCCTTCCTCAATGGCAGCTCAAGCCAGTATGTGGAGGATATGTATAATGCCTGGCTAGCCGACCCTTCTAGTGTTCATGCAGTAAATATATTTGTCTTAATTTGAAATTCATTGTCTGCTACTGTTTTGGTATGTCTAATATACAACTTGAATTTTTAGTCATGGGATGCCTTTTTTCGAAACTCTCAAAGCGGTGGAGCAGGTTATCAATCCCCACCCTCTCTTGCTCTTCCAGGCAAAAATGAAGTGCCCCTTGGAGCACTAATACCCAGTTTGAGTGGGGCAGGGGCTATTGGAACAGCAGGTGTCAGTGAGAAGATAATTGATGATCATTTAGCGGTACAGGCTATCATTAGAAGTTATCAAGTGAGTTTTTATTTGTAGCACTCAATGGAAGGACTTAAAATTTCACAATTAAACAAGGTTTACAAATATGATCGGTTAATAAGAGGTGTTACTTACGAAGTAAACATGATTGGGTCGAATTTTTATATATTCCGTCATTTCTTAAGCATGAATAAATAGAGGTAATTGAAAATTGTGCATAAAAGTATATAGATTAAATGGACATCAAGTAAATGCATGAACGGTTTGTTGCATATATTTATTGGTACAGCTGCTTACATACCTGTTGCAGTGCTATGTTGCCACTCTGATCGGTTAAATAGAAAACAAGTTTGGTTGTTAGAGTCGTGTTGTTATATTGAAATATGACGAAGTATTTGTACACTTTTCTATTTAATCGGTCTGGAATCATCTATCGAATGGACCTATATCTTATTGTTCTTAGCAACGCGGTCACTTAGTAGCCAAACTGGATCCCCTTGATATCATGTACACTGATCGTTCAACAACAATAAGTGATAAAATAGGTGGGGCACCTACTGAAGTCATTCGCCAGCACAAGTTAGGTATGACCCCCATCTGCCATATAACTTTTGGGTATAAGGAAAGAGGCCAGTCAGATTTTTTCTATATCGCTATGTTATTCGAAAAATTTTTGTACATTGCATGGCTAGCCTCTTTGCGATACATTAATGTATTCCTAATTTAATGGTGCACACCTGTTTAATCAGTCAAGTTTCATTTCATTCAGTTTAAATGTGGTACATATGAAATTTAAAGGACTAACACAGTTTGAAACATTCTCTAAAGTGGCATGAAATAATTTTATTAACAATGCTTAGATTAGTTAGTTGCTTTCCTTGGTGCATTTTGGAATGGAATGTTGGGTGTATTGGGATTAAGATTTTGTATGGTAAAGCTTATTTCACTTCACACTCATTATTAATGATTAATGTACTATCTAGTTACTGTCATTTAGTTGTCTAAAAAAATTTGTAAACCAGAACAAAGCCTGATAAAATTGATTAAAATGATTTAATTGATCACCTTTGATCAGTGGGTATTATGTAACCTTTACCTTTATTGGGCTGCAAGAAATATTAGGTTGTTGGGTACAAAATAATAAAAAAATTGAAGTTTGAAGCAAAAACTACACATTCAAACGCATGTAATGAGTGGTTTTCTACCAATAAATTATACTATCTTTCGCTTGGTCGAATTACTACTATTACTATTATTTTGTGCACTTAATTAGCGGTAGTGGTGTTGGCAAATTTTTGTAGATCCGTGGCCATCACATAGCCAAATTGGACCCCTTGGGTATCAATAGCGCCGATTTGGACGACCAAACACCCCAGGAGCTGGTCTACAAAAATTATAATTTTGGTAAGATTTAAAGATCAAAAAGTGATTTGCTATCTTTTTTTATATATCCGTATCATGACATATCATATCAATAAGAAACTTTTAAATTGAATCGCGACGTGCATAAACTGGCTTCTTATTCATATCACTTAGCCATTTATGTAAATATTTTGAACTTACAAGATGAATAAATAGTGAATTTATAATGGCGTTATTGTTTTTACATTTTCAGAATTTTATGCTTTTATTGAGAATTGCGATGTCAGAAAATCTGTTAACGAAATTCAATTTTAATTAATTTTATTTCACTTCATCTGCTTCATTTTATGTACATCACTAAAAAAAATAACGACAAATAAATAAGCCTTAAGTTAATTAACCATATACCGTTTTATACTTATGACACACATTTGACACTTGGGTATGAAATTATGTGGAGCCGATGAAGATAAGTTCTACTTGGCAGTATTAAAAATTGAATTACAAAATGCTGTAGCAGTCTGTCATAATTTATTACCTCGTGAGATTGTTGATGCTTCCCAGAGTAGAGACGATATTCTTAGTGCACGTTCTTATTCTTAGATTGTAGTTTTGTTGTTTTATTCGTGTTTAAATTACAATTACACCTTGTATTAACACTAATTATTTAAAGCGAGTGTTAGTTTTTCTCTAGAATTAACTTTTAACATTTTCTTTTTTGTTTACTAAATGCTTGTTTTTTCTTTTGCCTATTTTACATCCATTCCTAACACAGAGCACCCTTCGAAAACGTACTCGGAAGAACTCAGAAGGCAGGTGAAGGAATTCATGCGACGTAAGCTTTAGTTTTTATTTTCCATTTATTTGCCTTTGGCGAATTCAAAAATGTCTCAAACTGAAACTGAAAAAGCGGGCAATTTTTGTATTCGCCATAGTCATTTTCTAGTTTACGGATTTAACAGAACAATAAGTTTCGCACAGATCAAGTAAGTAAATCAGTGACATTTTTAAAATATGATTTGCCGTTAGCCTTTGTAAAAATGTTTCAAACTGATTTTTAATTTGATTCGAAACAGGTTTGCACTAGATTTTGATTTATACGTGTTGCTTTTTTCTTTCGATATTTATATCTAATATTCTGTAATGTGCTTATCAGATGAGACCGACATGGATCGAGTTTTTAAATTACCATCGACTACATTTATCGGCGGCCAAGAGAAATCCTTGCCGCTTAGGGAAATTTTGCGTCGCCTGGAACTTTCTTATTGCAGACACATTGGCGTCGAATTTATGTTTATCAATAGCTTGGAGCAGTGTAACTGGATCAGACAACGATTGGAGACCCCCGGCTGTATGGATTTGTCCAACGAGCAGAAGAGGCTCATTTTGGCTCGGCTGACTCGCGCCACTGGGTAAGTTTAAATGATATTCTAGAGAAATAATAACATTTAAGTTATTATTAAGTTACACGTCAGTAAACTCGGAATAAAATTTACTATTTAAAAACATAAACTAACAAATTACTTACCGTTGATCTGCCAATAATAAAGCCATGTTGGTTTTCATTTAAAATTGATTGTAGTGCAATTTTGATTTTAAAATCTATAATAGTCTCAAACATTTTTGCTATTAAAGACATTTTGTTTATTACCCTGTAGTTACTAAATTCACCTCTTTCACCACTCTTACATATAGGAGGAGACACATTTCACAAAAAACAGTTGAACAAAAATTGTTTTGTAAAAAATGGTAAAACAAATTTCTAAAAAAACATTACTGTTTTGGGTAAATAATTTAATGTTCATATTTACTGCGTTTATATATGGCGCTTAATCCGGATTAAATTAAGATTATATTTATATTGGATTGGTTAATCCGGAATTGTTTAATTGACATTTAAATTAAATTGAACTATAATTTTAGCATGATCCGCAAGTATCTAACTGATGTAAAGTAAAGGTTTTCTTGTAGTCTTATAGGAAATTTTGACATATAAAAGCACTACGTTGAAATGTTATTTGTTGTTACCCCAATTAAATCACATCGTGATCACTATTTCGGGATTAAATTCATGCCACCGAAGGAATTCTAAATTCTTAGTCCAATCCCACGTTTTCGCAGAATTGGATTAACATTCCCAATCTGGATTAAGCCTTGAATCGTGATTGTTTATCTCAATTCACATGGAAATTCAATCCCGTTTAATCCCGCTTAATAGTCGGATATAAACGATTTTTCGACCCATGTGGCGAGAGTAAAAATAATGCAGGCAGTTTGTCGGGAGTTTTGTAAAATTCTGGTTCCTTCTGTTTTATTTATTATTAGTTATATTTAACAATTATTAAAATTGAATAGTAACTTCCCACTTTAGTGCCGTCCTTGGTGGAATCTGTATTTTCCCATGTTATGTCGATTAAAAGAATAATTTAGATTTAGATTATGGTCTCTTTCTCAAAGGTCTAGAGTAGTAAAATCTCATTAAGTATACCACTTAAGCTATTTTATAGATATTTATAAAATGAACCTGTTCTTTAAGCTGGGAAATAAATTCGATGCTCTTTTGCTAAATGGTTTTTGGCTATCTCTTAAAGGAAAGTGTTGGGAAAGTTCAGAATGGCTAATACATTTGTATTTTCTCAAAAAAATTAAATGAAACTGCATTTCACCATCTTTTGCCAAATGTATAATATCCGTAATAGAAATAAAAACAAAATAATGTGTTTGAGATAATTTGCAGAATACCTACTAGATTCTAATATTCGTTCTTTTAGCAAAGTATATAAAAATATATATAAAAAATATTTTATTACTTGTTCTGAAATTTTGTAGCATTTTCCCCAAAATTGGTAAATCCTAGATAAACGTTTGGACTACTGGATGGCGGAGATAAAATCTTATTTTTCAGCTTTGAATCTTTCTTGGCTCGTAAGTGGTCGTCCGAAAAAAGATTCGGGTTGGAGGGTTGCGAAATGCTTATACCCGCAATGAAAACCGTAATCGACAAGTCGACCGAGCTCGGAGTCGAAAGTATAGTGATGGGAATGCCCCACAGGGGGCGCCTGAACGTTTTGGCCAACGTCTGTCGTAAGCCTTTGTATCAGCTGTTTACTCAGTTTGCAGGGCTAGAAGCCGCAGACGATGGTTCGGGCGACGTTAAATACCACTTGGGAACCTATATAGAGAGGTAGTCAGTTGGTAAGTCTAATTTGAAGGAAACTATGAAGTACGTTTTCAGATTGAATCGCGTTACGAACAAAAACATTCGATTGGCCGTAGTAGCCAACCCTTCGCATTTAGAGACGGTGGATCCGGTGGTTGAAGGGAAAACGAGGGCGGAACAGTTCTACAGAGGCGACGGCGAAGGCAAAAAGGTGCCGTGGGGGGATTTTTGTCGGTTCTTGTGTATTACTATCCGAATTTTAGGTTATGTCGATGCTGCTGCACGGCGACGCCGCCTTTGCCGGCCAAGGCGTTGTGTTTGAGACCATGCACTTATCTGAATTGCCAGATTACACGACCCACGGCACCGTCCATATCGTCGTGAACAACCAAATCGGTTTCACTACCGACCCAAGATTTTCAAGGTCCTCTCCGTACTGTACTGGTATGTATAAAACTATGATTTTGCACTTGTCTGTTGTTTTGACACTTACTACGGGTGTCATACTACTCAGCTAGTTTATTATACCAAACTAGCATTTTTTCGCAGCTTAAAGTTTTATTGTAAGGTAAAGGATAAGAGGAAACTTGAACATTTTTTTTTATCTCTTTAATTCATTTGTTTGTGTATAGAAATAAAGCATATCAAAACTCAAACCTCAATATTTAAGTTGCAATAAATAATTCAAGTTCTACTTGAAGCTTTAGTAATCAACAAATTGCAAAAAAAAACAATTGTCTGTCTATTCAATTAGATTTTAGTGACTCCTACTATTAAACCTATTTTTGGCTTAATTGTCTAGCGCTGTAAAAGTAGTACCTTATATTAGTTTATAATTATATAACCTCTTTAATTATAATTTATAATGACTGATATGATTTAAGAGACTAGATTTTGTTGTATAAATAGATAAATTCTGGTACTATGTTGTACTATATTAAAAGTTGCAGTGTTCATACGACATGTATATGTTGTAGGACATATACAGGGTGTTATAATCATCTCAGAGAGATCTCTTCTAGATTTTGCTTGCAAACGCGGAATGGATAAACTTGTTTTTGTTTAGCCAGTGGCGTTTTCGAGACCATTTTAATTCGTTTAAATAATAAATAATTGTTAGGAAAATGGTTTATCACAATTGTGTTAATAAATTCAGATGTCTTGATCAATTTTAAACAAAAATGGTCCCCTCAGTTTTTTCGCGAAAAATCATTTTTCGAGGACCAAAAAAAAAAGCATAAAAAACTATTTTAAAGTTGCTCGGTTATAATCCGGACCACTCTGAAAGTCACAATGAACAGTTTGTTTCCGTATCGGCTGAGGTGTTTTATAAACCCCCTTATGTTGCGAAAAATGTATATTAATTCCTAACGTTACTCAGACGTGGCCCGAGTGGTCAACGCTCCCATTTTCCACGTCAACGGTGACGATCCCGAAAGCGTGATCCACGTGTGCAACATTGCGGCGGAATGGCGGGCCACCTTCCACAAAGACGTGGTTATCGACCTGGTGTGTTACCGCCGATACGGCCACAACGAACTCGACGAACCGATGTTCACCCAACCTCTCATGTATCGTAAAGTACGGAGTCTGAAACCTTGCCTCGACAAGTACGCCGACCAATTGATCAGCGAGGGCGCTGTCAACGAGGCGGAAGTCAAAGACGTGAAGGAAAAATACGACAAAATCTGCGAGGAAGCGTTGGAAAGGGCGCGGCAAGAGACGCACATTAAATACAAGGACTGGATAGATAGTCCGTGGTCCGGGTTCTTCGAGGGCAAGGATCCCCTGAAGGTGAACCCGACGGGAGTCGTCGAGGACACGTTGGTTCATATCGGAAAGAGGTTCTCGTCGCCTCCGCCGAACGCGGCGGAGTTTATTATCCACAAGGGTATCGAAAGGATTTTAAAATCGAGGATGGAGATGGTGGAAAATCGCATTTGCGATTGGGCGCTCGGCGAGGCGATGGCCTTCGGTTCTCTGCTGAAGGAGGGGATCCACGTGAGGTTGTCCGGGCAAGACGTGGAGAGAGGCACTTTTTCGCATAGGCATCACGTGTTGCACCATCAGACCGTCGACAAGGCCACTTACAGGTATATAAATTTATTTCAAATTATATACATTCTTCAGGTTGGTTCGTGTTGATCCTATTAGAAGTTCTCGAGAACTAAATGGGTTTTTCTTTTCTTCGAATCGAATTGGCACTCTTATTTTCAAGTCTGTTTATTTTTCTGAGGATATAAATTGTGGTATTCCTTTTTTTTTTTCTTTTTTTTATAACCGTTTTGATAAATCCATAAATAAAGTTAACTCATGTCTGTCCTTTGATCATTTTCAGACCTTTGTGCAATCTGTACCCCGATCAGGCGCCCTACACTGTATGCAACAGCTCTCTGTCAGAGTACGGCGTGTTGGGTTTCGAATTAGGCTATTCTATGACCAATCCTAACGCTTTGGTAATGTGGGAAGCCCAATTCGGAGACTTCGCCAACACGGCCCAATGTATAATCGACACTTTACTCTCCAGCGGTCAGTCCAAGTGGGTCAGGCAGACCGGTTTGGTCATGCTATTGCCGCACGGCATGGAAGGTAAAACGTCGTACCACAAAATTGCGATGGGCCCTTTACGCTCGATCATGTTGTAGGACAAGGTCCGGAACACTCGAGCGCCCGCCTCGAACGTTTCTTGCAAATGTCGTCCGACGATCCGGACTATTTCCCGCCGGAAAGTGACGATTTCGCCGTACGTCAGCTGCACGACATCAACTGGATCATTGCGAATTGCACCACTCCGGCCAACTTGTTCCATCTGCTCAGGAGGCAGATCGCGCTGCCTTTCCGCAAACCCCTCATAATAATGACTCCGAAGAGTCTGCTGAGACATCCGGAAGCGAGGAGCTCTTTCGACGAAATGGTCGAGGGCACCGAATTTCAACGTATCATCGCCGACGACGGACCGGCCGCCCAGAATCCGCAATGCGTTCAAAAATTGATATTTTGCTCGGGGAAGGTGTTTTACGATTTGAGGAAAATCAACAAGGAGAAGGGCATCGAAGATAAAATCGCGCTTATCAGAGTCGAGCAGGTGAGTTTCGCTAGCACGTCCTCACACACACACAGCGATACTGTTTTCCATCGTATATACCAGTAAGGATAATCCGTCAAGAGAAATTGTTTTTCGAGTTTCTGAAATGACCGCCAGGGGGGCAATTGATATGTTAAATTATTATTTTAAAACGTGAAACAAATTCAAATTTCATTTTCTAAAGTAGATTTCCAAAAATGATTGACATATTTTGTTCAATTCGGAGTCGTTAGTGCAGAATGTCTAATTATCAAATAAGACATCTGCAAACTAGGACTGCAAAATATTGCCAAGTTTATGTTCCGATTTTCTTACTCTTTTTGTAAATAAATAAGTAAATATAATAAATGATTTAATATATTTTCAGTTAACACCCTTCCCGTTCGACTTGGTCAAAGCGGAGTGCGAAAAGTATCCCAATGCGCAAATCGCGTGGGCCCAGGAAGAGCACAAGAACCAGGGAGGTTGGGCCTACGTTAAGCCCAGATTTGAAACGACTCTTGCCGGACAAAGAGACATTGTGTAAGTTTTCTTTATAGTTATGTGCCGGCCATAAAATTCGTTAAAATCTAGGATATCCTTAGTTTCCGCGGTCCAATAACAACAGCATTTCAAATCACAAAAATTCTATTAAAAATAACAAGACCCAAAATGCTCCTCTATAACTAAACATTCCGTAGAAAAAATCCTATAATAATGGTAAGTGATTGTAACACGTTAAAATTCTATAAATAACAATAGTGATATTCCAAACGTATCTCAAATTTACACAAAAATTTATTTACCAATCAACCAAAACCGAACATATTTTTATTTTTCCCCTTTGTTATTTATTGTTGGTCACTATATCAAAAATGGTTATAGAAACTGAAGATGGCTACTTATATTATTAGCATGATGATGTTTATTTGACCGAGAAAACAAAAAAAAAACCTTGTTTAAGTTCTTGTAATTATGACCGATATTTTGTTTCTTTTTTATTTAATCAATATAAGGAAGATATGATTTTGTAGATCATACCGGTGACTTAATGTGTGGTTGTTAATTTTTTTAGCTCAAAAAAAGCAAACTGGCTCTCTAGAATGTTCGGCAAACGTACACCTGAACCGAGAGACGATGGTATTAAACCTGATAATAGAATTGTTAGGTGAGATTTCAAAATCATATCTTCGTGTTTAGTCGCTTGTATGAGGACAAGGAACGCCGCTGTTGAGAGCCCGTGCTAATTGTTATATCCATTTAGCCATATAACTATTAGATAATGTAGAGGTTATAAATACGATAAAGTCGATATACATGTATGATCTTGCGCGCATGCCCACAAATTTCGCACACTAACCTGCACTTTCCGCCTTTTTTTCCAAATCCCTACACTCTTAAAGTCGTCGAGGGACGTAAGTTTGAAGTGCTGAATTATGAACGGTAAAAGTTGTTGTCAACGGCCATATTAACGGCAAAGTTTTACTGGCGGGAAGTGAATTGAGCATATCTCTTTAATTTTTTTTTCACGTTTGTTTGCGAGAGTTAGGAAAAGTGTGAAAGGCCTTGATGCTTTGGTTTTTCGCAGAAAACCCCAATGTTGAAAAAAGCAGTAGCTGGCCATTTTTTTTATTGCATCACACTGTAGAAATTGCCGACTCACATTGACATAAGCTTTTTCACGCCCTTGTTATGTTATAAACCACCCCGTATATCTAATGGTTGTATGCGTTTAATATATTATTTGGTACCAAAATTCTACCGCACTTTTTAGACTAACTGCTAACAATTATAAACGAATTAATAAACAGTAAACAAAGTACTTTTCTTGAATATTTAATCAGCAGTGAGTCTAAAGGTCTTAGTTTTTAGTTCATATAAATCTGAAAACTTCAAATTTCAATTTTTTTTATATCGCATTTTTTTTTAAATTTTAGCTATATCGGCCGACCTGTAGCGGCAAGCACCGCCACGGGCAGCAAAGCCCAACATCTGAAAGAGTTGAAAAATCTTCTCGATGATGCTACGAGACTTTAAGGTGTCGTCGATTTCAAAAATTTGTGCCGGCTAGTATTTGGGCAGACCTTTTTGAGGAATTTAGAAAATCAGTCCACCCTTACTTAATACTATTTATTGTAGACAGAAACGTACACCTACCTAATACTGTTTGGAGAAACACTACAGGAGAATATTGCTAAGATCCGTGAGCTAGTTTATTTTTGGAATGTTTAAAATAAAATATTTCTTGTTGATGGATATCGCTTGATTTAAATAAACATGGCAGTGCACTTTTTCACGCGAATCAAATACTGCACCGTTTAGTTGAAATCTGTAATTATTGTAAATAATAATACTCTGTCAAATTATTTTTCCATATATTTCTTGTTGTTTTATGTATATATTGTATTGCTTTGAAATGTTTCCTATATTACCTGTGTTGGAATATTAAGAGAATCGATTTTGATAAAAAAACAAAAAACAAAAAATGCTGGCATTCATTATATTTTTTGGAAACTTTTAGGGTTCGGGAGAGGGGTATGTGCGATGTTGAATTTGATTTTCAGGACTGAGGTATTTCAAGTATTTGTTAAAGTTGTTTTAGCCCTTATTAATTTATTGTTGTATTAAATTTTCGGATAAATGTTAAGACGACCACTATAAATTTGTTGCTTAACTTTCATTTGGTTTATTTTGTTCCCGTGTTGGTGAAAGATTTCCCAAAACGAATCTCCTACCCTCATGTTTTTCGAACCTTTATTTGCGGCATAAAACTCAATTTTCGATTTTACAACATGGAACTTAACAATCGATCGGCCGAATATGATAAAGCTTTAAAGTTTTTTCCGACACCTCTGAGGGTGCTTGGCTAATGGGTTCCCTCCCTTCAAACGTCTTTGGGAAGGCGATAACATCTCTAATACTGATTGTGTTGAGCAAAATTGCAAACAACCTATCTAAGCCCAGTGCTATGCCTCCATGGGGAGGACAACCAGAACCTAAAGTCGGGATCATAAATCTTAAGAACTTAACCGAAAAGCGTCTTACCCAGCATGTCTATGATGTGTTGTAACGATTCTTGGTCAATATTCAATGCTTTCAACAATTGTTCTTGTAGGGAAGGATCATGAATTCGTATTGAACCTCCTCCAATTTCATGTCCATTTAGCACCAGATCATATGCCAAAGACCTAACCTGTAATTATTACTGCAAGCTATTATCTATTGCAAATTTTGCGTTTACCTTTAAAGGAGCGCTTTGTAATAAAGGCAAGTCTTCCGGGTGCGGCGAAGTGAAAGGATGATGAACAGATTTTAAAGTGCCGGTCTGTTGGCACTTTTCAAATAAAGGAAAGTCCAGCACCCAAAGAAAATGATATCCTTTTTTTCTTATTGTCACGCCAATGCTCTCCAAGTAATTTACATACTCTACCCTTAGTTTACCCAACAAATTTCTCTGCGAAGTAGAATCTTTGTTTAAATTTTTCTTCAGCAGCAAGCGATAAAAACCTCATTACCACATCCACCTTGTCTCCAAATGCTAAAAATAACGCGGAGCCGTCCTCCAAATCACAATCTTTCATAATAGCTTTTGCAGCATCTTCAGATATAAGACGGGTTATCTTGGTGAGCCAATCTTTATTTAAGTTGACCTTACTCTGTACCAACTTAGCTTTAGGATGCTGGAGAGTGATATTGGACAAATGTTCCTTAACAGATTTACTTAAATTTGCATAGTGCTTGGGAAAAGCCAGTGCATAAGCCCCAAAATTTTCACAAGTAGGATCCATGTCCTTTAGAAGATGTGTAAAATTTTTTAGCTAAAATTACAATATTAAATATGATTTTTAACTTCAAAAATCCCAAGCACCTTAAAATCAAAACTTGTATCTGGTCTATCACTGCCAAATTCCTCCATTGCTGTCAGATACGAAATTCGAGGAAATTTTTTAGGAATCCCATCACAAAATTTTTCAAGGGTGTAAACCATTAAGTCCTCTATAAGTTGAACTACATGTTCAGCATTGGTAAAAGACAGCTCTATGTCCAACTGGGTAAATTCAGGTTGTCTGTCTGATCGCGCCCCTTCATCTCTGTAACACCTAGCTATTTGGAAGTATCTATCCAAAGCCCCAGCCATTAACATTTGCTTAAACTGCTGTGGGCTTTGCACTAATGAGAAAAATTTGCCTGCGAATCTGGTAGGTACAACAAACTCTTGTGCTCCCTTAAAAGGGAAGAGTGCATTATTATATAAAATTATATTAAGATGCTTACTCCAGGCGTCTCTTTAAATAAAGTTGGTGTTTCTACATCCACAAAATTGTTTGTGATTAAAAATTCTCTCATTCTCATTATCAGCTTAGATCGTACCCGCAGATTTCTCTGCATTTGTGGAAACCTTATGTCCAAATATCTGTATTTCATTCTTAATCCCTCTTTGGCTTTTTGGAACTCCCTCATTTGAAAGGGTAGTGAGTCTTTAGCCTTATTTAGCACCTGAATTGCTTCAATGCCAACCTCAATTTCACCAGTTACTTGGTTTATGTTGATCATTTCCTTAGGGCGCTCAAACACCGTGCCTGTCACTTGGATTATGCTTTCCAAAGAGGTAGATTTCAAAAGTTCCTGAATATTTTCATCCTGAATAAAGAAGCAATTGGATTGCCATTAAAAAAAAACAGGTATCTTCGTGACATTAAAGACATGAATCTTCACCAACAGGTACCTTGTTTAAAGTGATAAGCTGAGTTTCTCCGTAACTATCTCTTAGTACTAAAAATTTGTCCATCCTCTGGTACTCCAACCAACCACACAGTACAACTTTTTGTCCTACATTGTGCCTACGTAAATCTCCGCAGGTATGAGTCCGATTTGTGTATTTATTAACCTGACTCGCCTTTCGATTTACATTGTGAGATTCATCGGATAAATGAATGTTGGTGTGGGTGCTTAAATTGGTACGATTTTGCCAATTGCCACTTTTGTTGTCCAACAAAAAAGAAACCTAATGTAAACAGAATAAGTATCCATTTATAATAAAAATTTCAACTATTACATGTTTGAAAAATTGTGTGCTCTTAATAATTGGAAATTTGCAATACAATTCTGTAAAAATTTTAATCATGCTGCTGTAAGTGCAGAATTTATTACAAAAATGAATTGTAGTTTTTATGTAAAATGCTAAGGTTCTTCTTTCTTTCTTCTTTACTTCTAATGGCCACGACTGCATAAGGTCATTCGGCCAGCTTACACAATTTTTCACATTATTCAGATATCCTAAAGAATGCCTTCTTAAGAGAAGGGTCTGGACCAATCCATCATCCTCTAGGTTATTTAACGTATACAAAAATGGAAACAACTTCTAAATAAATTGTCATAAAATGACGACCGATTCTTCAAACGGCTCCAGCAATCATCTTATACGGGACATCCGATCCCATCCGGCCTGGTTACCAGCGTGAATATAGGACATTCGGAAACCGTATTTACATACACCTCATGGAATTACACATCACAAATCCGTGTACATCCACGTAAGACGAACACTATTTCCCAAACTTATAGGCACTACGTCTCTATCACGTCAGATAACGACTATACGTAACAATATTTTCTTTAAACGACACTAATTTCGACCGATTTCTATAAATATTTTGGAACCGGGCAGGAGCAACGTCCGCCACGTGCAATGGTTCCATCGAAAGTCCAATGCTAAGGTTAGAGTGTTTTATTCTATTCTCCTTCCTTTTAATTCTCTTTACCAAAGGAAACAAGATTTTCCGACCGTTAGGGCCCTGTAAGTTACCTACAGAAACACCACCAAATTCCAAGCAATTTTAATAACCCCAAAGATAGGGGGAAAGGCTCCCATTAGTGACAATGTTAAAAAGTTTCAAAGCCTCTAGTGAATGTGTCCAGTCATGAAAACGAAAAACGCGCGGGACGTACGGTTCAATTCAATTCAAAGTTTGAAAGATATAATGTGAAAAAAAAATTGTCGAAGTGGTTTTAATTTTTTTTTATTAAAATATAAATATCGTGCTGTTATCCGTCATGGGGGCTATACACATGCAGTCAAATCCGCGCGCAAGTGTGTCCAGATAAGTCCACGAGCAAGTGCGTAACGAATTGCGGCCACACACTATTCAGGTAAACGTCGAGGTTCATCGGTGGGATCTGCTGGTGTGCGAAAAATCAACGTCGAAAAAATGTGTGTGATTGCAACCGCTGTCGTTCTTGCAGTTAATAATAAATGAATTGAGATTAGAATCGGATGATTACATAAATTATCTGAGAATGGAATCGAATATAAACAAGTCCACATTGAATTTTTTTTTGATAACGTCTTCCTTTGCTGCGTCTTCGTTAATTTCTTTCAACTTCTCAACTAAAATTTTCTATGCCTCTTATAATATTTTATTGGAGTGCTCTTTTCATTTTATCTTCCACAAGCACGGATTGTTTTTATATAATTCTATGAATTGCCGCGTGTTTCTTTGATAATCTCTAGATTTGCCACTTTTTGCAGCTACTATTCTACCGCAAAAATCACGTAGAAACAGTCTTGACAATTTATTAATTTTGAGATCTGCATTGTATGGCATGGTAGGTTTGTCTGAATGTCGAAAATTGACATTTTTATTTTCTCTACTAAAAAAATCATTCTAAGGTTCATAAAAAGGTCATTAACTTAACTTTAACATAGCTTTATTGTTTATTTATTAACCTTATTAACTTTTAACTTAACATTAACTTTTTTGTTGAAAATGATATTGCGTCCCCCCTCTAAAATTGACTTTTAACTTTCAACCAAATGTTTTGAGTTGCATTTTTGTTTAATTTTAGTTTAATCCCTTGCATGGGTCAATTTTTTATAATTTTTTGCCATAATCCAAATTTTTTCTTATTGATGGTAAGCTCAAGGGGAGGAAATGGTATCAGCTCTCATAAAAGCATGCGCTTTGAGAATTCCAATACAAACGTCGCGGTACGACTGCCCGATCTCCCGCGTATTCGACTGCTAACAATTTTTCAGTCCTTTTTATCGAATCATAATTGAAACTTCTTGACAATAGCATCACTTTTCGGTCGTCAAAGCCAACTGCCTAGAAGCAGACAATAAACACTTTGTAGTCTGTGATTGATAATTTCGTCCAAGCTTTATGCGTACGAAACATATAGCAACTATGACTTCATTTACCATTTAAAATCAAAAACGAAAGTCGAATTGTGCTATAATTTGAAAGGTTTGCTTGCATTTTCTTGTTATTTATCTTGAGATTTAAACAAATTTAGATAATGCATTTAAAATAATTCGATTAGAATTCAGCGTGGGTACGGGTTTAATGATAAATTTAAACAAACATATAAACAAGTTGAGACAAACTTTATATCTCTACAGTTACAAGTAAAAATTAAAACGAAACGAATCTAATTGTTACAGAGAACAAGTGGGACATTAATGCTGAAATGAAAAAATACAATCAACTCTTGTTCAAAATAACCACTAAAAGACAACTGTTTTGGTATTGGATAATACATACACATACTAGCAATTCGTGACAGAGTGCGCAAAAACGAAATGAATGACAGTAGGTACTTAAAATATTGATAGGTTCTTGAGACCATTTTATTGTACACTATAGGGAACTTTGACACGAAAAAAAAAATAGAAATAGCGTTCAATATTTCTTAATAAAAAATACAAGAAAAACTATGTCTACCACGAAAATGATAGTTCTTGATAAATATTCCAATGATATATTTGGGTTTATTTATTATTACTATGGTAAGGCATTAAGGAAATGCTGAATTGCTTTCTAATTTGTGATTCCGAGTCAATTGGTAAAACACATCGTACAAATATACAATATATTATTATGAAACTCATATCAAACGAGATTTGGACGAATATGTCGAATATCGGTTATAGGTTATGTTTTTGTACTTTACTTCGCAGGCGGATTGCATAATTGATAAATACTATGTAAAACAACTTGGTACGCGGGGATTGCTTGCTCTCAAACCGCACAAAAACATAACCCTGCAAAAGATATGCACACAAAGTAGTTATTATAACATTGTTGATATTTATCTTTGCGTAAAAGTCGAAAATTTCGTAGTATTATTTTTCAGATAAGACACTTTTTGGGAAATTTATTTTATATTTTTTTTATTATTAGGCGTATGATGAATATAATTTAATATTGTAAGAATCTTTACAAAATACCCTAAAGAGATTCAGTTATAGGTTTGCTATAATATATATATGAAATATTACTTTAAGAACTGCGATTGATACGCCAGAATACGAATATCTCGTCCCGAATCGCAAGAAAACACAAACATCTTTGTTCAACTTGTGATATACGAGCAAAGTGATAGATAATTATTTTGATGAATAATGCACATCAATTACATTAATTAGTTTTTCTTTGGCTAAAAATTTACGAAAAATTTTACAAAATAATTTTAAAACGTGTCGTTTAGTATTTTAAAATGAAAAACACTAATAGGCCCAACTAATATCATATTTCTATCTACATCTATACTTTATGGTAGGTACACGTATTTTATTTGTGGAAGAAGGATTGGAGATACTATTATCTTGAAATTTAAGTAGGTACACAAGTATCAGTTACATCAATTACCACAACGGGAGGAATTTCAAGTAAATATTTAATTTTCGACAATTTTCTGCGATTTTCTAAACATTTTGCCAACGCGGAAATTATTTGAACATAACATTATAATGATTGGGAAAGGCACCACAAACGAACGTTATTAAACAAAAACAGAAAGATTTCTCAAGGGTGTGCAATTTCCGTGTTTTCCGGAAGTAAATATTTTCATCCGAATGTGGCTAAATGAGCTGTAGAATAAGATCGATTAGGAAGTGGTTACGATACAAATAAATATGAGAGAGCAAACATTGTGAGATAGACTTATTCCGCAAACCAATGATGAAATGTCAAAAAAACTCACTGTGAAGAGATCTTCCGCCTACGTCGTTCAATGACGTTTAGCTCATCATAGTGAGACGTAAGTGGACGGGAGAGCTTTTTGAGCAACTGTCTACTCACGACTACTGCACAAAATAACCGACACCCGTCTCACTGAGCACGACGCTTTACAGGGTGTCACATCGGGAAGCATTTCAATTTGTTATGGGAATTTTCCATTATACTGATTCACATTTGATTGGAATAACCCTATAGAGGGTTTTATCAAGTGGATGATGATTATATGTTCCAGTGACTAGAAAAATGCACGGTACCAACATGTGTTCTGCCTGGTTACCAAGAGGTCTCAAAAAATACTTTTTGTTAATAAGCATATGGATACTTATTTCATTAGTTTGTTGTTGCAATAAATCCGAAGTGAAATACTACAACTAACCAAAACTCGAGTAGACCACAAATTTAACAAGCACCAAAATGTTGTACTCTTATTGGAATTACGACCTATCATTACCCAACACACAGGATACATTTACAATTTCATTAGAGTAAACTCTTGTGCAGAGAAAATTTATGTTTAATTATTTTTTAAAAATATATTTACTATTTAATTATTAATAGAAAAAATGTGACATTAAATTAAATTTGAAAAACTAGCTGAACTGAATTGAATTTTAAGAATCGAATCTTATTTAGCATTAGAAACTATCTACAAAGTATAATTACGAGGAAAATATACCTTACGGCTGTTACACTCAATTAATCTCAGCTATCTTAGCCACATTGTAGCAGCCAAACTAGCAATCTATTTCGTTTTAACCGATTAGTTTGTTGAGTGACAAGCAACATTTTACTTTAGCACAGGGCAAGGTTGTCTTCTTTTTTTAATGCTAAATAACCGATTTCCGATTCGGGTTAGCTTCGTCGGTTTTTCAATATATTTTTTGACAATCTGGATTAATAGTTATTAAAATAGATCATTTGTAAAATAGAAATATTTTTTTAAAAGCTCGCTCAATTGAAATTATAATGACTTCAATATGTAAATTTCATTTTTGACAGGCAACATTAAATACATACATCCAAATACAGCTGAAAGATGACCAGAATTTTCTTAGAAAATGAAAAATTAATAACATATAACAGATCATAATGCTTCCTGATGGAACACTGTGTATATGGTACAATTCGAAAAACATATAACCACAGGGAAACCAGAAGTATTCATAGGATGGGAAAATTTTATTAAACCCTCCTCAAGAGAAATCTCAAATGATGTTAAAATTCCTTTGTTTACTTATCAATACCATTTTTGATTTAACATTCAAAAGAAAGAGAAACATAGAGTTTAATGATCTATATGAATACATATACATGCTCGATGAAAATATTTAAAAAATAAGGAAAACGACGAATTGAAATGTCCTAGTAAAACTCATAGTTTCCATTTTTACTATCTTATTATATATTAATAGTTTACTCACTCATAACTGATAACATTTCTAAAGCAATGCAGTGATGCCAAAACGATGGACTTCCTTATCCTGTATTATGGAATGACTCACTTGGTTTCCCCTATGGTATAATGTCTTCCGTAGGAATCACCCACACTGCAGGCAACATGAGTATTTACTTCACTATGCTTTGCCATGCAACCGAAAAACGAATGACGTTCCGTTATGTCACAATTATGCAACCAATACATACAATGACAAAAATCGCATAGAAAAATACGAGTGCGAAATGTGGCAAGTTTTTCAGTGCTGAAACAAAAATGGCTTAAAAAATAAATCAAAACTTTATTCGTGATAAATTCGCATACTTTTTGATATCTTTCGTTAGGAATAATTTAAAAAGAATAGTAATACACTCCACAAATAAATATTGCACAAGAACAATGTGGACGACGCATTCACAAAAGGAAAGACGTGTATGTACAACTCAGCGGCGATCCGCCCTAAAAAAATTAAGAGAATTGCCTCGACTTCAGTCAGCTAGAACTTCAGGTTTTTCTTCAGTGGTAACCTAAAGATACATCAGACTTTAATTCTAATGCTAAAAACATACAAAAAACCCATGTTGATCACCTTTGCTACAGACACTTGCATTTAGCCAAACCGAACTGTTACCCTATAAGGATGACAAAGTAAAAAACTGCTTTCATACCATAAATAAAGAATAAAGATAAAATAAAATCATTTCTTTTAATAAAAAAAAAGAAATAAATGATTACAGTCTTTATTTACATCAATAAATAAATGGAAATATTTTTATGGAGTGATTTTTTTTCGGCTAATCTTCTGCAAATGGAGGATTATTATTGTCCTTTCATAGCTCCCAACTAAAAACAAGTGGATAAAAAGGGAGATATTTGTTGAAAGTTCTGACTGAAGGTTAAAAAAAACACACTGTGCACAGAAACTAACTTACCGATGTAATAGGTGTTTCTGAAATATTGAGGTTCGGCAATAACCAAATTCGTTAAAAAAAAATCGTCTAATATTTGGTTCAACGCGAACGAAAAAAAAAGTAAAGCTAATCAGGTCCAATCACAATTAAAATAATAAAAGAGGAAGCGGTTCGAAAGCAAGACTAAGCACGCGTCGCGTACGCACTACCCGCCCCAGTTTTCTTCGTCGCTGTCCATGTCTTCGTCATCGTCATCGTTTGTGGTCAACAATTCCGAATCCATGTCAGAATAGGCGGACTGTTTCAGTTTTTTCTTGGCTAACGCGTCCATCTCCTCTTTTGAACGTTCTTTTCGGAACTCGTAAACGAGCGGAAAGATATGTTCGATTGCTGCTTGAACGTCGGCTACACTGGGTGCTGAAATAACTTTGCGTTAGTCAGGCTTCGCAGAAAAATTGAAACGTTTCCAGGCGCCCCTGTTATTTTCACGGGGTTCTGCGAAAGAGCATCGTCAATTTATATGAAACTAACCAAAAATAACTGTTTTATTTTATATAATACATGTAAAATTAGTAATATAACGTATATATAACATAATAACATAACCTTGCTTTTTCATTTATGACAATAACAGTTGGCATTGCTGAATTGCCTTAAAAATTTGAAAAATATTCTATTTGCTCAGTAAATTTATGAAGAACTTGGTGAATTTGTTTAATCATATTGGTGCATTACACTGGTCAAATATGTTGTTGAACTAACTTAAAAAATTAATTCATGAAAAATTGTGGATGTAAAACTAATATTATATAAGCTTACAATTCCAATAGGTCTAACGCGCGTGTAAAAGTATGTGACGTCACTTGTTAGATATCAACTAAACAGTAAACAAAAATATGTATTCAGCAGATAAAAATAAGTAAAAATTTTAATACAAACATATGTTCTTAAATGCTTGAAATATTGCAAAAAGAAAGTTTTTTCCTATTTATCTAAAATCTCTTCTGGGTATTGCTTTTAAAGTTGGTAGGTATTATTACCACTGAAAACAAATGTTAGTTAATTTAAATAATACAATATTATAATAATAAATAACAAACTCGCAATTTTGTTAGTAAATTTAGATAACATCAATTCTGAATAGAAATGTTCCATCCATTTTTTTCGCTTAAACAAGCCCTTTTCTAGAAAAAAGTTTTGTTGTTTGCATGCGAACCTAATTGTATTATTTAAATTAATTAACACAGTCAAACGAAATCCACTCGTTAAACAAAAATAAGTTCATATATGCCATAAATTTTTTTGTAAGTTGCAATAATAAATACCAAGTTTCAAACAAAGAGAAGACTTTTTTAAAAAAATGTAAAAAAATATTTTTTTCACAACATTTCAACAAATGACGCATTTTATTATATAAGTTAATATGAAGTTTCTTACTTATTTTTTATCTGCTTGATATGCTGTTAAAGTAGCTCCATTATAATTCAGATCAAGTACGGAAACCTGCTAACCTTTACTTTATTCAGTAATTTTTTTGAAAATTTAAATTAAAACGAAACTATCATTACAGAATCAAAATACATAAACCGATATTAATCCCTTCTCTAGAGGAAGCAAGTTTATGTGCCTATAATTGCAAAACAATACCTGTAACAGTTACACTGCCCGTAGAGAAAATTTTCAACGTTGCTTTAGGATTTGTTAACTTATAGGTGACACCAGGATGAAGCTCAGGCTCATAGCTGTAAGACAAGACACAATTTTACAAGAAAAACCTTCATAGAGACGGAGGAATAATAGGAACAATAATTATTCTGTCTAAAACCTTTTAGGTATATGAACGTAAAAATTAATAGTAAAATTTCTTAATATATTAATTGATTTTACTTGTCCACAGCAAAACAATTATACATAAAAACTTCTACGCGTAATAAGTTGTAATTGCCAGCCGCTTATCAGTTGAAATTACGACACTATAGACAGGTCACTTATTAAGCTGCTTTAAAAAAGACATTCAAATTCGGTTAATGAATGAATCATTTAACTAATTTAAAATAGGGAAGTTTATATTAAAATTTGCTACACACTTCATAAATGTTATCATATAAATAATAATATTATCAGAGCACTCAATATTGAATGAATATTATTAAATGTCAACACAAATTAATTAATGCATTGCTTATGCAACATCTTCTACACTACTACTATTTACGATTTTAAAACACTTTGAAATAATTAACATAATGTTGAAAAAACTCAAATTTAACAAGGTAAAAATTCTGTTACTTGGCTAAATCATAAGCCCAGCAACATCTAAGTAAATAAATTTAAATATAAATAAATGACTTACTCAGCTTCCCGATGCCTTTCTGAGAAGGAATTGATCCTGATAGCGAATGGCATTGAACACGTGCCTAGCACATTAACTACACGGTAATTGTTAAATCGTACATTAAATCCGAGTTTTTGCAAACATCTCGCGAATTTACGGGCAGCCTGTTTGGCGGCATCCTCACTTGTAGCACCCGTACAAGTGACCTTTCCCGAGGACCAAATGTTGGCGGTTGTGTATGGGCGGCGCAACTTCATAGTGATCATACCGTTTTCCTTTCGGTACTCTACATTTGTACCATTTAACGCGATCTCGCGTAGATTTAAGTGACACCGAACACTGAAACTGCACACCACATTGTTTATTACAATGTCTATCTCCGGTTCTGTTTCGTCATGTTGGGCTACCACAACTTCTTCTGCCGCTTTCTGTTCCAAAGTTTCCTCGGCGGACCCATCTTTGATTTTTTCAGTCTCTCCATACTGGTACCCCTGGTTTTGAGCTGCTAGTGTGGTGTCAAAACGGGCACCAACATTTTGCATTTGATGATGTACAAGGACATTGCCGTTGGAAAGAGATTTTATGCCGTTCTTTTGAACGGCTGCAGCCATTCTAGAACTCAGCCCAAAATCAGTCCTGAATGTAAATAAATGGGTAAGATTTTAACCGTCTCAAAGTTTTCATTAATCTAAATAGTGACGTATGAGGATATGTTAAATTCAACAACACCAAAAATGTATCAAAATACCACAGGTCCAAAAAAATTCTTTGTACATGGTTGTTCAGGAAGTAAAAAATAAAGGAATTACTAGGAGGGTCAAATACTCACTTTGGCGTCTCAGTTGGCAAAACGTGGTTCTATTTTGCAAAATTAATCAATTATATGCACAATATACGTGGATTTTATTTCAGATTGATAGTATTAAAGAACTTCTTTTTGCAACTAGAAGCCATGACACTAAAAACACTGACAACCCGAACCACCACGATACCAGGGTCCTATGCTAGACAAGATTTGACTAAAATGCATAGAACACTAACGTTGAATTGAGTGCACGAAACGCCCTTCTTCCTATCTTCTTTATTACAAGACTTAAGGCATATTAGACAGGAGCAGTCGCCCATGACTGATAAACTGAACGACAAAATAAAATGTCTGAGGCAATGTGCAGTTATCTTTAAGTTTTGGTCATTATAACGTACGTACAAAATACTGTTTTGCTAAATGAATAACCGAGAGCAACACACTAATATCGGTGAAATGCGAAAAAGCATAATACAAACATTATTTTCTGTTCTAGAAAAATTTCAATGGCCTTAATTTTAATTGTAACTTTGAAACCAAAAATCAACGAGTACCTAAATATATTTTTGAAAATTGCCTAATGTTTTATTTTTTCTTCCCATGCTTGCTTATAACAATTTTCCATTTTAAACATTTTTTTAGCTGTTTTTTCCTTTGGCAAGGTTCGACGATTTCCGTTGCCTACCGAAAAAACGAATTAGTGTATTTTCAATCAGTTTACTTTTGCCCATCTCACGTCTGTTTGGACCGTTGAATCATTTTTCTCATTTATTAAAGACCCGTGCGTCTCCTCAGTTTCAATGCTTTTATCGTTAGCCGATTTTGTTAATTCAGTTACACTTTCTAGTTGTTTTCTACCTGAGAAAAAACAGGAACAAGTAAACTAATACCTAGCATACTTGTAAATGTTAATTAATTCAATATTTCAAATATTTACTCACTTACCCGGAATACAATAGACTTCTAATTCCTGCTTAGCCGGCTTAAACGATTTTTCGGTCCTTGTGTGGTACTCCGGTAAAGGTTTATTAAATCTAGCAATCGCTTTAAGCTCGGCTGGAAGATCTTGGTTTTGATTCGACCGGGTTACAATCTTTCTAGAAAACGACTCAAGTACTGCACGAAATCGAATTAATTAATACACTGGCCTAGATTGAGTGCGAGAAGACCAAATAATATACAATTTTTAACTGTTGATGAGCATTACGTTATTTTCAGAGTTAGTAATTATATAATTGCTTCTTTATAATATATAAACTCTAGTTTTCGCGTAAGGACCCTTCAATAACACATCTCTAGTTTTTAGATTTCTAGAAAGAGTACATTTTGTACAGGTGATGGCTAGTCCCTTCACTCATTTAAAATAAACGTGTCCATTTCAAATAGAAAGTGCTAAACTGTCATCGCCAAGAAAGAAAAAAGAATCTGTAGAACAAATCTAACTATTATTGTCCCTGCGCAGGAACTTTTAGCTGATATATACCTATATTAATCCTAAAAACATGACTCAACGCACCTCTCTCGGCGATTTTTGAATCTGAAAAGCAAAGTTCCTGCCATCAATTATATGTTTAACGTCTTTGTAACCCGGTGGCTCGACATTTTCAGGAACATCTCGTCGACAGGATCCGCAGGGTTTACTAAAAGATTCGTACTTGCCGTCGCTGTTTGGAGAAACAGTACTGCAATGACCAGACGGCTCGTACTCGTCTGGCAACACCTTAAGACCGTTATTTTCAAAATCTCCTTGTCCCGTTAAGTTATCGTTCCGATTGTTACCGTTCGCTTTATTATTTTCGACGTGTGACATCTAAAATAACTGGAAATGACGATGGAGTTTATAAAAAAAGTACCTGCACCAACTTTCAGCACAGATTTGGTTGAAATGTTCGTAGAGTGCACCGGAGCCAAATCCAGTAGTTTTTTAGGAACCGGCTTAACGCGTAAATTGTCTATAACGTATTCATATTCGATAAATTCCCCTTTCAAACAGTCCAGCGCGAACTCTTCACCCTTCGATTTTCTTCTCACGCAGCAGAAGCACAGGCATCGATGCACTTTCTTTTTACCTACCGAAGACATTGACGTCTAAGTGATTTTACCGTTGCCGTGGCAAATTTTGAAAGTCCCGTGACTTTCCGATCTTTCCTGCAAGTCAAAGGGACGATGCGATCTGCTTCAGCGGATTTCGGAAGACCCGAGAATCCCAGAAAAAACGCAAACTTTTTGTCCGTGTTCACATTCTGGTAGGTGACGTTCCCTGCTTCGATTTCTTTCAAATCCTTTCGTATAGGTATTCGCTAAAACTCTTCATGGTGGGAAGGAAAAGAGACTTGGACGAGAGCGATCTAACCGAGCCCCTGGAGGAGCACAAGTCTTCCTTGTTGGGGGAAAAAATAGCAGCCAATTGGTCGAGAGAGCTAGATGACGCGACAAGAAATAAAAAAAAACCGAGCCTGACGAAAGTCATATTGAAGACATTCTATTCCGACGTAGTGTTCTACGGGATGGTCCTGTTTGTCATGGAAATTGGTATTAGGTTCACAAAACAACACATATTAATATAGTTATTCCAAACTGTCTTTCGTTGTAGGCTCGTTCAGCCGATCTTTATTGGTCTGTTCATCAGATATTTTACGTCCGATAATAGGAATAATGAAAATTTGTAAGTTGGCTTGACTCTTGTTTAATCGAAATTTATTTGTTTTTATTACTACTCACAAAAAAAAACAATGGATTTCTTCAAAAATTTTCAGTGTTCGCAAAGAAAAATATAACTAAACGTTTTGTTTGAAAGGTTAAGACCGCCTCATTTATGAGATTTTTTTTTCATACCATAGTGCAAGTTAAATAGTCGCCATTTTAGTCACCAGTTTGATTTAGCAGGATCCGAGCTCAGCTTAGAGAATACTTAATAAACGAGTAACGGAAGAAGTTAAAAAAAAACTGTTTCATTGGTAGAAAAATGTTGTATGAGGTATTTTTTAATTCGAATTAGACGAATACGATACGGAGAAAAGCAATAAACAAGTAGTTATTAAGAAGTTGCTTAAACAATTTCATTCATTATTAAGATTGGTCATTTGTGACCACCCTGTATAATTAATTTTCGAAATAAATAAGTGTTCTATATTAACCACTTACATGGTATTCAAATGTGAAAAAACACATTTTCCCAAAGACCTGTTTTCCGCAAAAAAATATTCCTAGCATTCTATTTAAAAAAATAAATTTTAATTTTTAATCCCCAAGATTGCTTTTAAATAAAAAATATTTAAAATGTATCACAACCGCTCAGTTCAAAGAAGGCTTTACGATTAAAATGATATACCCCATAGCAAACGATTTAATCCCAAAAACCGAAACAGGAAAAAATAATTATCTGCCATTAGTATTAACGTGTATGATAAAGGAAAGAATACTCATTACTACGCGTTTCATTCTAAATAAAATTTACTTCAGAAAAAACTATCGGACCCATTGTAATATGGTTCGATTTCACTGTGTTTTATCTCGCTTTAGATCGAGATCGCCAAGGTGGTTAATGCGTGTCTTTTTCTACTGGTCGTCTAATCAGTCTTCCATCACGAAGAACGAAGCTTACTTTTACGCAGTCTGCATAATGGCATGCAGCCTCTTGACTATCGGAATTTTCCACCCTTACGTCATGGCTGCGCTACATATCGGGATGAGGATAAGAGTTGCTTGCTGTTCGTTGATTTACAGGAAGGTCGGAGATATTAGTAGTATGCTTCATAATCGCGGAACAGGGATATACCATTTTCAGACCATGAGAATAAAACTAACTAGTCTAGGAGGCAAAACGGCAGGTAATGCGGTGAATCTCATGTCGAACGATGTGATGCGATTCGACTTGACTCCCATTTTTTTACATTACCTTTGGCTGGCGCCTCTGCAAGGTGTTTTGATCGCGTACTTTATTTACTTGGAAATTGGGGTGTCCTCGTTTTACGGGATGCTGGCCGTGGTGGTTATTCTGCCGATTCAGGGTGAGTTTTAGGTAACCACCACTCAAATACTCAATGCTTTATTAATAATAATGTGGATATTGAGAACTTAGATAATGGGAGTAGGCACCAACCCAGCAATTGTTTACTCAAAACAGAGAATCTTATTTTTGGCCTAAAAGTTATCTAAGCCAATTCTAACTAATAACTAACCAAAAAATGTCCTATGCGTCTCAAAAAATTTTGGAATCATTATTTTGAACAGTTTCTATAATATGGTCGAATATTTAATTTTAATGTTCAACTTAAACACCTTAAATTTTTTAATTAAACACTGGTAAATCGAAGTATTTTGACTTAAAGAAACATGATTCTCTACTTATATTATTATGAAGATACAGGAGAACCATTTTTTTTGTCTTTTCAATTTACATTTCAACAACACGAAATATTACGAACCATCAAAGTATAAGAGTTACCATTCAGAAAATCTATTCATTCCTCGAAAGAGTTTGGGGGTGACTAAATGGAAGGCCGATATTCAGCAATTTCCAGATAATTATTATAAAAATTGAAAAAAGCTGAGAATCACACCATTAACACAGAATAGAAAAACTAAAAAGCTAACTCTCCCGAAAATGCGTGACATTTCAGAAATTGCTACTCCATTTAATAAAGATAGAACCCAGAGTCGTATTAAAGACGTATTGAAGACATCGCCTTACTTGATGACCTTTAAACCTTTAACTCATGTGGTTTCTAATACTCATTAAGCAGTAAACTTTTCCACAAAGATATCAATTATTGTCGAAGTATTTATTAAAATAGAAATCTACATGTTACTAACTGGGAAAAAAACTTAAACTCTGCTTCAGCAGTTTCTGGAGAAACTGATCTGAAGTTCAAAATTTCCTTTGAATGGCGTCCGCCACTGCTTCGTCGAGTTTTATCTTCATTTTGAGTTCTGAATGTTTTTCCATTGTATGCCCCTAAGTTAAAGTCATGAATTAATGAACCACCATGAATAATATTTTTTCTTCAGTGGTACTCGGTTGGCAAACGTCCGTCCTGAGAACAAAATCGGCAAAAAGAACCGATGACAGAGTACGGGTGATGAACGAGATCATCCAGGCAATGCAGGTGATCAAAATGTACGCGTGGGAAAACGCGTTCGCAGATCTAATTAGCGATTTAAGGAAGTAAGATCATATAAGCTATTTCAGAAAAGTGTAGGGTAATAAAATGGAAAATTCCGTTCAAATGCAAATTCTATCCTGATAAATAGGCCTCGTTGTCATTTTTAACCACTTACCATGTTGTCTGATATATTTCCCCTCGTTATTCTGTTTATGAGGCATAAATGCAAATTAATGACATTTTAATGACACATACTTGCAGTAACACCTTTATATATATTATATTTGTTTAATTTAAAGCAGTATTTGCTCTTAACCAGTACTATTGACATTATTATAATTGCAACATTCACACTAACGACAGGTTAACACCGAGCGAACAAGTTCATAAAATAAGATTGCCAGAATGTTACAGGCAGATTTGTAAAAGTTCTTGATGAAGACACCAAAACTGTAATTCACTCTTTTTATTTGAAAAATAAGAATTCACCCTAAGATAAGAATTCAATGGAGTTTAGCCACGATGGCCGCTATTCAGTTGATAACTAGAAAACTTTTATGGATGACTTAAAAAAATATGGATGGTTGTTGAGTCGAACTTGTTAACGTTTCGCCAATCATCCAGTTGGCTTCTTCGGAACTTAACCGAAACTGGCTCGCATTTTACTCTGTACCTGCTTTTATATGGTTTGAGGTGCATAAACACCGTCTCGGATGACTGATTCTCATATTGGTGACAGGCAAAGACCAGAGTCGCGGTTAAGATTGTTATGTTGCTTATAGATTTCTATAGACACTCGAATTTTTCGTTGGTAGACGAATTGATTACATGCAAGAATGTTAGTTTTATCGAATAAAATTTTATGCTCGGTTTCATGATTGTGTTCGGCAATTGCTGATGAGTTTATTTGTCTTAGCCTAGTTGGTATTTTTCTTCCGGTCTCTCCAATGCCGCATATGCATAGAATGCTGTAAACTTCTGGCATCTCAAATGGAATTTTGTCTTTGACGGATCGAAGATGTTGGAGAGATTTCTGGACAAGTGGTAAATCTGGTTTTGACGTTATACTTCTTTACAACTTTTGATATGTGGTCAGTGATGTTTTGAATGTGAGGAAAGACAACAATGGCAAGTGTGGTATTGCTTTCGGCTTCGTTGCTAATGGAAGGTTGTGGTATATTTTGTGATGGAACGCTTAATATCTTGAATACGGAAATTATTAAAGAGGAGAACAATTTGGGTTCAGGGACTCGGGCTGAGATGGTTTCTGTAGACAAGAGAGTTGAAAACTGATGATTTTTGAAAAGATGGTGATGTGAACATGCATTAAGGTATCGTTCTGTGTGCGTAGGTTTTCTGTAAACACAATGACCCGATGTTGGGTCTGATTTTCTATTGCTAATATCTAAGAATGACAGACAGGATAGGGCTTAAAGTATTCGTACGCTCACTCTCTAGTCATTTTGCATTCTTAATGAGATTTTATTACTCTACACCTTCCTACCATAGAATTTAATAATCCTTCCATTCTTTTGTCGTTTTTTTTTTCAGAAAAGAAATTAGATATTTGCTCCTTACCTCCTATATAAGGGGACTGACGATGTCCTTTATAATGTTTATGGCAAGAAGCGGCATATTTTTGAGCGTACTGAGTTACGTTTTGCTCGATAACGCGATTTCGGCCGAGAAGGTTTTCCTGATCAGTTCGTATTACCAAATCGTCAGGCAAACGTTGTCCGTTTATTTTCCACAGGGTGTTAACGCTGTAGGACAAGGGCGAAAAGCGAACCTAAGCAAATATATTCACTTGCTTTTCGCAGGTGGCGGAAACCATGGTAGCTGTAAAACGTATTCAGGAATATTTGATGATCAATGAAGCGGTGGTCGGCGATCCAGCCGTATTCGATCCGTTTCACGAAGTAAAATTAACATCCGGTTCCGCACACGAAAGTCCGCTCGAAAGACGCGCCAGACAGAGAAGTGACCTTTATGGGACAAGGCTTACTTCTGCTTCTTTATTATTTTCAGTCCCGAGACCTCTGACGCCTGGAGAAACCGCTGAAATAACAATAGTGCGAGGAATAGCCAAATACGGTACTTTACAATTCGTATTGCAATTTTGGTGATTTACGTGTACGTACGCTTTGGAAAACCTGTTTCATTTTATTTCATTGGAGACTTTTTATAGCAAAAATGTATGTATTTTGGGTGACTTCAACATACTGTAGAGTCATCCGGATTATAAAAACCGAGGCAATCCGAATTAGTGAAACACACAGATTATTGGAATCTTTTTAAAAGCTATAAAAATTCACCAAATACACATTGTCGTAGCATTTACTAACACCTAAAAAATAAAAGGAAAAGAACACCAATACGCGGTCTCGGTCAATGTTAATAAGACCAGCAATTAGGACTTATGAAACTAAGATTTAAAAAAATATGTAAGTCTTGCTTGCATTGCGCGTTCTCTCATGGTTCGTAAGATGGACAAAACATTCAGTTCAGCACCATTTTCTTCCGCCGACTGTATACATGTACCAAACGCTTCACCAAAAATCCCTTCCAATACATATTCAATAATAGCGTCTTAAGGCGATGAAGCATATGAAGACATATAACATTTTATAGGTATTTTTATAACTTTAAATAAACAGGATCCAGTAAATAAATGAATACTTCGGTGCTTAACGCCCTGTGTGTACCAAAATTAAATTATTAGGTTCGGATTAAGAACCGAATTCTTTGTTTTCAAAATGAAAGGATTCAAAATAAATTTATTCGGTATTCACGTATCTTGTCTATAGGGTGTCCCAGTTATAAATTCTTATTGAGATTTCAAATAAAACATCCTGCATTTTTGCATTTTTATATTTTTCTATAGAAAACCGAACTAATTTTATAATCGGTACTTTCGGTCTATCGTAATTCGTTTTCTAGAAAGAAAAAAAACAAAAATCGAAATTTTCTCAATTTTAAAATAAAATAAAAATTATGCGTTAATGAAAACAAAAAATTCAAAAAGGTACATTATTTTGTAATAAAAACGAATTTAATTATATTTATAACAAATATAACTTCATTAAAACATTTGCTAATTTAGTATTGACGAAATCCACGCAGTATATATAATGGTTCAAAAGTATACAAAATTATAAATAGTTTTCTTTTTGATTTTCTAAAAGAGAATACTTAATTTGTGTTATTTGTCTAACTGTTTTATAATCTTTTTATTTAATCGTTTCATCACATACTCTTTGTTTTCTTGTCTTGTCTGAAGTTTTTCCATTCGACCTACAGACTAGTAAAATATGCGTATACTTCGATCAGAAATATAGTGCTTTTACAATCGACCCAGTGATTAATTTTACCTACTGTTTATTACTTCAAAACCGCAGCCCCTTATAGAACTCCCAGCCGAGCAGACCCTTACCCGTAACCATTCCAGAGCCATCCTAGGAATTTATCTCCTACCACGACTACTATCTCCACTTCGTCTTCAAATTTTGCGTCGTGTTTCGTGTTTTCTTCTAATAGGGGAACATCTGCTTTATTTCACGGTCTTGACATTTTAAAATGTTAAAAAACAGGAACCATCAAAAAATGTTTAATTGTAAGATTCTAATAAATATTGGGTTGTTCGGAAAGTCATTTCGTTTTTTTTGTGGAACATGAAAGTTTTCGTATAATGAATAAATATTTTATTAAATTATATATTGGCCATTCTGGTCAACGCGACGACACAAATTTCGCTCCGTAAGGACATGGGGCACCCACACATCGAGCTTCGAGGTTAAGCCCATGCCTTTCAAATGGCCATAAACAGTCGAATTCGACAAATTTAATCTCTCACCGATCTCTCGTGTGGTTATTCGCCGATTTGCATCAACTAATGCCTTTATCGCATCTTTGTCAGCTTCGACCGGCCTTCCAGACCGTGGTGCATCTTCGACATCAAAATTGCCGGATCGAAATTTTGCAAACCAGTTCTGGCACTGGCGTACTGTTAACACGCCTTCTCCATACACATCAATTTTTTTCTCGCTTGGACAGCATTTTTACCATTTCTGAAGTAAAAAAGTAAAATATGACGAAAATGCTGCTTATTGCTCTCCATATTTAAAAGGGCACCAACCAAAAACTACTGCGTAGAATTAATAGAACTTTTTCACACACAAGCCTTGCAATATCAGCTCTCAAGACATATAATGGTTATGCGGCTTAAGTGTGAAGTTGGTTTCGAAAAAACGTAATTAAGTCCTCTGACGGGAAAAAACGAAATGACTTTCCGAACAACCTTATATTTATCTGTATTCTTATGACGTACCTTTATCTACAGGGAAAAAAGACTGTTGTTCTATAGAGTTCTATAGGTTCTATAGAGGACAGGTACTTACCCTTACCCTTTAAAGTATCCAGCGCAAACAGCCTCGCAGGGTATTCAAAGCTCGAGAATCAGCTACATAAACACGTGCTTACTGGAAAGATCACAGTTAAATATTTCGGTAATATATTCGAACATATTGCAATTTATATTAAATAAAAAATTCAAGTTTCTATAAATATTCATTAAGGTCAATCTCAGGCAAGACCTACTGAATACAGAACAAACATCTGTTGAGATGGGTTTTACCACGGTACTGCGAAGGTTTGCGATTAAGGCACTGTAAAATACTTAAAAAGTCAAAGCAATAAATGCACTATATTTTCGGTCTATAATACAAGCGTCACTTTGGGTCATCATTAATGACAATTGGAATGTTCGTATTGAAAAAAAAGTTATTATGAAATATGAATTAGGTGAAGATGTTTGCTTGGACAATATCAACGCGTCGCTGCGATCCGGTGAATTAGTAACAGTAGTTGGTCCGGTGGGGGCAGGAAAAACTTGCCTTCTTAATCTGATACTTGGAGAATTAAAATTGTTCAGTGGAAAGTTGAACGTCAAAGGGACAGTCTCTTACGCTTCTCAAGAGCCCTGGTTGTTTGCAGGTATGTATTTATAGGATTTATATATATATATATATATAATTTATATATATATATATATATATATATATATATATATATATATATATATATATATATATATATATATATATATATATATATATATATATATATATATATTTTTTTTTTTTTTTCTGCACAAAATACGACAGGTCAGTGCGTAGAAAATGATGCAGGTTAATGTAAATTAGGTTAGCAACAAAAAAAATTCCTGCTTTTGCAACAATGGGACAACTTTCAATAAGTTTGTTAAACGTAAACGTAATCGCGATACGAGAGGGCTGGTTGCAATTAATTTGAAGCAACCACAGGGTCAGTCAAAATTACCCATCCCGTCCAGATATATTTTCCACTTGCCAACAGTCTATTTAACGTTTGTAGGTTCGGTAAGGCAAAATATATTGTTCGGAAAGGTGTTTGATCCGATCAGGTATAGAGAAATTATCGAGGTATGCGCTCTGAAAAGAGATTTTTCTTTGCTGCCCTATTCTGATCGGACGATCGTAGGAGAGAGGGGAATTTCTTTGAGCGGGGGGCAAAGAGCTAGGATTAACCTAGCTAGAGCGATATATCAAAGGGCGGATATTTATCTGCTGGACGATCCCCTGTCAGCAGTAGACATACAGGTTAGTTCGATTAAAACTTAAGGCGCTAGTGGAAAAAACGTTCGTTGTAGGTGGGCCAGCAAATATTCGAAGAATGTCTGATGAAATACCTCGAAGATAAAATCGTGGTATTGGTCACTCACCAGCTTCAGTACCTCAAAAGGGCCGACCGAATCATCATCCTGAGCCGTGGCGCCATCCAGTTTCAGGGCACCTATAGCGAAATTATTGCCAGCGACATTTCTTTCGCCAATATTTTGGAAGAGGCCGTTACTGCTACGGAACCGGAGAAAGAAGAGAAAGATATAGGCAGAGCATTAAGGGCTTTGTCCCGCGTTAGTACTGCTTTCAACAGCATAGTTGATATTGAAGGATTTAAGGTACGACTGTTTTTTTGATAGCTTGTTTTGTTTAAGTTAGCGAAGTTGATTTTTAAGTGGAACCGCTTTTTTTTTTTAGTGGAAAAATTATTTTACTTGACCTTGTTACCTTATTAAAGGGTGGGGTTTCTAACGTCCTTTTATTTCTTAAAAACAACAAAAACTAAAGAATGCCATTTGCACATCTTCAAAATAACTCTTTGAAAGAGAAACTATACCGGATAATGAAAAATTTGATTCCCAAAATAAAAATTTCAAATTTACGGTTAGTATTAATTTGTATTATATTTTATATAGTCGATTCTGGAAATTATGGAAGATCGTTTCACTAAGAACGGATATTTTGTCTTTTTCTAGAGACGATTATGGTAACACGTATGTAACAACGGTTTTATATTGATATTTAGGTCATTCCGAAACTGGCCCCTGAAATGAGAACCCTAGGCTCGGTAGGCGTCGACAATTACAAAGAATATTTCCTTGCCGGTGGATCTTGTGGCACGATAATGGTCATGCTGGTTCTTTTTCTCGGCGCCCAATTTTTGGCAAGCGGCGGCGACTACTTTTTGAGTCAATGGTAACTTCAGCTATAGGGTATTTCAGAGAACCGTAGAGTAATAAAATGGACTATTTTGGTGAAATGAATAACTATCTGCCGACTGATTCAGTAGTAGTTATAGATAAATACAAAGTACTATTCACGGCCCGTACGTAAGACGTCATCATCAAGTCCGTATCAAGCGCTCCAGATGGTTGGCGAGAAAAGAAATCTTTTCAAAACTGTAAAGAAAAGAAGAATTGTGAGGACCAGTATAATCTTCTACGTCTGATCCCAAATGGAAAAATGGTTGTGTTGTAAGAAGCTTTCATTGTTTCTTGCAAGGGACTCCGTATTTTGAAAAGCGTAGTCATTTGGTCCCCGAATCAGTGCCGAAATCGTCAACTGAAAATAATAAAATCTTGTATCATTACAAGATTGTGAAGTTTGAATTTTTAGTTTAATAAATCATAGAGAACCAGACGTTTTTAAAACATTGTTATGTTAATAAATTATCAAAACAACATCATTTTCAAAGACACTTCCACAAGCTACTGTAATACTACCTAAGTCACTGTTTAGATTGTTTGGTTGCTTATAGATTTCTATAGATTTTCGGGTTTTAATCTTAAGGCTCTTTCTTGTTCTTTGAGCCTAGTTGATATTTTTTGTGCGGTTTCACCAATAATAAATCCTCTAGAACTTGTATGAGTGCAACTGTTGGCATTGAAGTGACACTATATCAGCATGTCTATATGGTTTTATTACTCTATATTTTTCTGCAATAGACTATAATTAGGCTTGCCGGAGAATAATTACGGAACCTTTAAGGGTAAATTTAGAAGAATTGAGGGAACGTTCCGGCGACTCATCGGCGATGGGATTTTGGAACAAATTTGACAGAAGCGTGTGTATTCGAATCTACGCGGGGTTCATCGTCGCCACGATAATCGTCGCCATCGTGAGAAGTATCTATTTCTTTACCGTTTGCATGCGCGCGTCTTTCAGGTAAGTTAAACAATGTAAAGAACAAATTTCTGATAACCACAGGGTGTTTCTTAATGCTGCGTCAATACTGAAGGGAGTACTTCTTGGATTCATTTATCTTTTGTGATAGTGTCTAAAAAGCAATTCTAGATATGTCAAGATATTTTCAAGTGTTTTTTTTTTTAATTTTGTGCGAGTTGTATGCCTTATTTATTGAGAAAAAAACTGTATGCCACTCACATTTCTTCAGGTCCAAATTTACTTTGCATTTGTGCCCATCAGATGCACCCTTTTTGAATAACATAATGAACATTTACAGTTTATAAACGCTACTTTTCGATGTATTCTTGTTGAGTTCATTTAATTTTTTGCCTTTTATGATTATAAGGTTTTTTTTTATTAGAATAAGGTTAATAATTTCCTCATATGTATTGACACGCCATTAAAAGGCTTTGGTGTATAACAAAAACTGAGAAATATCTCAGCAAAAACATTCTTTTGTTAGCCAATAGATTCAATAATAACTCTATTCACTCTTACTTACTCTTAGTCTATTTATTCTTTGCTCTTTGCTCTCCCACTGGGTTAACTTTTTTGTGTACTCCCTATACTTATAACAATTTCCTGTACTTAAATGTTCAAAATTCGGGAGAGCGTTTTTAAAAACATTTATTTATACAGAAAGTAAAACAAAGTTTTATTCGTACTAGTCGATACAAAGGCCGGAATATTTAAGAGCAATTTTACAATATGACAATCGAATGAATAGGGCTTCTGTGCCAGCGAGGCGTTATCTTCGCTTAGCTTTGGGCTTCGTCTGCATGCGTTTTGAATTTATAAATAACGTCACTTAATGACATTTTCTTGGCGGTCGTAGAAAAAACAGTTTATAATTAAACTTTTCTTCACTAATTTACCAAGTCTTTTAAATAATTATTAATTTATAGTCTAGCCAAACTTTATTAATACCTGAAAAAACTGTAAGTTGGGAATATAAAATGTTAAAAAAATGCTAAAAAGAAATACTACAACAGCAAAAAGCTATTGAAGTTTCAGTCAAAAATCTTGGGTATTAGAAAGCCACTCGTGCTTGTACAAGAGCAAAGGATCTTTATTAGAAATAGAAATAGTTTTCATTAAAATGTCACTTAGCTACCGCACTAAAAAAACTTCGCTACCATTATTGCTGGCGCTCATAGAATTTTTTTTTGGCAGTTATTGTAAATAGATGCAGGGTGCAATCCAAACTCAATAAACCGAGAATTCGAAGCGTTTTTTTTTAAATCTAAAAGTATTCAAAGGTCATATAAGTTGTCATATCAAATTTTATTTTTATTTGCATCTTGTCTGGCTGGTTCGTTTTTATGTTAGACCAGTTCTTTTCCTTCAAATGCCTACAATGTTTCCCTTGACTTTACTAACTTTGCTCTCGCCGCAATCCAAATTTTTAACTTAAAACTGCCAGTTTTTATTGACCGTTCTTTATGAATCATCCTGTATATTTGATGTTTCAATTGGCACTGTTCCTTGGCAGAATTGTGATTTATTTTTCAGAAATTCTTATTCCTCCAAAAATTGCCTTATTAAGCTAAAATCCTATATTTTATATTTGGTGACCTCTCAGCGCCATGTAAAAAAATAACTATACGGACACAATCGATATGCCGATAGCATTTTTCTCAGATAAAAGATGAAACGATCTAACTGACATCTCGGGGCATATTTCAGACTGCACAACCGGATGTTCGAGAGTGTGATACACGCCGCGATGAGTTTTTTCAACGCAAACACTTCCGGGAGGATTTTGAATCGGTTCTCGAAAGATCTCGGCACTGTCGACGAGCTGCTCCCGAACGCTTTCATCGATACCGCTCAGGTTTTTGGCACCAACGCCCACAACTAACGCTATAAAATAGAAAGCATTATCTGATTTTTAGTTGTTGCTTAATTTAGTGGGCGCCATAGTGGTGGTGTGCATCATAAACGTGTGGCTTCTGATACCGGTGGCGGTAATGGTCGTATGCTTCTACGGTCTCAGAAAATTTTATTTAAAGACGAGTCGCAGTGTGAAAAGACTCGAAGGAATAGGTAATGATTTTCGATGAAAAACAGAATGTTTCATCTATTTTCTGTACGTACGTATCCAGGAATCCTGAAAAAAGTGGGGACTGTAACTTTTTTTCTCCACATACGCAGATACGATCTCCCAAACCATAAGGTTTCATAGCTATCAGAAACAAGGCGATAATTTTAATATCTGCTTAGGCAATGGCAATGACTAACTATCTTTTTCTAAAACTTCATGAGATTGCAACGGTCGTTCAATTAATTCTATGCGAAGATGGGATCAATTTGTTTGCTGTATATTAAAGACTTGTTTGAAAATTGTTTTCCATTTCCAGTGAAAAGTCCGGTTTTTGCACACCTAAATGCCACGCTTCAGGGACTGCCGACCATAAGATCGAACAAAGCCGAGAAGCTGTTGGTCGAAGAGTTTGACGCCTTAGAAGATGTCCACAGCAGCGCGTGGTATATGTTCCTCTATACGTCGAGAGCTTTCAGCCTCTGGCTTGATTGGATATGCGCCCTTTTCATCGGAATCGTGACGTTTAGCTTTTTGTTCCTCTCGAATAGTAAGTAAACACCAAATGCCATTAAATAAATGCGTCCGGATGTGAACAGATATGTTTCAATGATTAGATTTTTATGGCAGCGCCGTGGGCCTCGCCATAAGCCAGTGCATTGGACTGACAGGGTTAATACAATGGGGAATGAGACAATCCGCCGAACTGGAGAATCAAATGACTGCCGTTGAAAGAGTTCTGGAATTTACGACGATCGAACATGAACCAGATTTGTATTCGGTGAGCATCTGGAACTAAATTCCATTGCTGTTAAGTTTTGGGTAAAAGCATATAGCTATAAAACATATAGAGGCCCTGCTTATGCCGACAGTACAGGAACTTTGCGAGAAAGTCCATTCAAGATGCGCATGCGCAAGATTTAAAAATTCTGTAATTAATTTGGCGTTTTTGTTCTTTAAGCCCTGTATTTTTTCATGTAAGCTATTCTTCCAATTTTTTTTTGCTTGTAAATTGGCGCAAAGCGTTAGTTTTCATAAATTCATAGGTTTAACCTCCACTGAAATAACTCCTGACCTCCTATAGACAGTAGTGGACGATGAGTATTTCCTATGCTTGTTCTAGCAAAAATTCAACTTGTAGCTTTCATATTTACTGTCATCCTTGTACTCGAAAACATATTACGCAAACATCCTTCGTAGCTTCTTAAGTGTACCTAAAAATGTAAGGAATTCTGTTTACTAAATTCACACGTAAATATTTGTGTAAATCTATTTTCCAGTTTGTTAAATGTCAAAAACATAGGCATTCTCGAAGATCCTATTATCCTATATTTGTCACATTTGTCGTAATTTCGTAAAAGACCAAGAACAAGGTATTGAAAGCACAAATTATACAAGTTGGTGACTACGGTACCCAGATGTTGACACCAACAATGAAAACAACAATGGCGTTGCCAATTATGTTCGGATTTCAGAGATCGTGCGGCTGGTTTTTGTTATCAGTTCACTTAAAGTAAAGATTGTGAGTTATGTTTGCGAATTGATTAGGAAGAAGACAAAAAACCACCTGTTTCGTGGCCCAAAAATGGACGCATCGAATTCATCGACACCTCGATGAAATACAGTGTGTATGAACCGCCGGTATTGAAGAATTTAAATCTCGTGGTTTTACCCAAAGAGAAAGTGAGACATTGATTTTTTTTTCCCTTCCTTTATATCCAAGCTTTATTAACCTTGTAGGTCGGAATAGTTGGCAGGACCGGGGCGGGAAAATCGTCTTTGATCGTCACCCTGTTCCGACTCGCCTATTACGAAGGGGAAGTTCTTATCGACCATTTGGATATAAGCGTTTTGGGATTGCACGATTTGAGGAAAAAAATTTCTATAATACCCCAGGTACATGACATTTTCGTTTCAGTTATTCACGTTCAAGATTAAAAAACAAAATCAAATGAAGGTTTTTGTGGAATTCCCGAGGGAGCGTGTTAAAGGGAATTGGAAAATAGTTTGAACGTTAACTGGTTGGGTGTTTAACAATTTCCATTATTCGACTTTTTTTCTTTGATAGAGGAATGGTTTAGATACAAGTACTTTAGTTCTGTCCAATGACCTTTTTCATAACGGTGTTCAAAAACTGCTAATGCTGAATGCTGAAATTACCTCCTTTACAAAGGATTAAACAATTTAAGAAATTTATTATATCTTCGTCGTCCTCTGATGAAGAACAGGAGAGTTTATCTTTAAGAACTATTACAGCGGAAGTGCATGATCGTTCCAGCTCAGCAAATGTAGCAGAATTCATCCCAAAAAAACATCTAATTATGTTCCTCCCTTGAATGAGGAGGCCGAAAAATTTTTATCCGCCCTTGACAAAAACAAAGACTCCCATGCAAGAAAAGTTGGGGCGTGGTTTGATGAAATTGGGACAAATTAATACATTAAATTATTCGACCCGTTTCTCCAATGCTTACTTTACCAAAGCCTTAACAGATCGTAGATTTTGGGAGATTTTTCGGTAAGTAATATTTTAGGTGAATTTTTGATTTTGGTATGTAATTTTCCTGCTATTTTCTGAGGGTAGTTGTCGAAGTACATTTATCCAATGGCCTAGAACTTTTTAAAGATACGAAGAGAGGCAAGGTGTTTTAATTGTTGTCTAATTAATTGAGGATGATGTTTGAATGCAATTAGATATGGATCAGTGTGAATGAGTTTTAAAAGTTCAGATTTTCACGAAATGATATATATTCACATGACAATTGTTTCGACAACACCGTGTCTTAGTTCAATGAATGAGTTTTCTGTACACAGAATGACCGATCACTGAAAATATTTAAAAAGATGGTTTTCAAGTTCGATAGTGAACTTGACGTTAGGATATATGGAGTTTATGCGTTACGCGAAAGATCGAAGATATTCGCCATTTTTACTTGACAGAACTAAAATTTTTTATCTAACTAATTCTTCTATCAAAAGAAAATACGAGAAACCATTAAAATTGTGAAACAAACGCTCAAACTAAATTTCATAAATAAATAAATGTAATTATCCTTAGTTTAAGTTTATAAGTTGTGTTATAAAGTAAACAAATAAAATCTCTCATCCATTTGAGATTTAGTCATCCGTTAAACTAGTAAACCTCTCCCCCTCTTTCACATGAATCTCAGTGATTTGATGTACATGCAGAGCATTCGCCTCTTAGCAAAATAAATACAGAAGAAGTGTACTCTCAAAATTTGTTGGTTCTTATAATAAATGTTGTCTTATGCGCGGTGTGATTCGAAGGCATATTAAAAATATCTGTTACGAACTACGCAGTGTTGCCGCTTATACATGAACTTGCCTAGTTTAAATTCGATGCAACCGCAACTGATCGAAACCAAAATGCAAAATAAATAAGACTTTCTGGAGAATTTTGTTGTCTATCAAATTACGAATGAAACTACTAAGATGAAAGAGCCTGAACAAATCAACTTTATTTTTGGACTCAAACGATATTCAAGCGCAAGATTTTCGGCGTTCGTGTTAAAGCTGCAACATCTTCGATTCGGTTTTCCAGATACTTCTAATAGGCCAAAGTGAAACCCTCGCGGATCGAAACATAAGTTACGTGCGAGTAAATTTTCTAAAAAATGCCTGAATTATTTGATAGGAACCCATTTTATTTTCCGGAACTCTGAGATACAATCTGGATCCTTTCAACGAATATAACGACGAAGAAATGGTAAATGCTCTTGTAGCGGTAGAAGACAAAAACGCCTTAAGTAAAGGTGCAGGTAAAGTGGATGACTTTTTTTCTCTGATCCATCTCATTTAATAATTTTTAACTCCAAGTTTTTATATGTAGTTTAATGGGTTTACTTTTCAGAATGTTTAGATAAGATAATGTCCGAGGGTGGCGGAAACATAAGCGTCGGGCAGCGGCAAATGATTTGCCTCGCCCGCGCTATTTTGAGGAACAACAAAATTCTGGTCATGGACGAAGCCACAGCCAACGTAGACGCGCAAACCGATAAACTCATCCAAAAAACGATAAGGACCAAATTTGCCCACTGTACCGTCCTCACGATAGCTCACAGGCTGCACACGGTTATGGATTCCGATAAGGCGAGTATTTTTACGAGTAATACCAAAAAAAGGTGAAATTGCTGGCGGAAATTTTTTCGAACTAGAAATTAATTTTATAAAATGCGTGAGAAAAAATTCGCTTCGCATAATTTAACCTCGAGTTTTATTCGGTATGAAAATTGCACTTCACATTAATAGGTTGTTTTTATGTTCGTGACTGCTTAAAAGTAAGTAAATACCAAAAAATAACAAGTTTCTTGTGAGCAACGCACGGATGTACGCGTCAACATATTTAACGCCTCCTCTGATAGGTCAAAACTATTCGTGTGCGTTTAGAATATGATTGGATATTAGGGGTTGGCTAAGAGCGATGTCAGACGATCATGAAAATGTCAATTATGTAATGGATATATAAACTACAATTGTGGTTTATTGACTACCAACCGTTTTTGCGATATACGTGAATTAACATTTAAATGAAGAAAGTGTCTGTAAATTGTTTATCGTTATGTCGAAAAATGTGCGCTTCAATTCACTGTCGGTTGCATATATTAAAGAAAAACAAACACTTTTTAATTCGTTAAAAATTATGTTTTATTAATCGAGTGTCAATACTTCAGAAGTGATTTTAAGAGGGAAAGTTGACTGAAAGAATTGACCACACGGGGTTATTTAACTCAACAAAAAATATTCTTCACGATAGTCTTATTGATCTACGAAAACTTCTCTTACCACCGCTGCATATTAAATTAGGACTGATGAAGCAAAACATTAAAGCTTTAAGTAAACATAGAGTATATTTATGTGGAAATTTCCCCTTAGATGCAAATAAAACCACTAATTTTACGTCACGTTTCGTAATAGATCTTAGTGATGGACGCTGGCATCGCGGTAGAATTCGACCATCCGCACGTTCTGTTGCAGAACCCCAATGGATACCTGTCCCGGTTGGTCAGAAAGACCGGTCCTGGACTATCTTCTAATTTACGGCGAATCGCCAAGGAGGTATACATGGACCAGAATTACAGTGCTTTTACAACCGACCCCGTCATTATCTTTGCCTACTGTTTATTACTCCAAAACCGCACCGTTCTATAATTTCATGCAGCAGAGTTTTGACAATCTTAACCGTAATGTATTTTTTTAGAATTTTGACCTTAAATTGTCGTTGGATCGAGAAGCTGACAATTCCGAATACAACGGAACTGTTACCGCTACGGAGATGTTATCTAAAATTTCAGACATGTCGTACGTAAGCGGTCCGGAATAGAAACAATCTCGGTTAAAGATGGAAAATAAAGGACGCGTTATGTATTACAACTTTATTAAAAAGATTGTTGAAATATTTATGCTAATAAAGTTAGTTGTAAATGTTCCTATGCTCTTAAAAAGAAAAAGTACAAATTATATATATAATGGGCGTTTGCCCGCGAAATAATGCTCGCGTTCGGTGTTACGAATTATACAAAAAAAAAAAAGAAAAAATACTAAACATCTCTTCCTGAGAACCGCTCGTATCTGTACACACACTTCGCGATACAAATTCAGACTATGTTTCTCCTTAAAGTTTTTAATTAAAATACAATGGACAACCTAATGACAATACAAAACGGCAATTCAGATATTTGCCTTATGCTCTAAACACTTAGGGATAAAATTTCCTAATCTGTGTTCAAAAAGAGAAATTTGAATCGCTCCCGGCGACAACAGCACACAATTAAACTAGCATACAGTTGAACCAGTTTAGATTTTATTACTAAATAAGGGCACAAAATAAGTTCATAATCGGGTGATACAATAAATTTCTCATGTTTGATATATGGGCGGCTATGGATTAACCTAAATTGTGACGTCACTAAGGACAGATCAAACACAGAAGCTGCATTTTGATACTCGCATATCAACATCATCATCGTGCTATGAAATTTATTCCTGCAATACCTTATGCAAGAGCGCGTCGCACGTTTTTTTCGCGTCGCCCAGTAACATGGACGTGTTGGGCTTGTAAAAGACTGGATTGTCTACGGCTGCATAACCGACACCTGCAAATTAAATCACATTTTCCCTATTAATATGAGACTGCTTGTACAGGGTCGTTTAACGATAGAATAAAGTTCGCTACGTAATTAGTTTCAACAGATATCAGAAAATGATATAATAATAATAAAACATACCTAAACCAAACAATTTTTCCAATATTTAAAAAACTAGTTTTGAACGGAATTCGAATTAAATGCGACAAAGTGTTCAAAATAAATTATTATTATTATTACGTAAGTATATCATATATTTTAACTATTGGTAAACAGAGCTGTTAAGATTGAAAAACGAACAGGAAAAAGAACTTTGTTGGAGACGTAGAAAAAGACAATTATTAGAAATTTGTGCTATTGGTGTTTTCTATCGGTAGATTACGCTGTATCACGTAAGCTTGCTACTTGAGGGCCACTGACCTAGGGACTAGCTTGAAATTGAAGTAGAATTTTCTCACTGGTAGCATCCAGTGCACCACTTTCCGTTCTTCATATTAAATACTACTACTAGCATCAGATTATTACTACTTCGCTTTGTCAAGTCTTGCTGCCATTAAAGCATTACTTTGCCGCCTCAGCTAATATGGAAATCATATCAATTAATTCAACTTTTGCACTTTTTTTTTAAGTATTTCCCAATATTTATTTAATCAGTGGTCAGGTAAAAATTTCACAATACCATTATGTCAGAAAGTCTTTACTTCGCACGTACCTAAAGATCTCTTCATCACTATCACATGATCAGACTTCCAGACGTTCAATACGGGCATGCCGGCTATCGGCGAGTTGGGATCCTCTAGAGCGGCGCTGTTGACCGTATCATTGGCGCCAATCACCAACACGAGATCCGTGCTCTCAAAGTCCTCGTTGATTTCGTCCATCTCCAACACGTCGTCGTAGGGAACTCCGGCTTCGGCCAGCAACACGTTGAGCTGTCCCGGCATCCTCCCTAAACATTTCCGAAACTACATTCGCGAGCCAAACAAATTACGAGGACCACCGACCGGCCACTGGATGTATGGCGAATCTGACTTGCTTTCCCTTACTCTTCAACACCTCCACCATTTCGGCTATGGGGTACTGAGCTTTGGCCACGCACAAGCCATATCCCGGCACGATTATGATACTCCTGGCATTGTTGATCGCTTCCACCGCCGAATCCAAGTTAATTTCCGTATGCGTGCCGGTGATCTCCATCGGTTTACCGCTTCCGGTACTGGTGGTACCGTAACCGCCCAAAATAACGTTCGGCAACGAGCGGTTCATCGCTTTGCACATAATGTGCGACAGTATGGCGCCGGACGACCCGATTAGAGCTCCGACGATCGTCATGAGACTATTGTTCAACATGAAACCTTCGGCGCAGAGTGCCCATCCCGAGTAACTGTTTAGTACCGTGATAACCACCGGCATGTCGGCGCCGCCGATGGCGACGGTCAAAGTGACCCCCATCGTGGACGATAAGGCTGCGGTAGTGGCCAACGCTCCTAATCCGCCGATCAAGGTGGGATCGTAAAACAAATAACCACCGGCCGCTACGTTAGCCAAAAGCAGGGCAGAGTTTAGGGCGTGGCGGCCGGGTAATAGGAGCGCGTTGGATTTGAGGAGGCCCTGCAGCTTGCCGTAGGCTACCAACGAGCCGCTGAATGTTACCCCACCGATGTAGGTGCCCAAGAAAAGGGCGGTTTTAGTCACGTTGGCGGCCGGGTCTATGGCGAATGTGGGAAAGTCGTGAATGAAAGTGGCCACGCATGTAAGCACCGCGGCCAAACCCACCAAGCTGCAAAACGTTACTGTTGGAGATAACCAAGTGGAGTTTTGGAACTATTTAAAACGTCATGTTTTCTACAACTTAAAACTAACGAAAATCTTGACCGAGACAAATTCGAATCTTTACGCAAATACGAGGGTCACTCGAAATGTTTTCACCCTGAAGATGAAGCCACTACTTACCAGAAGATAGTGTCGTAGTTGGTAGCTACATGCCCTAGAGAAAATGGAAAAAAATGACTATAAAGCTGCCACAAAATATTTGTTTTTGAAAGGCAATACGGGGGATTCTGCGCCGTCATTTACCACAGCGAAATTTTGGGCGGTTGAATTTAACGTGCCCGTATGAGCTTAGAAGATGATGAACGTATTAAACGACCGTCGAATTCCAACGCTCTGTTAGTGCTCTGTTAGGCGGAATAAATAAATTATTTTGCGGAGGAAAACGCTGGGTACTATTCGGAGGAGTTAGGAGAAATGTATAGAGTTACAAGGAGACTAGAAAAATAAAACAAAAATTGAGAAACAAGTTCTCATCATCATTGTTAAGTCGGAAACTTTTCAAGTGACCCCCGTGATAAAGAAGACAATTGCGAATGCTTTCTTTGTTAGTAGTTTGCTATTTTGCTCGATATTAAATAAAAACTTAACCCCCAAAACAAAGTCACTAGTCTGGTCAAGGATAGGTGTTATGGATTAAGAAGACCCAAAAAGTCATTCATAATATACCTAAAAACCTGCTTCCTAAATAAATACACAATTGTTAGGGTCACGTGGTCGACAGAACAGGTTTTACATAGTTCGATTCTAACACGGCTACGCGAGATTGGACTAGATATAAGGCAGGTCAACTACAGATAAAACTACAACAGAATCATTTAGTGTATTGAAATATATTCGTCAAGGATTACTGCTTATACATTAGAAGAAGACCAGCAATACTGGTTGAATAAGATAAATGATATTAGGTAGCAGTATGGGCTTCAGATTGACATTTCTAAAACGAAAACTATGGTAAAACCAAAGTAATTATTAGTGGATGCGTAAATAAGTAAATAAGGGGGTAAATAAGTTCAGATAAAGTTAAAACACGAATTGGTATAACCGAAATGACATTTTCTAAACTTAGCCATCTGTTCCTCCATTAATGTATGCCTGTGGATCTTCGAAATTGAATATATTGAACAGATGTCAAAAGAGAGGAGCCAGAGCAGAAAGATATCTTGAGAGGTGAGACCCTTCTCACCTTAAAATATCAAGAACACCCTCATATTCAATTAGGCATAATGAAAAGATAACCCCAACGTGCGGGATGCATATGGGAAAAGAAGAAGAAAAAGAATATTCTAGCCAATTACTTTATATCATATTGCGATAATTATCTATTGAAAAAGTTAAAAACAAATAACCCACGATTACAGAAAATAAAAAAGATCTATGAATGCTGCAGAACGTGTGAGTAAAATATCAATGGCGCCTCATCGCAAAATAACACAAACCTGTGAAAACCAGCAACCAGTTGCGGCAGATCGGTGATTTCGATTTTTTTCGCTATCGTGGCACCTATCGCACCGCCCCCTATCAGGCAGGCCGCCATTTGAGCCAACACTTCATTGGAGGGCGCTAATTGACCCAACGTCGCGGCTATACCTCCTGCCACTCCGATCTAAAGTAATCATTTGATATTCTCTCGGAAATGTTACAGTATATGAAAATTTTATATAAAACGGCTTCTTTAGTTACTAAAAATTAATTAAGTTTAAAATGTTAATCGATAGCAGGTCAGGAGTGCAAAAAATTCAAAATGCATTTTTTGTCTGTATTGTACTTCATTGCCAAATAAAGGCCCTATCCCCGGCCCTTTTCCACACGGCACATGTGTATTTTAAAATCATCTTTGAAAAAATATTAAATTTCATCTTAATTATGTTGGGTGCTGCACCTTATGTGATTAAGACATCAGAACATTTAAAAATATTTTATTCTAACCTACTTTACGATATTTGTTTGGCTCATGGTCACAATAGAATCAGCAGAATGTATAAGAGACTAGTTTCCATTGTTAAAGGATTTATTTAATCAAGTAAAAAAAATGTTTTCAAAAGCACCTTCACGTGCTCAATTTTATAAGGAAAATTGCCCAAATATTCAATTAACATCACAACCAACAACAACTAACTGGGGAACTTGGTTAGTCGCTGCTACATTTTATGCGAAAAATTTGGAATTATTTAAAAAAATTATCGAAGATCCAAACGACTTATCTTCTCGCGTTCTAATAAGTGAACCTCTTTTTTCTAATCCAACAGTGACAGATAATTTAATATTTATAAAAACAAATTTATTCTTTTGTATCCAGAGCACTCACGCAGCTGGAGGCCACCTCTGTTTCTTTGACAGATTCAATTTGAGGTAGAATGCAAAAAAGTTTCAGTTACTGTTGGGGCTGCGGTTATAAAAAAATAAAAAAATCCTAAAAAATATTTCAGTGCTTTTCATAGGCCATAATTTCAAAACTGTCGGATAACTCATGTAGATATTGAGCAAGTGTCAATAGTATTGTTAAATTTTAATTGTATTATTTTTTTTTATAATCGTAACTCAAGTTTTGTAAGTTTTTTTTTGTGTTTTGCAATTTGCTATTAAAGCATCAATGTGTGTATCTGTGGTTTAAGTAGACTTCTGAAGAACGAAAGAAAAATTATAAAGAAATAGTTCTGGGTTGATTTAAAATAACATTAATTATGACAATTTTTCATATAATAAAAAGGCATTTTTGCATTTTTTGTTCATTTCAATGAATATATTTGGAAAATGTTATGCATTTAAATGAGCATATAATGGGGTTTTTCGATTTCATTTTTTCCGCTCATCACTTATATATTTAGCCTGCAAAGCAGAACCGTACTACGAATTTTATTATTACTATTTTTCAACTACATAATTGTTGTTTTTTTTTTTAATTTGATGCCATTAATATACTTGCCATCCCAAGGTTGTTTCCCATTCTGCTGGTGGTTTGCGAGCTTAAACCAGCCAAAGCTCCCACACAACACAGGGACGCGGCAAGGTAAGCTGCCTGATGGATTTCGGCCAAACCGCTCATCGCTGCGTAACTGTACCCCCCGAGGAACACTACCGCCGGAATGCCATAGAACAGGTTGTAGTCTGGCGGATCTCCGGGCCTAAAATCACATTAATCTTGAAGGGACCATATCCGGCAGCGCACCCACTACGCACCTTCTAAACATGTCCAACATCCTTTTTGTGACGAGAAATCCTCCGAAAACGTTAATGAAAGATACAAATGCAGCTGCCGCTGAAAGCGTCTAAAATAATTGAACAAAAAATTTCACTTTTCAATTCAAAAAGTAACGAAATCGTAATAAATTAAGCAATATGCAATTAGACGGCAATTTATTAATAAATACCTCCACAGAATTGGTTGGAAAATAGCTGCCGTTCATCAGCAACAGGCCCCCTACAGCCGTAATGCCGGATATGGCGTTCGTAACTGACATAAGGGGTGAATGCAACGCCGGTGTTACACCCCATACGGTGTGATAACCCACTAATCCAGACAGCCCCAATACTGTCAACATCGACGTGAAATCCGAATTGGGAGAACATATCCCCAACCCCAATATACTTCCGATTCCTTTAAAAACGGGGAAAAAGTGCAAAATAGGCGTGGGCGGATCATAAAGGTTCACTTACCGGCGGTTGTGATTAGAGCGTTGTCCAATGTTTTCTTCAACGGAGTAAGTTCTTTATGGACTTCTTTCACCACTTTGGATTCCAGTTTGGGAGGTGGCGCAGTCGAAGGGGGAGGGCCGACCGGTTCAGGAGGAGGCCATACTAATTTTCCCTTATCCAGTATTATGCTACCACGTACAACGTCGTCCGACATATCAATATGGAAATGATTGTCGTCGCCTAAAATAGAAAAAATATTCAAATTTCGAACCCCAACACAGTTCGATGGTTACCACCTATTGACAGCAAAAACTTCGAAATATTGTTGGCATACAAAGTGGAACTCTGAGTGGGCAGTAGACTAGGAAAGTCCGTCAGCCCTACATGCGTGACATCGTTGAACACATAAGTCTCTCCTGGTTTTGTGGTCTCTATATTTCCCCCCGCTTCCGCTGCCAAGTCCACCACCACGCTTCCGGGTTTCATGGACAAAATATGTTCCTAAAAAAACTGTAATTTGTGGCCCTTTTTGAAGGTCCTACTACGTAGTGGTCGACCATTAACAACTATGATATGCCCTTTTCTTTTTTCATCTGATCTCAACTTCAAATAATTTAAACATACGCCAATTCTGGGCTGGAGATTCGTTAACCAAAAAAAAAGCTCATATAAGAGAGGTGTTGAATATTAAAAAAAAAATCTTCCAATATGTTAAAAAATGTTAAAAACTTGTATCTTCAAAACTAGGCATCTCCCACAGAGCGTTGGCGCATGTTTTTAAAAACACCCTGTATCAAAAGGGTATCATGGAACAACATTGTAATATGCATTTTCTTTAAAATTTTTAGCACACAATCATTAGGAATAGAAACACTCAAAACATAAATATTCAATAAACAACAAAATTTCAACATTAATTTAGGAATCAAATTATTCAAATCTATTTTTACGCGAACTAAAAAACTGGAAATACTGGATATATAATAATAATACCATATTAAAAGGCAATTTCTTGTTAATTTTTTTGTAGTCAATTATTTGTGTAGGTACTTAGTCCTTGCAAAAAATATATATTTGCTGTATGAAGCATAAAGTAAAAAGTGTACAACAAGCCCGGTTTTTGCACGATCCATTTCCATTTCCATTTTTTAAAAATATTATGGACTAAACCGTTTGAACACAACCGACCTTCAAAATAAGTAGCGGCGCCTTTTTTCCCGGTATTAAAGCAGTTGAGATAATTATGTCGACCTCCTTGCACTGTTTGGCAAACAGGGCGTGTTCGGCTTCGATAAATTCCTTGGACATTTCTTTGCTGTACCCTCCGGCAGCCCCACCCTCCTCCTAAAATAGTGAGTCAATATTAGTGGCCATAGCAATCTCATTGTGACGTAAAATACTTCTATGTTTACGGTCAAAAACTCCGCACCCATAGACTCGACTTGCTCTTTAACTACCGATCTCGTATCGAACGCCCGCACAACCGCGCCCATGCTTTTTGCCTGGCCAATAGCGGCCAAGCCGGCCACGCCCCCACCAATGACGAGCACTTTGGAAGGCGGGACCTTTCCGGCGGCTGTTATCTGACCTATAGGAAAGCGTTTATGACGCAGTCATATCGTTTCGGTTAGTTAGCTAACCTGACATGAACCTTGGAAAATGATTGGCTGCCTCAACTACTGCTCTGTACCCCGATATGTTCGCCATAGAACTCAGTGCGTCAAAAACTTGCGCCCTCGTCAGTCGAGGGATGCAATCCATAGCTACAAAAAGCGGTTTAGAAGAAAAAAGTTTTACTAAAAGAGGCTCACCGAACGCGGTCATTTTCCTATCGGCCAATTTTTCGACCAATTCCTTGTTTTGACCAGGGTATAGGAAAGACAACAGCGTCGAATTTTCCCTAAAATTGGATACATCATTGTCTAGTGGTTGCCTAACTTTTAAAATAATATCTGTAATAAGAAAAATTTGTTTGCCGTTATTGAGTTTGCAGTTCAAATTATTCGCCTGCCATTTTACTAGGTTACTATAAGTTTCATTACCTGAGTTGAACGCGGTTTTCGTATCCACAATTTTGACTCCGGATTTTTCGTAGTCTCCGTTCTTAAACTTGGCGTCTGCGCCGGCATTTTCTTCGACCTTAACCGTAAAACCTTTTTTGGTTAGAGTTTCCGTAACCGCGGGCGTGATGGCAACTCTAAAAAAATCAAAATACTATTAGAATGTACACTTTCTAATGTAAAAAATTAACCTCTTTTCATTTTTCCAAACTTCCTTAGGGACGCCTATGGTCAATTGGCTGTAGGGAATACCTTTGGTGTCTTTCTTTTCTTTGGATTCTTTCCAACAGTGTTGGCCTCGCGAAAATTCCCTAGCGACCGATTTTTCTAATAGAGTTGCATTTTTTAATCGAACCTCAAACACGCGTCTCTTGTTTAAGTACAGTCTCATTAGTCCCCTGGCCATTTTCTATGGGCATTTAATTTCCTATTTCATTGCTGTAAAAACAAAACGATTCGACATGTCCGGTCCATACTATTTATAAAACTTGTGTCGTCCTTAAGTGGGGAACAAAAACATAAAAAAAATCAATTTGCACCAGAAAAAAAAAATTAAATTGACACTGGCATTTTATGTCAATCGTTACACCTTATTATGAGTGCCTTATTATTTGTTTTAAGCTTTACTTGTTTTTCATTGTCTATAACCTTAGTTTTAATTGAAATTTAATTAATGTCAAAAAGACTGTTTTTAATTTTTTTAATGCTGTTATTGGCTGATTAAAATAACTCAACAAAATGCCCATTTTTTAAACGATCAAAATTTCTAAATATCTAATGTATAATTACCAAAGTTACGTCAGCATGAATTCTGGAAATAAGCTCTTTAAAAAATGTATTTATTGCGTACTTTAGAGAAGAATTATAAAACTGGCAACACGGCAAATATGTAGTGTACAGCGTTAATCAACTTTCTGGACTTTTACATGTTATCTCACCCATATTTAAAGATGCAGAACTGTGGTTCTAACACCTCTTCATAAAACGAAAGTATTTTTCGTATTAGTGTTCTTTAAATTTAACTTTTTGCTTAGAATTTTTTTTAGAGCTCAGAAAAAATATACGAAGACAGATCAAAACATCATCTGCCCAACTTTGTTTTTTAAATAGAACACGCTGTATATTATTTTTATTTCGGTTGAAAATTATGTGATCTGTTTAAAAATATATTGTTTTATATATTTTTATATATATTTTATATATTGTTACATTTTCCCTTAAAATTTCAAGATCTTTAAAAAAAAATTATGCATATTATATTTTATTGTAAAAATAAAAGCCTGAAAGGATTTACTACAACTTGAAAGGGTCAAGAACGAGAAACAATTTTCAAATTTTCCGTTCTGACTCATTTTTCCACGGTACTGATACAAAATAAATTTGAGTTCTAAAATTATATAACCTCTTTGCACTATTTCTCCATGTTTGTAAACAGTACTTTCAACATGATTCAATGGACGTTTCATAAATCTCAGGGTAGAGAGAGCTCGAGTCCAAATAAATCCAAAGACGAAGGTTATTGAACCGGAATTCAAAGTTAAAAGTGTTATTTTAACTTGATCATAGTTAATGGTAATTAGTTTAAATCATTTATATATAGAATTTACAGATATATAAAGGTTAGAAATGGACATGAAACGGAACTCACATTTAGCTGACATGTAGGTTTTCTCTGAATGACAAATTGTATGATATAAAAATATGATGAAATATGTTTGTCTAATTAGTACAAAATTTTTATTGTTAGATGTTTAATCACCATTGAGAACAAACAGTACAAGATATAAAAAATGGTTTTATACAATTATTTTGAAAAATATTTACCAAATTCTGCATTTGAAGAATATATGATAGGATACGACTTCTATTCCACTTGAGATTAATTAATAAATTTTACTTCGAAACTTTTAATTCTGATTTTTAAAAAAGTATTTGAATAGGAACAGTTACTTTTTTTGCATCTTGCGTTGCCAAAACCATAACTCCATCAAAATTTGCGATGATGATGATCGATGAACGTTTTACCATTAAGCCAGTATTTTTTGTCGCAAACGTTTTCTTCACAAGTTGTATTTCTCGCTGAACCCGTTATTAATATTTAAATTCAAGACCTTGGATGGACCACGTGGATGATACCAAAATGCCTACTATTCACTATTGAATGGACCAATAATAATTGTAATTTGCTTAACTACACCCCAGTGTGTAAATCCAACGGATCGTTCCAGCACGGTCAGTTGGTTTCAATATTATAATTTCTGGACCAATCATCATCTTGTACGCATTTCAATTTTTCTAAGTCACGTGCCTACTTATTTGTCGCAAAAGTATTACCCTATGTAAATATCCCGATAGCTATATTTGCGTTTAAGCGTTAGAAAATAAATACACAAACGAGTGTAGATATGTTGATGTATAGGGTGCATTTACATTTTAATATGATGGTATGTAGTTTATTGGTCAACAAAGTTTCGTTATATGCAATTTATAATAACTATTTATCCATCCAATTGAAGTGGATTTCCGCGGGATCAGCATAAGGAATTATTAAAGGTTTTAATCGAAGTTTTAACGCAACACGCGATACATTGATATTTTCTTGGTCTATACATATAGCACGATTATAGCCCTATAACACTTTTGATAATTCCTGTGGTCAAAAAATTAAATTTCAAGTGACAATTACTACCGTTCCGGATATCACCCTGTATTCCAATGTATCGCGTGCTCTTTACTTTTTAAATGTTTCAATTCAATAAGTATTCCACATTCAACAAATTTAATCTAATATATTCAAAAATACACACGGCTTAAGCACCCACATTAAGTGCAAGTATCTGTGAGATAAAAGTAACGCTCTCATTTGTAATTAAATGTAATCATCACGTCATAGAGTGCTCAAAGCAGAAATTTAGCCCAATCTAATATAACTTAATTTAAATAATGTGAATAGCAACCTCTAAACTGTTAATAAGTTGATCCCGACTCTTAAATTAGGAGCTAAAACAACATCACCAAAGTTTTGACAAAAAAAAAGTTGGGATTACTTGTCCGGTTCTAATAATATGATACGTACCATACAATTTCCTAAACGGTATTTAGACCGACGTAAAAATATTTAAAAACCGGTAAATTTTGCTAATAACGTGAAAAAGCTTCCGCACAAACTGAAACTCGTGGGGCTTCACGAACAATACTTGCACAGCCGATAGCAGACTACCTACCTACACACTGGGAAAATACTGAAACAGTTTTTGACTCCGAACGTTCGCATGGAAGTTTGGAAAAGTCCTGCAATGCAATTGCTATTTTTTAACTGACGGAACCTTTTTTTTTGTAAAAGATCCTTCAGTTATCGAAATACCCTCGTATAATAGTGTTAATTGTACAAATAAGTTAAAAACCATAAATTTTGGCTTTAGTTAATGTTTTATGTCCCTTCATCTGTTCGGTTTGTTAATATATATTGTTATTGTAATTAATAATTTTTAAATAAATATTAATTTGTGGATGCGAATGATATGGAAAAACTCATAATGCTTGAGATTGAGAACGTTTTGAAAGCTCATCATTTTTCTTAGAAAGGTGAATGCTTATAGGGGGTATGCTAATTTTTTAATTTAAAAAAATATTTATTTCTTGAAAGCAATGGTTGAACGACAGTTACAATGCTTCAAATAGCGAATAACAACAACACAATGATTACTTGTTATTTAAAAAATATATCGAAACTTCTGGATTCTGGAACAGTTTCAGTCAAGCTCTGAACAAGCCAACAGGATGATTGGCGAAAGGTCAGCAATTTCGACTAAGCAAAAACCGACGCAAGAGGAATCCAAAAGTTTTGTAAAAAGCATTACAGTAACCTGTGGAAGTTTCTTTGAAAAATTAACAAGCCTCGTATAATGTTGTTCAAAACCGATGTGATATGTTTAATTGTAGTTACACAGAAGTTAATTTTCTTTTAAATTAATAATTTGGCTTGTTGTCTGTTGAGTGGTTTCACTAAATAAAAAATAGTAATTTGTTTAATGGTCAATACAAATTGTTAGTTTCAGATGATATGAAAAAATCATAATTCTTTTTAGAAATCACATTGGTTGCAATGTCTAATGACAGTTGAACAAAAGCGAATAACAACAATATAAAGTGTAATTTTTTCCAGCACCTTTTGAGAGACAAGATGAATATTACTTATAATTTTTCAAAACAGACACTTGCAAATTAATTAAAAATAAACTTTCCTATTTTGTTAACTACATATATATGTAGGGGCGCATACCTACAGCAACCTTTGTATCCACATTTTTGTGCGAATTCGTAAATACACAAATAAAAATTTGTTAGGTCAAACAGTTATCTTTATTTATTGTTTATTGGAACTAAGCAACAATTTACATGCCAAATTCAAACTGCATCTCAATTTACTTCGCGCATACTATACTTAAAATGTGATGACGCTAAGCTTGAATTAAATCTACTTAGACTGTCAGATTAAAAAGTTTCCTTGATGTGTCCTTTTGTGAAACAAAAAACATCCTCATATATGGCTGCCATTACACCGCGTTGTACTTTTATTTGCCATATTTTTTTCTATTTCTGGAAGACTCTGCTATTACCTGGCGTTTAATTTAAAATTAACTAAACGTGGATATCCGTTGACGGCTAGAAACCGTCATGTGAACGTGGTAATCATGGAGAATGCGCGAAACGCCGGCACTGGTCCTGTAAACCGACCTCTCCGAGCCAGCCATACAAACGCAACTTGTGGAGGCGATACGGGTTTTAGATTGGTGCAGACGAACTTGTTCTGTTATTAATTTTTTTAATTGGCAAACAAAATTACAATTATGGCCGGCACTTTGACGAAAATGTATAAGAAGTCGGCAAAATTCGCGCAGTCCAACAATCACGGATCCATCTTATCGACGATATCCACGCAAACGAGGCAGTGTAAGTAATTTTTAGGTTAGGAGTGTATATTTTTTGTTTGGGATGATAAAAATTCGCCGAACAAGTGTATCGACCCTGAAGGAGGCTCGTCTGCTCGGCTTGCGCTGTTTTTCGCAGACTCTCAGTGGCGTATGTGCATTTTTTTTATAGATTTTTACGTCATTTAAGTTCATTAAGCATCTATTGATTAGTAGTAAGGATTAAGGACCAAACGTCAAAAAACAAAAGTAACAATAACCTACAAACCTATATTATAAGTGTTTACTTTTCTGATAAATCTCTGACCTTGTTAAGAAAACAAGTTATTTAGAATTCATTTATCATGCAAATCAAGTTAACTAGCTTAATATAAATTAATGATGTACGGGGTGTCCCACGTGTAAGATCCTAAGATATTTGACCTACCAAAAGAGATTTAATACAAAATTTCTAATAGAACTTTCATATTATACAACTTGGCACCTATTTGCTCAGTTTTCCATGGGCAGGAACTAAGTTTTACAATTCCTCCCAAAAAATACTGTACCGATTGTTACTATGGCAACCTAAATAACAATTGTGTCGTCATGGTAAATACGTTAAGATGTGTTTTAAATAAACAACATAGCAAAAATCAGGAAGATTTTCCATTGAAATTACAGCATTTATCTTTATTTCTATCAAAATGTGAACTGTAAAATTTGAAGAGAAAGAAGAAACTAATATAGGAAAATAGGATATTAATATTGTTGAAAAGTTCTATGTTTGGCGAGACTTCCAAAGTTGGCTCTGATTTTGCGTTCAAAATTGGTGTTGTTTACAGGTGAAGGAAATAGCAGTATCATTTCTAATTTACAGCGGCAATAATCAAATTTTATTTTTAGCGAAGGATAATCCGAAGCAATAAATAAAAATCTCCGCGCAATACACGAAAACAAAAAACAAAAACTGACGTCACCATTAACTGTTTTATGCGCAACAAGCCAATTATTAATAATCCTATAATTTATTGTAGGTACTACCTGCGTGCCATGTTATATTATATATATTATATTATATATTAATATGACGGAACAATAACGTTTTTAGTTTTTATAAATATTACTGAAGTATTACTATTACACACACACACACACACACTACAACACACTTTATGTATATTTTTTTATTGTTTTTTTAATTAGGGGACGGAATTGAATTAGACTACCTCTATTATGCTTTTTCACTAAATTTTAAAACTAATAAATGGAAGTTTTATTTAAAAAAATGCGAATAAACCCGTCTATCGAAATTTTTTGTTGTTGTTTCAACATTTTTCTTTAATTTAGTAAAGGAGAATGATAGGCGTAGTCTGATTAAGTCGTTTCCATTCATTTAACGAAAATACAAAAATATTCATAAGGTGTGTTAATGGTACTTCCGTAAAATTTTATTCTTCTACCTATTTCCGTTTTTCACATAAAAAATAAACACATTATTTTTTCTAGCTATATAATTTATTTTTTTTATTGTTTTATTATTTCATTTTGGAATAAACTTCTTATCACGCCGTATTTAAATTTTGAAGACTAATAGAGAAAGAAAATTCTGTAGAAATTCGTAGAAAAAACAATAACGTTTTTTCAGTAATACATTTTTTCTTTCATTTTTTTTACTTAATTTGCACTGTATGTTTGTTTGACATGATGAAATAATGTAATAATAATCATCCTTAAATGCAGCCGCAGAACAAAACATATACCGTTTATAACAAAACCAAAGGTTTCTGCTTTTGTAAACAGAGTTGTAATTTAAGTGTTTTGCTTCGAAAATGAGCAACGACCGAGAAAACGCAATTGTTAAATTAAAAAATTACATGGCTGGCTCATAGACACGATGTGGGAACGTTTCGATGGTCACGCGTTTTAAATAAATACAGATTATTTAACGTTGCTCTCGAAAATTTTTATCAATGCTAAACAAACAAAAGTGTTATAGGACCTATATACCCTTATCGCACATTAAAGGTACCTATATTATTAACAAAAATTCATTTTTAGATTTTATTGTTTAGTGGTGGGCATTTATGGAACGTTCGGTATCAAAACAATTACCTATAAAAACTGTAAATCGTTACGGCCGTGATCTTGAGATGGCCAAGTCGAAACACTACAAACAAACCTCGATTTCGTTGTTGACTTTAAATTCCTAATAGCGCGACACTTCGCCCCTATCAAAATTACAGTCATGTTCATTCGGAAGATCAATGAACCTCTTTCTTTTAATCGTAGTTTTCGGGTAGTGATAAAACGTGGCCACTTACGACTTCGATTCATTGATATTTCTCGACCAAAAGTATAGTCCGTTTATGACATTTTCTAATTGTAATTTTTAAAAAATGCTTCGAAAAATATAGGGAGATAGTTTAGAGGGCAATTCCTTAAAAAAAAATGAAACAAAGTTTTTTACGAAAAAAAAAATTAATATATAAACAAATCAATCTGCGAGTTGGAAAACCGTACGTTTCTAAAATCAGCTTTCCGAGAAAATCAATAAAAAAAATTGACATTGAAACTATAATGCAAAGCAACAAAAGGGAAATGGAGTTTTATTTCACAACCACTCACAGCCATCTAGTCTAAAGGAGAAATGTGTTGTTAATTCGGTTATTTTCAAGTTAGGTCATATTGCATATGACCTTCTTGTTCTGTTGGTAATCTACGAACTTTAAAGTAAAAAATATACATTTAAAAAGAGTACATTTTGTCTTTTTTTTTGTTTTTACGTAATCAATGGAAAAATGCCACTAGTTTGCAATTTTTTTTTCCAGTTTGACACCCATGAAAACCCTTTTACATGTTTTTTTTTTTAACAACGCAACTCAATCACTTTCCTGCTTTGTCCATAGAATGGCACCAGCACGATGGCATAAAAAACGGTCCCGGTTTATAATATATTGCAATTATTCCATTAAACAAGTTTAATTATGATTAACTTATAAAGAAAACTCAACGTCATTCTAATTTAGTGATTTTTTGAAAATTAGTCACTTTGTAATTATATCAATACAGCCTTAAAGGTTACAGTTTTAATATTTTATTTTCCAGTTTTAATAGCCTTTATGGATCGAATTTTAACACAAATGTTAAAAACAGGAATTTTGAAGCTTTTATTGCTATTTTTTAATATATTTTTTATGGTCCCATCAAAAAACGCTCACTTTACCAAAAAACAAGCAAATAATTTATTTTTATTATCATTTTTATTCAATATGTCTATAACCTATTTAAATATTAAGCGTTTGTGTTGCGTACTCATACTTTGCGGGTAGATATATTAGATACAAATGAGGTATTTATTTGAAAGTCCCATAACTGAAATGACAGTTTGTTGACACCACAGAACGTGTTTAATTTTTTTGGCGTGAAGATTAGAATGTTTTACAGTTTCAGTAAAGTTCAATTTTCCCTTTTAGATTCAGGTAAGAGGGTCGTAGCAAAAAATCCGGTAGTAGAAATGGACGGCGACGAAATGACCAGAATAATATGGGAAAAAATTAAAGAATCGCTTATTTTCCCGTACTTAAAAATCGAGTGCCTCTACTATGATTTGGGATTGCCGTATAGGTATACAAATACTACCCTAATATGTGCGGTTTTGGAAAAAAAAACTCGTATGTATTTTAGAGACCAAACCAACGATCAAGTGACCATAGATGCCGCGCATGCTATTTTAAAGCACAACGTCGGGATTAAATGTGCCACCATTACGCCTGACGAGCAACGAGTAAAAGGTAGTCCCAAAAAAAATGATCCTCAAAAAACTGACTGTTAAAAGTGGGGATATTTTTAATTGAATGTGGAAAAGTCACATTAGTCTAAAAACGAAATCTAACACAAAAACTAGCAGCAATTTTTTCTCTACATGCGTAATATACAACAGTAACGGTAATAAGAAGTCAAACACGGTATGACTTTTTTAGTTTTAATCTTATCAAGCAGCTAAACGGTCTGAAAAAATCCAGCAAGAAAATTTAAATTATAAATCTCAACGTTGCCCTTAAACGTTGAAATTTTATATAGTTTTATAGTTGCACGGATTGGTAATTTAGAAACTATTTTTCTACGAATTACAACAAGTAACACCAAATCATATAAATAATAAACCCCGTGCAAAAATGATCTCCGTGTTTATATACAAAATTGTGGCCAAAATTAAAAAAAAATACTTCTGGGATATGCGAAGTCCCATTATTTTTAAAAAATATAATTTTATTACACATTTATGCAGGTAATTTTAAAAAATAACCATAATAAGTAAAATTTTTCTTAAAAAATGTCGATTAAAAAAAATAAAATCGAATGCCCTTTACATTATAGCATTTTTGGATTCTACGATCACGTGTATATTTCGATAAGGTTTTTGATACCTAAATCATAAAGTTTTTTAAACACTAATAATACTAATTTTAATTTGTTAAGTACGGAAGGAGTATTTGATTTAAATTATATCAACGAAATTTACGGTAAAGTGTAAAAGTAGAAAAATATAAAAAACTTCCCATCTTATACAGGGTGGCAAAAAAATTAACTTAAGCTAATAACAACTTTAAGTGGCTGCAACCTGATTAATTAAAATGAGACACTGTATAACATAATAAAATAATAAATACTCCTTACTTATTTAAAAAATTAAAATTTGGTTACATTTTGACAAAATTCAAATTATCTAAAAAACGTTATAAACTTATATATCACAAAACTTATTGCTGCGTATACTTATTTTAATCATTGATTCAAAAAATGCCATAATATATAGGAAGTTCAACAATAAAAGTTTTCCGTCAGCCTGTATAGTATGAAAGTAATTTTAAAAGTAACAACAACAACAAAGTTACACTCGTATATAGCGTAAACAATTGTGTCTATTCAACCGAATACCTACTTTGATAATTAATCTGTAAACAGAATTTAACCTAAAAAAAAGGTGGTTGTCGCCAAAGGGAGTATTTTTTTGATATATATTATATATTAATAAATATATTTATTAATGTATCTTTTATGGCTCCATCAACAAACGCTCACCTTACCAAAAAACAAGAAAACAATTTATTTTTATTGTTTTATTTTATTATTTATTTTGTTTTTATTATTATTATGTTATATTATTATTGTTATTATTATTTATTGACACCACACAACGTTTTTAATTTTTTGGCGTGAGAATTTACAATATTCCATGCCGTAAATAGCGTGAACAACCCTGTACGTTCAACCGACTACCTACTGTAATAATTAATCTGTATGTAGAATTTAACCTAAAAAAAATGTGGTTGTCGCCAAACGGTACCATAAGGAATATTTTGGGAGGTACCGTATTCCGAGAACCCATCCTCTGCAAAAACATTCCAAAACTGGTGCCCGGCTGGGAAAAAGCCATTTGTATAGGTCGTCACGCGCACGGAGATCAATACAAAGCCCAGGACTTGGTCATCGCCAAACCCGGAAAGGTATTTCAATCCCCCTGTGCGACCGGCACTAAAACTAGTATCAATATGTCCGTTCCAGGTGGAAATAGTATACACAGCGGATGACGGAGAAGTTCAAAAAGTGGAATTGTTCAAATACGATTCTCCAGGGGTCGCCCTAGCTATGTATAATACAGATGAAAGTATAAGGGGCTTCGCACATTCCTCGTTCCAGATGGCGCTGCAGAAGTCTTGGCCGTTGTATCTTTCCACCAAAAATACTATTTTAAAAAGATACGACGGACGGTTTAAGGACATTTTTCAAGAAATTTACGACAAGTGAGTTTTCGTGTGGTCTAGGTAAATCTTAACTAATTCGTTATTCCTAGAGAGTACAAAAACCAATTCGAAGCAAAGAAGATCTGGTACGAGCATAGGTTAATTGACGATCAAGTCGCTCAAGTGCTAAAATCATCAGGTTTGTGCTATCAATTGTTACTGAATTATATTTGGACGATGACGTCATTTTCAAAATTTTAGAGGAAACACCTTGTATATATATATATATATATATATATATATATATATATATATATATATATATATATATATATATATATATATATATATATTTATCTCTATGTTTCCGCCCAAAGATACTGGTGCGTAGTTAAATAAAAAATGGGAAAACACTCAAAGTCTACATTTAACTCGTTTTCGATTGGTTTCTCTGTAAACATCTTTTCTATTTTTGACTTTATAATTTTAAACTATGCTGTCTCCATAAATCATCAAATAATCGCATGTTTGGTATTGAGATAATTCATTTTTTATTTTTTAAATGCTATGAGTTTAATTTTTTACGACACTTTAAAAGATAAAGTTTCAGTCGTGGGTGTGTGCTTGGAAATTTTTTTGAGAGAGGCTTCCAAGATAGGGCCGGAATATTAAAAATGACAATTGCTAACCTTAAAACTATTTTTTGGCAGATTGCAAAATATGAAGCTGCTAATAAATTCCATCGGTTGTACTTTTTTTTATCGAGGTGTCTAATAACAGAAAGTAGGTAAATGGAAACATTACAAAATAAAAGATAACATCAAACTATTATTAGCTTCAAGGAACCTAACGCTCAGCTGACAACAGCTACTACTGCTAGTGGTTGAATTTTAAAATTAAAGAATCATTTATCCAGGTACAAAATCCTATAATCTTGTTTCTATTGTTACCATTTTATTTAATAAAATACTAGATCATACATACGTCATTATCAGTATGAACCTGACACATATTTTTGTGAATTATTTTGTCAGTCATATCTTGGTATACAGTCGACCCATTTAAATTGAGTACATCCAAAAGCTGTATTCTGTAATTTAATATTCATTGTCTAGGCAAAATAGTAATAATCATAAACATTCATTTATAAAATGCTAAGCATTGCGTGTCTATGTGTGTGTGTGTGTGTGTATACTCCAGTTTTGAACAAAAAATGCTTACTATTATTAAACTGTAGCCTAATGTTTGGCTAAGTTGTAAATTATGGCAAAAACAACTAAAATCTTTCAAAAAAATCCACATATCGACCTTGGCTTTTTTCAGTTCAGTTGGGAATTTTAGGTTAATACTAGTACACCGACAATGTATTCATAAAATATTTTGAAGTTCTTTATGGAATTCTAGACGAAAAATACTGAATTTATTGTAACGAGCTTCGGCAATTTATTTGACGTCTCGAAATATCATTTAATTAGCATTTAGAGGTTAAGGTTGACTGTTTTTTGGAAAAGTGTTCTTTGTTGAACTGTTTAAACTTTTCTACAGGAGGGTTAAAATTGATTAAAAAAGAGTTTTAAAATGTCTTATTTTAAACGGTTTTTGAGGAAATTTAAAAAAAAAACTTTAAATAAAACCTAATGTGATAACCCAGACAGAGAAAATGAACAAAAATTTTGAGATGTGAAAAGTGCACAACACAAACTTCGAGTGTCCAGCTTTCCAATGTCATATTTTTTTTATTCGGGTCAAAAATTGGACACTCTTGAGAACGAATTTCTATAAATAAGTACATAAAATTCAGTTTTTGTAACGCTATTTTCAATTATGTTGAATGTGGTATAATTTATTTATAATGACATAACAGTTGGCATCACTTAATTGTCGTAAAAATTTAACGCACATTAGAATAACAACGCCGCGAATTTGTTTAAGTAGTTGACATCAAACTTGTGCATTGCACTCGTCAAATTTGTTCAGCGGTAGTGAATAATTTCGTTTAAGTTTTTTAAGTCTCAATGGTGTAATATATTTAATAAGAAAGAACCTAACTAGAAATTAACCTCAAAAAACGAAACAGGTCTGTTTAAATCGTAGGTTAGGAACGGCGTCAACTGTTACGCGTCACCTTAAAATATATGGCGATTCCTATAACTAAAATCGAACAGGCTCTATTTGATGTTGCCTTCTTAATAAACATTAACCATATCCTTATTAAATATTCGTCTTCATTCGCGTTCAATAAGGCCTTATTAACTGTTTAATGTTACGCTAAGCCATAAGCCGTAAAAAGACATGTATGTGGTTATCACAATTCAAGTATTTTTCAAGGTGGATTCGTATGGGCTTGCAAAAACTACGACGGAGACGTACAATCCGACATAGTGGCGCAAGGGTACGGGTCGTTGGGTATGATGACGTCGGTACTGATGTGTCCCGACGGTAAAACGGTAGAAGCGGAAGCTGCCCACGGCACAGTGACTAGACATTACAGGCAACATCAGAAGGGTTTGCCGACTTCTACGAACCCGATAGCGTCCATTTTCGCGTGGACCAGAGGTATAGAGCATCGAGGAAAATTAGACGATACTCCGGACGTCGTAAAATTCGCTCACCGTTTGGAAAAAGCGTGCGTGGATACCGTCGAGTCGGGAAAATACACGAAAGATTTGGCCGCCTCCATCGAAGGAGGGTTCGATAAAGTCAAGGAAGGGATGTTCTTAAATACTCAAGATTTCTTGGATGCCATCGCCGATCAATTAAGAAAAAGTGTATAACGCGAGTTCATTTTAAACAATTTTTTTTTGTAAGTGTTGTAATTTAAAGGCGAAAACTTTTTTAACTAAAGCAAATGTATTTTTATAAAACGGTTTGGATTTTGGCGACACGTTTGTCATTTGAGTTCCGAAACTTAAGAAAAGAAACTATTTGATGTAAGTAATAAAAGTATATTTTTATAAAATGGTTTTATTTTTGCTTAAAATGTATTTACTTTAAACAACTAACTTATATAAAGGAAAGCTCTTAGGTGGGTATATACCTAATAAAAATATGTCTTCCTAAATTCCTTTAGATTTTGGTGATGGAGATTTTCGTTTCCTACTGATGCGAGCCACTTCGGACATTTCCGGGATTTTACTGCGCGCGGGTTTGGCAGCAATCGGATGATTTCGGTGATATTTCCCACTCCTTGAAATTGACGTTTGTGGGATACAATTTACCTGTGACGCCTCGATAGAAAAAATCTTTTTTTTTGTTTCTCCCTGCTCGATATATACCAACAAATGTAAACAGCACGTGTGTATCAGACTTAGTTTAACCAACTTACGAAAAGAAATACTTTTAAGTGGTAATAAAAGATGTTTTTATAAAATAGTTACTCTACTACTTTACTCCTTTAGAAAGAATTGAAATACATTTTAATAAATACATACTTGTACCTTAGATGTGTCTTTATCTATTTAAATATATTTATATGAATCTGATTGCCGGGGCTGTGCTAGGGTTAGGTCAAGAGTCATTATGTTTCAATAATCCCAGTACATGTCACGGGTTTGGCAGTAATCGGATGTTTTTAAAACATTTTAACCATGATAGTTTGATATTTGTCAGTTACGTCGTTCAGTGAATAAAGAACTAACCAAAAACTAATGGCTGTAGAAAAAGTATACTACGCAACGCATTGAAAGACTTCAAGACTTTTATCGGGACTCGGTAGACTCGTGCCAAAACAAAGTCGTGAATAAAATGAGCTTTATCATTTTCCATAATATACTATTATCCGACAAATTACAAAATCGTGTAACAGCAGTAATTTTGGTTACTTATCGCGACGTAAGCCTAAAGCCCGTAACATGATAATGTAATTATATTTAACGTACAAGAGAATCGTCATTATACTTGACATCAGCAAAAAAATATATACACCGCGTACGCGGATAACCACACTTAATCATTAACACAATAAACCCATATGGCAGGCAGCAGTTAAAATACAACAAGAGAATGCAAAATTTCATTCCATTCAAAATTTTTTAGGCCATAAAATGCGAAATACACTGAATATTTGGGATGTCCTAATACCAAGATCTCCTCTGCACGTTTTGTTTCCTTTAGCATTTGCACACACGCACATATACGACTACAAATCTGTATTTCTTTCTTTTATTTATATATTTAAAAAATATAATTTCATAATTTCAGAGAAACAAATCTGCCGCGAACCGTTTTTATCGTTAGGTAATACTAATAGTAGGTGAGATACCAAGAGTGCTCAAAAGTTTAAATTTTAAGTTTCGCTTAAGTATGAGTTGTGCAAATGTGAATGGCATTGTATCGTGAAAATATAAAAGCAAAAACACCAAACCCAGAATTTCAACCACACGAGCTTCCAAAAATGATCACCTTGTTTGTATATTGCGCAATGAAAAACTAAAGTTCTGTGCTAAAATGGAGGACCTAGGATATATGAATAAGACGAACATGGATGTAAATGTTGAAGTTTAAAATTTTTATTTATAAATAGGAACAGAATTGACAAGTTTCAAAAACTAATTAATATAAATAAGATAATTACTTATTGATTTCAACTTGCCGCTTTAATTTTGAACACACAAAAACAAACAATGTTCGTTGTGATTAGGTCTGTGTGCGCAAGTGCTATTAGTATATTATGCAACAAGTGCGATAAACGGCATTTGACTTGCGCGGAGCGATTGTTTAATAAACGAGTGAGTTAAAAAGTTTACCGAACGTGTTGCATACTATACCTTTTCCACGACCGTTAGCTTTTGGGAACATTTTTGCAAAACATTGCTTCACTGACACGACCGTCACAACCGACAAATATCGAAATTCGAGACGTAGGAAATATCTCCGAACACATCCGATTGCTCCCAAAGCCGTGCGGTAAAATTCCGGAAATGTACGAAGTGGCTCGGATTCGTAGGAAACGAAACTGACGTGGTAAAGTTACGCTTCCCGCAGGCTAGATTGGTGGGTAATTAGATATTTTACAGACGGGAGTAGAAAAAAAATCTGTATATTCAAAAAATTGTAAAAATCTTAATTATTAGAAAAATATTTTTTCTACTACCTTCTGTAAAATACCTAATTATACACCTGCGTGCGAAAAGTCTGTCGGGTAAAATTCAGACATTTCCGGGAGATTAATGCACTGCTTGTCAATTGTTATCAACGACTTTCGTATTATTAGCACGGTTTTCCGTTATTACAATTTATTTAATTCACATTGTGTGGTGTGTGTTGTATAAAAAAAAATCTTATTCGAAATATTCGAAATTTTTGTAGTTCCACAATAAAGCATTGTCTTTTAATAGGTCTTTATATTTTACTGAAATAGCAATAATATGATATAATATATATAATCTACGTACACATCACATTGTTTATTAATTTCCTTTTGCTTACATACTATTATCTCCATTTGTGCAAAAATGATCTGATTTTTGTCAATGATAAAACATCCTTATAATCGTGTAGAAATGAAGACATTGAATGAAGAAAATTTTGTTGCTCTTTTGTTCATAAGCAAAACTGTTAGAAGTTATTCAGTAACCAAATTAAAAATATGATGCAGCATGCCGTCCATAATAAATACTTGCAAAAATGGCTAAAATTTAAGAGGTTTCGTCAAAAAAGAAAAACGGAAATTTTAAGGGAAAAGTATCGGGCTTTCTTTTCGTTATGCAACCGGCTTAAGAGTCCGCCACTGTGCAATAACAAAAGAATGTTGTTATTGAATTGGTCCTCTATCGCGCAGAATATAACTACATTGATTACTCGTATCAGCGTTATTTATTCAATTTTTGGCGAATTGCGGAGGTTGAGTGAAGATGAGCGATCTCGTTTGCGTGAAAGACTTCGAAGATAGAGCTTTCAAAATACTCCCGAGGAATGCGCTGGATTATTACCGAAGCGGAGCCGGTAGACAAGAAACGCTAGAAAACAACAGAACTGCATTTTCCAAGTGAGTAGTTTTTCGGGAAAATTTTTACAAGTACGCCGTTTAAAATTGCACCAATTACTGCAAAACATTTGATCCATTTTAAAAATTTAATCAATATTTCTTATATAGATTCGATGATACCTCTTACATATTGCACATAATATTTCAAAGAAACTTCGACAGGCTACTGTAATACTTTATACAAAACTTCTGGATTCCTCCTGCGTCGGTTTTTGTTGAGTCGAACTTGGGAATGAAAACCTCTGGCGAAAACAAAACAAATTGGGCGAAATATCCTAGATAAATCACTATTAAATTTTTTTGTGCTGTTGTTTTGGCAACACATCTTTTTTAGTCATTCTTGAATTTTTATTTTTTTATATTTTAAAAATCGCAGCAAGTATGAATTCGGCATTTCACAGCTAAAAATTATCCTATCTACGACCTCTGAGGCCACAGTTAAGTATAAATAATTCGTTTGTTTATACCGCATTACGAAATTGATACGTTTCTTGACGATTTTGGTTGCAACTGATCAAACTGATAACCGTGGACTTGACCTTAACAAAATGTAAACGTCTTACTTCGCCCGTAAATTTCCATGACGTCAGTATAAAAGAAAAATTGAACTTGTCGATTTTTTCAATCATCTAAGTGTATGTCAATTATATATTAATTTTGAAAGGGTTGTGTAAACATTCTTCGGCATATTGCGAAATACAAACAGATACTAGAATAATTATTGTTTCTTTATGTTGTTTTGAAGGACCTATTATTCTAATAGTAGTCAATTTTCTAATTGACTCATTAACATCTTTCTTTGTGCATCACTAATGAAATCTCCTCTTAATGACAGAAGAGTTTCATCATCAAACAAATTAGTCATTACATCATCATCAATCATTCATATTGTAACTAAACTTCTACACTCTGGGAGATGTCATGAGAAAGAAAAAAAAAGATCGATTGCTTGAATTAGTTTGTTTTCTATTAAGCGGACTTTTAGACTAACTTTAAATTCTTGGTATATGATAAAAATTGGTGAATTATATGTATTAATGAAATTTCAAAGAAAACTTTTTTTATACATAGTTCTATGTTTAGGAATAAATATTAATGATTAATATGTACTAGTTTATAATAATTTATAATATATATTTGATTTTGGGTTTTTATACGTAAAAATTGCCTGAAAAACAAAATATTGTGTAAAAACTTCCTCAAATATAATTAAAAGTTGATGGGTGATCCAAGAATCTCACAAAAAATGCGCTCTCTAAAGCAAACCTTCAAAATAACTGTAATTCTGTTTTATGCGTTTTTAATTGCTTCATAAACTTCCTTAACTGATGAGGTAAAAATAAAAAAGCAGAAAGCCTAAACAACAATAATAATAAGTATAATACACATCAAAAACTTTTAACTATAGTTAATTAACGAATATTTTAGATTAAAAATTAGACCGAGATGTCTGCGAAACGTATCGAAAAGAGACGTGTCCACTACTGTCTTTGGAGAAAAGGTGTCCATTCCGGTTGGAATATCGCCCACAGCAATGCAAAGGATGGCCCATCCAGAGGGAGAATGTGCCAATGCTCGAGGTTATAATGCAAATATGTTACCATTTGTTCAAACTTTCGGTAAAATTTAACAGCTGCAGAAGCCATGGGAACCATATTTACGCTAAGCACGATAGCCACCAGCAGTATAGAGGAAGTAGCTGAGGCGGCACCAGGAGCAATCAAGTGGTTCCAACTTTACATTTTTAACGACAGGTATATCGGTTCTCGGTCATGTGCGTCCCAAACTAAATCTACATTTGGTTCTAGAGAAGTCACCCGACAACTGGTTCGAAGAGCAGAAAACGCGGGTTATAAGGCGCTAGTTCTCACTGTGGATACTCCGTTTTTTGGACTTAGGTTGGCTGACATGAGGAATAAGTTTAAATTGCCAACGCATCTGAAGTAAGATATGTTCATATTATTGGTTAAACTTATTTTTCTACTCCCGTCTGCAAAATACCTAATTACACACCGATCTAGCGTGCCGGAAGTGTCACTTTACCACGTCAGTTTCGTTTCCCACGAATCCTAGCCGCTTCGGACATTTCCGGGATTTTACCGCATGTTTTCGGAGATATTTCCAACGCTTTGAATTTTGACGTTTGCCAATTCTGACGGTCATGTCAGTGAATGTATGCGTGTTGTTTTGCGAGAATGTACCCAAAAACTAACGGTCGTAGATTGTATATATCTATATAGAGATTGTATTGATAATAAATTAGGTTCAATGAAATGAAACAAAAGAAATTTCCTTCTCAGTCATTAATAGAATTACTTTGAATGAAAAAAAATTGTATAATTTTTGCTGCTCCACATGAGCTCCAGGTACAAAAATTCTAAATAAGAAAGTTTGGTTATTTTTATTCAATTTAATAATTTTTGGACGGACGTGTCAGAAGATGGGACAGGTTAATGTTTTGTTTTAAAGAAACGGCGTGTAAATTAATTTATATTCTGATTTTTACTCGTAAAGAATAACACAAAACTACAACTTTACGCTATTTTTTGAAGACTGGAAGAAAAGTTTCAGCTTTTTTTGAAGCTAGAAATTGGGTGTATAAATTTGGATACGATTTTTTTTTAGGTAAATAGGTATAGTTTGTACATTGAAGTATTTTTTTAGATGGGGAATTTATCCCAAAAACCTGGAGAAATTAAACATACAGATATTTACATGGTTTTAAGTTTTATTACAGATAAGAAACAAGGCCAAAATCGTTTCATAGATTCACCAATAAAAATCTGATTTGTTTTTTTCTAAAATTATTTTCAATTTTTTGAGCTATTTTTTACTCGCCAATGTATTACAACTAGTATATTACAAGATCATCTTTGAAGATGGTAAACTGTCGAGAAAGCGGTGGAGTACGGATGAATTAGTACTTTAATAGATGCTTTTCCGCAAACATAGAGATTCAAAGGATGCCAACAAAAACAAAACATAAACTTGCACATTTTGCGCTATTTTCTTTCTAAATTGCGATCTCCACACACTTAACTCGTAGGCATATTTTGATATCTATCTAAACTTATTGACAATCTGTCAGCGGCCATGTTGGTTGCTGAATGGCTCAAGATCATTGGATAAAAACGAGATTCGTAGTTGCTTAACAAGTTCCTATATTATCAGCATAGACCGGGTCTCTATATCTCTAGTTTTTTTTTTGTAAAGTCAAACAAAAACTAAGCAAAACTAACGTAGCAAAAATGCCATTTTTTTAGGTTAGTTTTGTGTTGGAGTTGCAAGTAGAAAAATTTATTAAAGAATATCTATTGCAACATAAAATACTAATTTTTACAGATTGGCAAACTTTGAAGGCACAGTTGCGTCTGTGGCAAACAAAAAAAGTGAGACCACTGGCTCCGGATTAAACGACCTCGGAAATCTATTTGACGCGTCTTTGAGCTGGGACGACATCGCCTGGCTTAAAACGATTACGCGCCTTCCTATCGTTCTGAAGGGGATATTAACGGCCGAAGATGCTATGTTAGCGGCCGACCTTGGAGTTGCTGCAGTGTTAGTTTCCAATCACGGTGCGAGACAAGTCGACGGTACTCCCGCCTCAGTAAATTGACTCAAATCGGTATAACGGAAGGTACACTTTTAATGACTGACATATATCTAGATCGAGGCACTTCCGGAAATAGTGAATGCCGCGGGGCATCGGCTGGAAGTTTTTTTGGATGGCGGAATTACTGACGGAACAGATATATTTAAAGCTTTAGCGCTGGGCGCCAAAATGGTCTTTGTCGGTAGACCGGCGCTCTGGGGCTTGGCATGTGGGGGCGCAGACGGAGTCACGAAGATACTAGGTATCTTGAAAACGGAATTTGAGTACGCTTTAGGAATTTCAGGTAAACATATAAACGTTAACATTCTTTTATTAAATGGTTATTTTTTTTAGGATGCTCCACTGTCGCAGACATAAGAAGCAATATGGTGGTACACGAATCGTTTTATTCTAAACTTTGACAAACATGTAAATCGCCTTAAAACTCCTAAATAAATATATTTATTTACAACATGTCTATCTAAATATTTTTCCCCTAAATCTCAGGATTATTTTTAAAATAGATTTATGAAAAGTGGTTGTCAAATAATATTTTTCAGTTATTCGTTTATATACAGTGATCGTCTTACTTCCGGATTTATTCACTTAAAAATGATATTAATAGGAGCCAGCACTATTATAACTATGAAATGATTTATACCATTTCGAATATTTTTATGTATTGGTTGAAATAGTGTCACTGAGGTCAAAAATAATGCAGAAATGCTTGCTTTTCCAAATACAGGGCGTCAAAGTTCTATGAAAAAAATATGTTTCGATCATGAGACATTATTTACTGGAATAAGATTACATTCAGTACCGTACAGTTTGAAGTAAAAGACTAAAAAGCATTCACGGTACTATTCGGTAAATTCCCACAATATCACAACTGCTAAGTAGTCCATGATTCTATACCTAACATAACCTCTACGTATAACCTCTATTTTACGAGTAGATAGGTAGTTGCTTGCTACTTCGTTAAATTTTTAAAAAAAGGTACTTGTCATGGGTTTTCAAATGTTAATGATCAGAAAACATATTCGGTGTCCATTTGGTTCCATTTTTAAAACACTAGAAGCCATTAGCAAACTAAACAAGCCTAATTGCAAATATATGTCCAGTTACAAGAAATACGCCGATCATAAGGACTTAAGCAATATCAGAAATATCGGTATATCGGCACACATTGATTCCGGAAAGACCACTTTGACCGAACGTATTTTGTTTTACACTGGACGGATCGAGGCTATGCATGAGGTGAAAGGAAAAGACAATGTAGGGGCCACTATGGACTCAATGGAACTAGAGAAGCAAAGAGGAATCACAATTCAATCAGCAGCTACCTATACTCTGTGGAAAGATCATAATATAAATATAATTGATACTCCAGGTCATGTTGATTTTACCGTTGAAGTGGAAAGAGCATTGAGAGTGTTGGACGGAGCTGTGTTAGTTTTATGTGCTGTAGGGGGGGTTCAAAGTCAATCTCTAACAGTAAATAGGCAAATGAAAAGGTACAATGTACCATGTATTGCTTTTATAAATAAATTAGATAGGATGGGAGCTAGTCCTACAAGAGTACTTTCTCAAATGAGGTAAGAATGGCGCCAGATTAGTGAATCTATTCATTGTCAACATTGTGAAAAATAAATACAAGTAATAGTTAATGATAAACCACATTTAAAAATGTATGTTGTCTAAAAATTTACATTTTAGATCAAAAATGAACCATAATGCAGCATTTATTCAACTACCAATAGGTCTTGAAGGTGACTGTTCTGGCTTGGTAGATATAATATCCCAAAAAGCAATTTATTTTGATGGTCAATTTGGGGAAATGGTGCGCTATGATGAAATCCCAAAAGATATGCAAGTTGAAACAAACGAACGAAGACATGAGTTAATAGAGCACCTTTCAAATGTTGATGAGCATATGGGAGAAATGTATTTAGAAGAAAAATCTATTTCTGAACAAGACATTAAAGCGGCAATCCGCAGAACTTGCTTGAAAAAAACTTTTACTCCTGTTATGTTAGGGACTGCATTAAAAAATAAAGGAGTTCAGCCGCTTTTGGATGCAGTGTTGGATTATTTGCCAAATCCTGGGGAAGTGACGAATTATGCATTCAAAAAAATGAGCAAAGGAGAGGAACCTCAAAAAATTTTACTGGATCCCAAAAGAAGTAACGATAAGCCCTTTGTATCTTTAGCTTTCAAACTAGAGGCTGGACGCTTTGGTCAGCTGACTTACATGAGGTGTTATCAAGGAATGCTGAAGAAGGGGGACACAATTTACAATGCGCGCACACAAAGAAAAGTTAGGATTGCCAGATTGGTCAGGTAAAACAAATTTGACGCCTTGCTTGATTTTTATGCAACCATTAGGTTAATATTGCAGGCTGCATTCAAACACAATGGAAGATGTCAGTGAGGTATATGCCGGAGATATATTTGCCGTGTTTGGAGTCGATTGTGCTAGTGGTGACACGTTTGTGACAGATCTCAGTGAGGAAATATCCCTTGAATCAATTTTCGTGCCAGAGCCGGTGGTATCCATGGCCATCAACCCTGTAAACAATAAAGATCGAGACAATTTCTCAAAAGCTATAGCCAGGTTTACCAAAGAAGATCCCACATTTCACTTTCAATTCGATTCCGATAATAAAGAGACAATAGTATCTGGGATGGGAGAGCTACACCTGGAAATCTACGCTCAGAGGATGGAGAGAGAGTACAGTTGCCCTGTGGTTTTGGGTAAACCGAAAGTCGCGTTTAGGGAGACATTGGTAAGCCCTTGTGAGTTTGACTACCTGCATAAGAAGCAGTCTGGTGGTCAAGGCCAATACGCCAGAGTCACGGGAATTTTAGAACCTCTACCTCCACATAAAAATACCATACTCGAATTTGTTGATGAAACTGTGGGCACAAATGTACCCAAACCATTTGTGCCTGGAATTCGGAAGGGCTATTTAGCAATGGCCGAAAAGGGATTGCTGGCAGGCCAGAAATTGTCCGGTTTGAAATTTAGATTGATAGACGGTGCACATCACATTGTTGATTCTAGCGAACTGGCGTTCTTTTTGGCTGCCCAGGGAGCTATAAAAGAAGGTGAGCAATGAAATTGTGTCTGGACTATTTTCAGCATTATGTATTATGCATATATAATTAAATAGCTATTTAAAGCAATGTTTATTTTTAGTATTTGAGAATGGGGTTTGGCAAATTCTAGAACCTGTTATGTCAGTAGAAGTTACTGCACCTGATGAGTTCCAAGGAACCGTTATGACACAGTTGAATAAACGCAATGGTATAATAACAGGAGTAGAGGGAACAGAAGGATGGTTCACACTATATGCAGAAGTACCTTTAAATGAAATGTTTGGTTATGTCGGAGAGTTGCGTTCCAGTACTCAAGGCAAAGGGGAGTACAGCATGGAATATAGCCGGTACACCCCCTGCCTACCCGAAGTACAGGAAAAACTCATTCTGGAATACCAAAAAGCAACGGGGCAGATTCCAGAACAAAAAAAGAAACGAAATTAATAAAATAAATACCAATTGAATTGTATATTTATTGTATAATAGTCTTAATTATTTTAACTTGTGATATTGTTTCAATAAAGATTTTTTTTCAAAATATCAAAACATAAAAAGATAAATCTATGTTTCCCTTCGTCCCTTGTCTTTTTTATTGAAAATCATAGGTATACAACTACCAATATAAGCTGGATACAAATTTTGTTGGTACAATTGAATTTGATAAATTTATACCAGAGATTTAAAACGGGTTCCCATCATCGCAGAACATGTCAAAATAATCTACTTTTTACAAGGAATCATCAGCCAAATGCTGTTTTTCCAGATCATAGGGGCCCACAGAATTAAGAAGAAGACGTGCATTTGACGGCTATACTCACGAATGTTTTCATTTTTTGTTGAAATATGATTTAATTTTTTCGAAAGACTGAAGGTCAATTACTACTTTATCGTGTTACAATAAGTCCCGCGTATTATGCTGTTTATTGATAGAAGTAGCGCCGTTTTTCATCGCTCGAATAAGCGGGGTTACATAATTTTTCTGTGACTGCATTGTAAATCCTGAATCGATCTACTTGCGTAACGGAAACGTTTTTAAAAATAGTTGCAAATAAGTTTCAATAGCCTCCATGTCCAGGACGTTAAATTTAGAATGCAACTTCAGAAAGTTTTGCGTGTGGCGCCTATGAGATTTGAATGTGCCGTGGGACTGTGGTTGTTTTAAATTAAATGGGACAAAATATTCCACATAGTAAGTGCTAGTTAATAGTAGGATGGTTTTTCTCAATTCACTGCATAAAAAACACATTGCCATAATTAAAAAGATATAATACGTCTATTTAAATACGCACACACAGCAAGGCAAACCTGTGCGTGGTTTTATTGTCTTGTTTTCGAATATGGCGATGATAAAAAAGGCCTATTTTAAAGCTGATATTAGAAAATACCTGGTACTTGCTCTTTATCGACCTTTTTTTCATTTAATAATACCATTAACATGAAATCAGTGTTTTTATTTTTTTTTAGGTTTTCTATTTTACTAACGAAAAGACGAACAAAATAAAAAATAAACGACTGGAAAAATTATTTAAATATTCTTTCTCCCACACATTGAATGTAATGTTCAAAAATACAATATTTCCCACTCGCATCTTTGTGATGTTAGGTATACATATTTTTTTCAAATTTTACCATTTCTGTATTTATTATCTGCCTCTTATATAATTTTTATCAATGTATTTATTAAGAATCAATTATTTGGCTTCCCTTGATTATTATAGTTCCCCATTTTGAGCAAAGAATAAATGCGGGAGTAAGTAATATCACGAAATTGCTTGGTATTTGCACCATGTATTTTTCTTTTACAAATAAACATGTTTAGTTATTGTAGAAATTTTATTTATGTTATTGGAATTTTTGACAAATATATTTAAAAAGCTGAATAAGTTTATCTAAAAGTGTACTTTGATCTTGAAGCGCACTTGTTTGTATTATGGTTTTTCTTTCTAATTTTCCAAATATAGTCCTGAATATATTTTGCCCATATTCGGATCATCTAATTGTTAACGAATGTTTTACTTATGCAGATATATTCTCTTGTCAGCCGCGTAAAAATGGTGAAAGCCAGAAAAAATAAAGACCCTCATTTGGAACGTTTATCGAATACAGAAATTGTAATCACTGCCCTCACATCCGGCGCAATAGCAGGGGGTATAGCGAAAACTACTATTGCACCATTGGACAGAACAAAAATAAATTTCCAGATAAGGTATCCGCTACATATACTTAAATAAATAGTTATATCTAAAAAGCGTTCTTTTTTAGTCATAGGACATACTCGACTAGAAAAGCTTTTAAATTTCTATTAGAAACTTTGAGGAAGGAAGGTTTTTTTGCATTATGGAGGGGAAACAGTGCCACAATGGCGCGTATAGTGCCCTATGCAGCTATTCAATTCACTGCGCACGAACAGTGGAAAAGGATATTAAAAGTGGACCAGAACGGGTAATAAAATAAATTGAATATTAACTAGAAGAATCTATATAAGATATAACTCAATAAAAATTTTAGCAGTCCGCAAAAACTCTTTTTGGCTGGTTGCCTAACTGGAGTGACCGCGCAATCTCTTACTTACCCTTTAGATATGGCACGCGCGCGGATGGCTGTGACTCATAAAAGCGAATATGCCACTCTAAGGCGGGTAAATATTACAGTTTTTTTGTCTCAAAGCGCTAATATTTACGTTTTAGTGACACTGTTGACAGAACGCATTTTCATTTACTTGTTGCATTCCTTATAGGTGTTCCAAAAAATATACTCTTTTGAAGGATTCCGGGGATATTATCGTGGATTTATACCTACTATAGTCGGGGTGATTCCTTATGCAGGAGTTTCTTTTTTTACTTATGACTCACTGAAAAGATTTTATAGAGGTACAACTCTTTACTGATTGCTCTGGGTCTCTTATGCGATTAGTATAGATTTTCCTTTTTTCTAGAGCATGTGGACAGTAGCAGCTTTACAATAAATCCCATAGCCTCATTGGGGTTTGGGGCCGTCGCCGGCATGCTCGGTCAAACAAGCAGTTATCCCTTTGATATTGTTAGAAGAAGGATACAGACGGGAACAGTGGAAAAGTATCCGAATATGATAAAGACAATACAATATGTTTATAAGTGAGTATATAATTTTTTGTGGTTGTCCAAAAACTTATTTTATGATTGCAGTACTGAAGGTATCATTAAAGGTTTCTACAAGGGATTGTCTATGAATTGGATAAAGGGACCTATTGCAGTGGGAATCAGTTACGCAGCCAACGATAATATTAGAGACAGTTTGCGGGCGTTTTTGGTGAAGTACAGAACCCATACGCTGATGTAATTAACATGTTAAATGCGCTATGCACAATATGTACCGAGTGTTCATTTTTGATCTTTACTTATAAATACAGAAAATTAAACATATGATTTTTAATGTATTAACAGAAGTAACAAAAGTTGCTGTATCAACAGCTATATTTTTTTCTTTTTATATATATAAAATAGGTTATATTTTCTGTGGATCTATATAGATTTTCTAATTATATTCTTTGAGCAGAGTGATATGATTGTTATTATAGAAAATAGTTGTGATTATGAACATAATAAACGAACCTAGGATATTAGTAAGCCTGAATGGATGGAAGGAAAACGTGTTACTGAAAGATATATTTATTATTTTATATGTTGTACTTTGTATAGATAAATTTCCACTGTGTTTTAAGCATTTACCAGATGTGCTGTGCGATTGCTCAATTATATAATTTTATTTTAGTTAATAAAAATTATTGTCTATGTGATTTTGTTATTAGCTTCCAAAAATCGGATCTGCCTGTCCCATAGTTAAGTTCGAAAAAAAAAACTGATATTGCTGACGCACATGCGCATATTTGAGTTCACGTTTGAAATTGATGAAAGGTAAAATGATCGTTAACTCTTTAATGTTAATGGTTTAATTGACATTTTAAATTAGTGTTAATGTTAACTAAAGGTTGAAAATTGTACATTTGTTTAATTCAAAACCTGGTTGTTTTCCTTACCAAACTCTTTTACTAAAATACTTTTATAACACATTAAACTTTCACGAAAAATTGACCATAGATAAAAGGCAATAAAGCAGTATTTCACCCAAAATGAATTCTATTTAAAGACTTTGCCTCAAACTTATTCTCTTCGAACGTGTTATTGCATAGAACTACAGAACTGAAGTATCACAGAACGTGAACATTAATAAAATTGGTATGTTAATGTAATGCGATAGGCAACAAGTATCAACTATCACTGGGCCATATCTCACGAGATTTAATTTTCCGTAACCATTTCATTTTCTGCAGTAGAAAAAAAAATGGCTGTTGTATAGTGATAAGAGCTGCGAACTTACGAAAAGATGTATTGTGCATCTGTATCTTGTATTTTTTAGAAAATATCAATAGAACCACAGGAATATCGTTTTGTCATTTAATTTTGTCGTAGTGTAACAAGTAAGTGAAATTATATTTGAAATTGCCCTTGGAAGCCACCGCGCCAGTGACCTTGACTGCCGATTTGTTGATTTTTCATTTGAAAGCAAATTTTAATTGGCTTTTACGTCAAAATCATTTGTAATTTTAACACGTCCCTTACAAATTGTAGGATAAGATGGCTTTATGGGCTAAGGCGCAGCAATTGCCGGCGGATAGCCCACATTTGCAACAAATCAGGGCTATTTACGGAGATCATTTCCCTATAGAAGTCAGGCACTATCTGGCGCAGTCTATAGAAGACAAGTTCTGGTATGTTTTTTTTTGTTTTGACTCAGTGTTTATTGTTCTGTCATTTGTAATATCCCTTTTTGTAAGTTATTCCATTTGTCTGATCTTTATTGTTTCTGTTCAGGTCAGAGATTGATCATGTGCCAGATAATCCTCATTATGAACAGTATGTTGCGAATTTGGTAAATGGTTTCATACAAGAAATAGAAAGCAAAGCTGAGGTGGTCTCAGATTCAACAGAGTTTTTTTTGACAAAACTCAAGCTGGCTGAAACTGCCAAAATGTTTAAACTGAGGTATAGGTGAGTAGAACTCAAATTTTAGGGTTATAAGTTTTTCATCTTTCTGTAAAAGTAATATTTAGGAAAAAATAATGTTGAAACAATAAAATGTTTTAATTAGTGTTTTTTAAACCAGATATTTCAATTTCTTCTAGTTCGAACCCCATGCAGCTGTTTAATTATATTCGCCAGTGTTTGGCTATGGAGATTAAATTCTTGCAACAGTCAGGTGCTGAGTTTCTGGGTGGAGGTCCGGCATTGGCAATATCACATACTGCTGCTGAAGTTCTAAATAGATTAGACATGTTAAGGCGCAATACTCAAGTGTGTAGTTTACTAATTGCATTACCTATTAAAGTAATTAATTACTTTACAGCATACGTCTGAAACAACAAGAAAATTGGAACAAGACCAGGAAGCTTTTGCTTTGCAATATCATGAGTGCACAAAATTAAATGGTTGGTTATTTATTCTATTTTTAGATTTTATTTAAAGTAAATCTACTATTTCATTTAGCAAACATAAATTCAATGAACCAAGGCCAGCAAACACCCCAAACTCAGATGACTCTTCAATCATATGTGAAAAGAAAGGACATGCTGGAGGCAGAGTTGAATCGAAAGGTATCTGTGTCTCAGAACTTGTTGTTGTGTATTGTCCAATGATTTTTAGGTTGCTCACTTGATGGAAATCCGATTGGCTCTAACAGAAAAATTGAAAGAAAATTACCAACTCTTGAACACTTTACAGACTCATATACTAGATGAAGAGTTAATCAGATGGAAAAGAGACCAACAGTTAGCCGGTAATGGGGTGCCTTTTACCAGCAATTTAGATCAGATACAGGACTGGTATGTGGCCGATGGTTTTTTGTTCTTTTTTTTTTTTTTCAAAAGGAACTTAGTTCGGTTGTAATTTGGTTTTGTCTATAGGTGCGAAAGTTTGGCGGAAATCATGTGGCTGAATAGGCAGCAAATCAAGGAGGTTGAAAGATTAAAGTTGAAACTTCCTTTGGACCCACCTGGTGTAGTTGATGTATTACCACAGCTGCTGGCTGAAATCACTCAACTACTGTCAACCTTAGTAACCACAACTTTTATCATAGAGAAACAACCTCCTCAAGTGATGAAGACCAATACCAGGTGATTGTCCGTTATTTATTTAGTCCTTTTATTTTTTACAAAGCACCGAATATTGCAAAATGCTTAGTAATATATTTAAAAAAAAACTGTGTTAAAGAGTTAAGTAAGTCAAATGTATTACCTTTTATTGCTTTTATTTGTTCTTTTTTTTTTAATTTTAAATTTTTAATTATTGATGTAGAAGATAATTATCGGTAATTGTTCCAGATTTACCGCTACAGTTCGTCTCTTGGTGGGTGGTAAATTAAATGTTCACATGTCTCCACCTCAAGTCAAAGTAACGATAATTTCCGAATCCCAAGCAAACATGCTGCTCAAAAACGACAACAAGCTGATAAAGGGCGGCGAGAGCTCAGGGGAGATATTAAACAACACTGGTACTATGGAATACCAGCAGACCACAAGGCAATTGTCGGTCAGTTTCAGGAACATGCAGCTGAAGAAGATAAAAAGGGCCGAAAAGAAAGGCACCGAGAGTGTCATGGACGAGAAGTTTTCTTTATTTTTTCAATCGCAGTTCAGTATTGGTGGTGGAGAACTTATGTTTCAGGTGACTGCATTTCTTTAACACCATTTACATTAAGGGCTAAAGTAGATCCGTCTTTTTTTTAAGTAGAGCTATTTTAACAAGAAATATTAACATTGAGCAAAGTTAAACGAGAAACCAGAATATTAATTATATTCTCTCCCCTCAGAAAATTATAAAATTTATGGTTTAATTGTTTAAATAGTGAACTTTTCCAGCTATTTCTAAAAAGTTCTACAATTATTCAGTTTTTATTTTTTTAAATAATAAGTTATCAATATTGTCATCTTAACATGTTTGTAAATATTGTTTTAGGTATGGACACTGAGTTTACCGGTGGTTGTTATAGTCCACGGTAACCAAGAGCCCCATGCGTGGGCAACAGTGACATGGGACAATGCGTTCAGCGAACCAGAAAGATGTCCTTTTGCAGTACCAGATAAAGTAAGCTTTTTTTTTTTAATGATGACTTCCAGTGTGAATATCCTGAATTTAACCAAGGTGCCGTGGAGTAAAATGAAAGAAACCCTCTCGCAAAAGTTCAAGTGGGCGACCGGTCGCGGACTGACGGAAGATAACCTTAGATTTCTAGCAGAAAAGGCTTTCAGGGGCAACTACAACGAATCCACCAACTGCATGTTAAGCTGGGCCCAGTTTTGTAAAGAACCTCTCAGCGAACGGAACTTTACATTCTGGGAATGGTTCTTTGCCATAATGAAGCTGACCAGGGAGCATTTGAGAGGACCGTGGGTTGACGGGTAGGTGGAATGGTACCTTCGATGACTGAAGTTTCATATAAAAATGTCGTTTTAGTGCAATTATGGGTTTCATTCGGAAAAGACAAGCGGAAGACATGTTGGCTTCCAGACCTGCTGGAACTTTCTTGTTACGGTTTTCCGATAGCGAGCTGGGCGGAATAACTATTGCATGGGTATCAGGTAAACGTTGGTTGTCTTTCTACGCTAGTAGCGTTCTGATTGTGGATATTTTTCCTTAGAAACCCAAGAGGTGTTTAGTCTTCAACCATTTACTTCGAAAGATTTCCAAATCCGTTCACTCGCGGATCGGATTTCCGATCTGAACCACTTGGTGACCCTTTACCCTGATATCGCCAAAGAAGTGCACTTTCAGAAGTACTACACACCATATCAAGGTGAGAAAAGTTTTTTTTAAGTTTGTGATTTATTTTATGGTTCTGGTTTTATTTCCATTCCCTTATAACTATTTAAAAAATTATAAGTAAAGATATGTTCAACTTAAACACACAGATTATAAAAACATTAAAAATTGAACTGAAACTTTTACTAACAAAAATAAGAGACTTTTGTATACAAAAAGGTGTTTATCTAGATTGCCTTAAAGTGTGTAAAATTATGACCATATGTGAAAAGGGCATTAAAAGTGACTTAAATAACCATAGACCTATTAGGCCATTAATTACAAATCAACTTTATGATTTCAAAAAATAATAACATATTGTCACATTTCCATTTAGGCTTTACAAAATCTAAGTCAACAGTTAAAGGTTGAAGTGCCCAAAAAAAAATTAAGAAGTTGCTGAAAAAACCTAACTTTATGTCTTAGTCGGTATTGGCTTTTTTTTTTGTTCACCAAACAAGCTTTTGTGTTTATATTTACTTAAGTGTTTTCATATTTAAAACAACAACCTCATTATATAAATGTAACTTATTCTAAATATCTAGAGGATAGATTGAATAATTATTAGTCTAAAAAAAACACAATAAAAACAATATTAAGCAAACTATTTACAAATCTTCTGGATTCCCCAGCGTTGGTTGTTAAAAACTAGCTAAAACTTGCTATAAAGGTGCCATATTTGTAAATAGTATTACAGTAGACTGGAAAAAATTTCCAAAAATTAGTTTGTATAAAAAAACGCATAGGTAATAATGCAATGCATAATGTCTTACAATCATGTAATATCCGTGTTAATGAAGATGAACCCTGAATTTCTCAGACTAGACAAATCTGGGTATCACATCAACTTTTGCTTTAATTAAGTTTCCAAATAATATTAAAAACAAAAACGATAATGTTTTTAATTAATAAAATTTTCTGTACTGTAACAGATTTCTGAAAGAGTGAAATAAAGTATAATGATTTTTGTGTATTTTAAAAATTTAAGTGTGCTGAAAGAGACCAATGGGTGATGATAGCTTTAATTTAATTAAAAAATTATGATCTGTGATAAAATTACTTTTTATTTGGAAATGCTAATACAGTTTTGTCTTGTGTATCTGTAAGTGGAGTAGGCTAGCCTTAGGCCGTAGCAGGCCTGTTGTGCTTTCCCCTGATTTATCTTTTCCTTATATCACTTTACATCGGGCCGACCCACTGTACTGGATTGGTAGGTACAGGTATATTTATTTAATTCGGTTGAGAGTTTTTATTTTCGTTTTCTTTTATTTTTATCTAGCTGATATTAGTTGACACGTGTTTTTAAATAGATAATCCACCGCCAATCAATGGGTATGTTCGACCAGTGCTCGTGACACAGGTGCCAGGCTTCGCAGGAAACTCTTTCAACAACACACCGCAGCATACATTTTTGCAATCGCCCGATCCATCCAGGGATACCCCCTCCGTTTGCAGTACTACGTGAGTATTTTTCACAGAACATTTTTTCCCAATATAGTTTTTTTTAATTTGCATTTTGCCAAATGCTAGCACAATCGAATTTTTTTCTCAAAAAAAAATATGGATTCTTGAAATGAGCTAAATGTCGGAGGCGGTGTGATTTGCGGTTAATTAACTTTCCCTGTATCTCCAGTTTCCAGGGGATGCTCGATCTTTAAGAGAAACGCGGAGCATTTTAATAACGTGGGATCGCCAGAAGTATTTTTTTTTTAAATTATCGAAACAAATGCTTTATACGAATAGTGATACTATATTTAGTTTAAGGTTTTTTTTAAGGTTGTATTTCTAATCAATGTGCCTATTTATAATTTTATATGTAAATCAGTAGTTTGATTAAAAAATATATTTTTATTGCTTCATTAATGTATCCGTTTTTCTACAATTGTTGCTACCTAAAAAGTGACTAACCCATTAAGCGCTATGAGGAAAGCTTAACTTTTGATAAAAGTAACATTAATTTGACACAAACATACTGCAGAACAGACATAACCAGACACACTTGCAACATTTTTGTGTTTTTTTTTGTTTCCTCGCTTTAGATTGTTTTTAACAATCGTGTTACCCGCCAAAGACTCAACAATTTATTATTATTTCTAGCACACGCATTCTCGGCAGCTTTTTTTAAATTTAATTTACATTTTTCTTCCAATTTTGCACTTGTGAATTTTTATTGTTATGCCTGTCTGCAGGGTGAGCTATAACATCAGCAAATAACTGGTTTCGGCGTCTCGTTATCTAAAAAGTGTGATGCAAAAAAATTCTGTTTTTAGTCTAAATCCCAAATTTTCCCTTTGTCGTGGTTAGGTTAGATTTACGAAAAATACAATTCCACACTCGTATAAAATTGTTGGGTTTACCTGGCAGACTTTAAACTATCATATAAAATTTTTTTTTAACAAAAAGTCTTTGTTGCGGTGTAGTGATGTCTGGTTATGTATTTTGTGCAGTTACCCCTCATCGGTAGCCACCACTGTAACAGCGCCTGGTTTCCATATGGACTACAACTTTGAACTGGACGACTCGAATTATCCAAGCTTCGACTTGGGCCTGGGAGACCTGATGCCCAATAGCTACAACAAGCAATAGGCTTTGCTTAATAAGAACTATTTTCATATTGCCATAATGAGAGGATGGAGTGTTGGAGGCTTTTATGCCTCTCTAAGACATTTTGATCGGCTTTTAATTTTTGCTATCAATCAATAGGGAATGTGATAAATTTGAGGCTAAGGTAAGGTGTTGCCATAAATCTATATTCTTTTAAGTTAGGATTGGTAAATCAATCACTTGCTCAAAGTAGCAGCCATTATATGTCAAAATGACATATTTCAAGTAATTCTTGAATGCCGATTACTGTCTTAAAATTTGTTAATAGTATAAATGGAAAGTATTTTGATCAGACATCTACTGAAAAATAAAATGCAATAATTGCATAAATGCCTGTTCTGTCTCTGTTTTATAGAATGTTATGTTGTATTTGCTATCGTTTTTATAGCATTTTGAAACATTTATGACCTTTCTTCCGCTGTTTCTATCTTTTTTGAATTCTTATTTTAACATACAACACGCTGTAGCGCGAAAAGATGTTAAACTTAAATTCTTATATTATTTTCGTCCATTTTGCCTTCAAATAATTAAAGTGGTAATTAGTTTACTGTCGCAAAGTGTACAAAATAATTCAAACCTTGGGACTAAATTGTTCTTTTTTTTTTTTGAAAACTTCTAGGACTCTTAAACAGCTAGGTTACCCCTTTATTTGATAATTACGATATGCTGTTCGTCCTTGTAGGGTACATGTAGGTTCAAGAGTGCGAGTACAAATTTTTGTTCATGCTATACATTATTACATACTGTTAAAGTTTTTGTAGAGTTTAGTTTTGTGCAATCATCTTGACTATTTTTGTATATACTTATACTGTATTATTATGGTGCTTTATTAATATTTTATGTGGCATATTTTTATAACGTATACCAAGGGTTTTGTAAGTTATAAAAATTTACCCTTTGTGTCAGTGTTTTCTTGTATTGTGCTAGTTTCAAAACGTCGCAGAATACATAAAGAGTAAATTTTTATAATTATATATGTGATAAAAGAGTCGACAGATGTTCATATCAATATTTCAATATGTATTTTCTGGACACCAGTATGCACAGTTGTTAAGTAAATTTTTTTAGACAATTGTTTAAATCATATATATAGAAGTGAAATGTTGTAACAATGAAATTCAATTAAATGTTTATACACCTGCATTGAATAAATAATAAAATATTCATTACCCAACTAAATTTTCCGATTGAGTGGACCCTTGCCTTCTATGTAAGCTAAGTTATTAATAATTTAATTGGCTATAGGAAAAAGCACTTTGCAACTTTTTGCAGATCATTTCAGATTAAATTGTGTAGGCCAGGTAAAAATTTCATTTACTATAAATTTTATCAACACAACAGTAAATATACGATTTTAAAAACTAACTAAAATTCTTGGCTCTTAATATACTTCCGTAATCTTTCACGTCCGATATCGTAATTAATGAGTATTTTTTCGGCCCGTCGTCGAAGTCCTGTGTAGTAACGCTCGGTCGGACGGCGGACTGAGCGGGTGTTGGTACGGCCCGCCCCTTGCCGAGTTGTTCGTATACAACACAGAGACAACAACTGAGGATGGCTGCCGCAGCAGTTGAAAATTTTGGTTAGTTTTGGTTAGGTAGAAAAACTCTATTTCTTGACTCTCTGTCCTAAGGATGTCGCATAATTTAAAAGCAATATTTTGCAAATAAAAATACCGGTCAATAATAAATATCTTTTTATTACATAATCTTATTAAAATATATATATAACTATTTACAACAGCAAGTGTTCACTGCTAGTATTTATCAAGTTGGGTAAAGATTTGTAAGTGTTACCCATATTGTCAGTCTTGAAAGAGCTCTGCATTGAATAGAGCCTGTTACGGTCCGGAGGGCATTCAATATCTAACGCTACAATGTTATTCCTCAAATAGTCATCAGGATGTTGCGTCGAGTCGTTTTGGGGCGTGTCGCAGAGATCTTCAATGTGCACGTCCGCTTTTTGTATAGACGACGCACAACTTCCGAAACATTTGGCTTTGTTGCACTCGTTTTCAAAGACGTAACACATTTGCACTTCGCTTTGCGAGTTTGAGTTTGTATCGGAAGGTGGTATATTGTACTCGGCTTGGGTTACCACTTGAGACAACAAATTCTGGCCACTCTCTTTTGCGTAAATGTAATGAGGCGATGGCGTGTGCACCGCAGTTTTTTCCGGTGCGTTTTGCACCAGGATTACTCTGCAGAAAGAAAAAATGTAAATGACACAGTTTTTGCCAACAATGCAAAGACAATATAGTAATCATATGTGGACTACAACAAAAATAAAACTCGATGCTTCGTTAATTTAAACCATTTAAACTGACACAAATCTATAATATTTGTGTAATTATGTAAATAATTTCTACAATGGATAATAGTACAATAGCAGTAATATTCTTAACCAAAATAAATATTAAGTTTATGACATTAACACAAGAGACAAGTTGAATGTAAACATTTCCTTTGAATTTGTGTTTGTATTAGAATTATGAATGTGTTTAGATATTAAACTAAGTAGGTCACCCTATTAACAAAAAATTGCACCTAGTAGTTCAAATGTACCAAGTTCCGATCAGTAAGCTTTTAAAATTATATACAAACCTATTATGGGCTTTCCATCGAGAAAAAAGATGTAAGTACTGCCTGCATTGTATGTACATAAATACAGCCCCGCCGGTAAATCCAACTGCCACCACAACTAATTTGGTCCAAAATGGCCATGCTAAAAGAAGATCCAAATTGTTTATGGCACCTATCTCGTAAATCCTTCAAAGTAAAGATTATTTTGAAAGTAAAGTGCAATCTAACTTGATTAACTGCCAAAACAACAGAGCGAAATTTCTTATCAATACATAACAGGATAACACTATTATAGCAAACAATTTCAGGGACGCTATTGTTTTATTTGAGGCCATTGAACTTAAAATCATACAATTTTATCAGAGATTTTTTAATCACAACTTTTTATCACTTACCAATCAAGCCTTTTTGAACCTCTTCAGCAGCCCGATCAATAAGTACAAATAGTGACCACACGACGCATACTGCTGCCACAAAATGAAACAAAATTGCACAAAGCAGTCGTCTTCTCTCAACGCTGCTCATTTCCAGAATCCTCCACTATAAAGTAACATATCAACGCAAACCTAGACATTGATTTTGGACTTACTTCGGAAAGCGGCTTAATTTTTGTATGTAGTATAAAGTTGAACTTGCACAACTCACAGGATCTTGTATCTGAAGCTGCAAGCCACTGCCTCAGGCAATTTTGGTGCACATACTTAAGGCTGCCCGAGCAGTAGCATGGGGATAGCAGGGGATTTTCCGAGTCAGCTTCGCAGTGGCATATACGGCAAATATCCCCGGTGGAGTTGGAGTAATTGGAATCTGTATCACACTTGCTTAAGTCTTGCTTTTTTACAGAGTCGGAAAACGCCTCTCGCGATATGACCCCGCCTGTTTCTTTCACTTTGATGAATTGACCGGGCATCGCATTGGAAGTGAGATCTGCTTGGTCGAACGTTGAATTTATAATTAGAACGAAGCTTGTATAAGTTTGGTTCACATCACTTTGTCGCCTTGGCGAATTTTTTTTTGAGCTGCACGATATTTATATACTTTCAATCTTTGGGTTTCGTAAAGTACAAGCTTCCTGCTTGATACTGCGGTAAACTATGTAGCAATTTATACGACAACTTTGTTTTTTATTTAGTTGCCCCTATCTCTATAACAAGCGAACAACTGTCAAAAACGGCTGATTTCTGCTTGGCGAAATTGTGAATCCCAGCTAAATATTCTTTTTTATAATGTTGGTACGAAAACAAGCAGTGCCTGTGCGATGTGCGAGAAACAATTTCTTTGTATCTGTGCTTAGTAATGGTGAAATATTGTTTAACATTTTAATATATATACTTATATTATTCGAATGCGATAAATAGAAATGTTCTTAAGATGTATTTAAAACAATTCAATGTGAGGTCATGTGTAGGTGTCTTCGATTCCTATTTGATTCACTTGCAACATTCATATACCGTGCAAAATATCAATACCTAATCGATTATAATCGTGGTTCAGTTGAAAGATAGGAATAACTATTTTTGTCTTTTTCTTTTATCTGGTTGCAGTAAAGGAAGAAAGAATATCAAACCCATTTTTGTCACATTTTGTAACACCATCTTTATTGATTTGAAAGATGACGGATAATATATAAACACAAGTTTTGTGTTCGGGAGTTTTTTTTTGTGATCATAATTGAATAACGGAAAAAGATTAGTATTATGACTGAATTAAGGAAACGACGAGAGTCCGACGGTCAAGTTCTCGAGTCAGCTGAATCGGACCATGTAAGTTCGCCCTGTTTATGGGGCGATTTAGTGTATCTTCCTTCCCCCAATGTAATAATTGTAGAATTGCTCGATTTATTCGACGTTCGATGTCATAAACATCTGCGGTTTGCCTGTTAAGACATTTTCATTATGTGTTATTAGATCTATCTCAATTATTGAGCTAAATATAATTATTAGAGTTCATAATTTTTCTATATGATTCCAGGCTTATACCACTGAATTAGCCTGACTAATTGGATTTAGATACTCACTCCGAATTGCCAACTATTGTAGTAAAAGATTATGCTATAACGATTTTATAAATTTTTAGTGAAAAGAATTGTTAATATATATTTCTGATATATTATTGTAGATTGATAGTGAAGATGATAAAATCAGGGCTGCAGTGGACTTGTCTGGCAAGATACCAACAGGTACTGACAAAGCCCCTGGAGTTCTCGAATGGCTAGTTAAAGATCTACCTGATCGATGGAGAAACTGGGCAGTGAGAGCCATTTTCAGCCTCATAATGATTGTCTTCTTCTTCTTAGTCATTTATAGTGGACCTCTGGCGCTAATGATGACTGTAAATGCATTTTCGATGTACTTGCTAAGGGTGCTTTCTATTTGAAATTGCTGTTTTAGACGCTTGTGGTACAAGTTAAGTGTTTCCAAGAGATAATCAACATTGGATATGCAGTTTATCGTATACATGGGCTTCCATGGTTTAGATCACTCTCATGGTACTTTTTACTTACTTCAAATTATTTTTTCTATGGGGAGAGTTTGGTTGACTACTTTGGAGTTGTCATCAACCGAACAGTGAGTAAATTCTAAATACTTATTTGATTTGGTTAAACATAGTTATTGTATTTGAATTCGTTAAGGGATTTTGGTTTGCTTTTGGAAAGTTGTTTTTGCAACGAAAGTAGTTCATACCTGAAGGAAAACTTTATTTATTAAAAAATGTGCTAAAATCACTTTTTAAATAATTACCCTGAAACAGAGTAGTAATGGTTTTGTCTTTTCTCATAGTTCGAGTATGTATGAACAAACACAACTGGTTTATTTTTTTTAGGAAGGATTGCGCTTTTTGGTAGCTTACCATCGGTTCTTCTCATTTAGCCTATATTGTGTTGGCTTCGTCTGGTTTGTACTTTCCCTGGTAAAAAAATACTACATGAAGCAGTTTTCCCTGTTCGCCTGGACCCATGTTGCGCTGCTCATTGTGGTCACTCAGTCTTATCTGATCATCAAGAACATTTTCGAAGGGCTGATTTGGTTCATAGTGCCCGTGTCTATGATAATTTGCAATGATATCATGGCATATGTGTTTGGGTTTTTCTTTGGCAAAACGCCGCTGATACAATTATCGCCCAAAAAAACGTGGGAAGGATTTATTGGGGGCGGCATCTCTACTGTGGTTTTTGGATTAGGGGTAAGTAATAAGGCGTAGTTTACTAGTCTGAGTGCCTCAGGATTTGAGCACTAACACTTTTAGTTTCAAGAAACATTGTTAATTTAAAACCAGAACATTTACACCATATTTAATTGTTAGACTGTGCCAAAAACATTGACTATAAAAAATATCCTGAATCTTGAGATTAATGGGAAGAGTCGTCGTCGTCATTTGTATTTTTAATTTTTTGGTACTGACCTCATTATTGGGTCACAACAGTTAAGCAATGTAGGTAAAAATATTTATCTGAATATATTTTTTTAGAAAATTGAATTCTCTATAAAAAGGCTCTGATTTTTGGCCGTTTCGATGAAATCAAGCAGTCAGTATGTTTGATTAAAAATTTTCCTTGTGAAATTTTGTAAATAACATAGTATTAAATATACAAAAACAAAACAATACTGATTTTTAAAAGGCTCTTAATATTTGGTCACCACTGAACAGTGATCCAACATTGAAAGTTTTCAGGAATGCCAACTATTTTTCGATCAATAAAAAATAAACTTTTAATTTTAATTATTTAATTATAAAAAATTATATATTTCTTATGAAATCTGTCTTATAAAAATACTTAAAATGACGTGTGTCAAAAAAGATTGGGTTGAAAAAGAACAACGATTTTATTTTTGCTTTAGGTTTAACTTTGAATAACTTTTTAGTATATTACTTTATTAAAAAATGTTTTTTTTTAAGTATTAAATTCCCTTTAAAAATCGGTCACAAATCTCCAAAATAAAAACGTTAATAATACTCAATCAGGGATTTGTTATTTTTTTTATTCAATTTTCTAGTAAAACTAAAGTAAATATTTTCACCTTAACCTCAAAAAAAGTCATTCGGAATGATTTTATCCTTATATTTTTCATTTAACAAAAATGGTCTCAATCTATTTCTTATAATTAATGTAACTCGGCTACGAGTTTACAATTTTATTATCAACGCCCATGTTTACCGATCTAGCAACAAGGGCTAAGCAATTGACCTGACCGCAGTTTTTATCCGGTTAGATATCATATGTGATGTGCCAGTACCCCTACTTTGTTTGCCCGATTGAATATAGCGAAACTCTAGGGAGAATGACAATGGAATGCGAACCCGGCGTTTTGTTCAGACTGCAGTTGTACACTCTACCAAGCTGGCTTGATTGGTTAAAAATTGTAAGAGATTGACACATCGCCTTATAAAAAACTTATGACCTATATTGTAGTTGGGGATGTCCAACACCGTCTATCTCTATCCATTCATGCTACATTCACTCGCTTTGTCTCTCTTCAGCAGCGTTATTGGTCCCTTTGGTGGCTTCTTTGCTTCGGGTTTCAAGAGAGCTTTCAAAATTAAAGTGAGACCAATTCGTTTGTGAAAGAACCCGAATAATATTTTTCACCCTTAGGATTTTGGGGACGTCATTCCGGGTCATGGCGGCATCATGGATAGGTTTGATTGCCAATTCCTAATGGCAACGTTCGTCAATGTTTACATTAGTAGTTTCATACAGACCGATAGTCCGCAGAAACTTCTTTCGCAGGTGCTTTATTTAAAGCCAGAGCAGCAGCTGCAGCTGTTTCACATGTTGAAGGAATCTCTCGAGAATCGCGATATTTTGCAGGTTAATAATTAGTTTTGTTTGTTTTATAGGTTTTCGTTATATGTTTTAAATTATATTTTATATTTATTTTGTGCCATTTATGTTTTACGTGGTTGTTGTATTTTACGGAAAGATATATATGTAGGTGTATGCAGAAGTTTTTTGCTTGGTTCTTTTTTATAAGATCTTGCCCAGTTCTTATTTTTGTTGGTGTGATATTCGAATATTACTAGTATTGGAATTTTTTTAAGGGAACAATGTAAGTGTTACATTTTTGGGGATTAAGTCACTTTTCTTCTCTATTTTTTGGGTGTTGATTAATTTTTTTTTAACTTGCCAGTGTAGAGAAAAAAGAAACTAAGATTGGTATTATTGTTTTATTTGGTACTTAATTATGCAATTTTTGTTACCACTAGTTTTAGCATTCATTATATTGTTAAACTAAAAGTAATACTTGGGTAACTAATCTTATGGTAAAAAATTCTAAACTGGATTTTCTGCTAATAATATTTATTTTCGGAAGTTTTGTTAATTTTTCTATGGTGGTTTTTTAATTTTTTGTTTCAATAAAAACTGCTACCACACAGGAAAGGCTTGATCAATAATTTTCTGTTAAAACTGATTTCAAATATGACGTCAGAGTATTGGAATACATTCCGTGTTTATTTATTTTGGTTTAGAAGTTTTGGAATGTGCTTTATCTAAAAAAAAAGTGTGTAGGTTACATAATTATTAATTGCTCTTGGTTCTAGCTGTGTTATTATTTACTTGCAGTGTTACAATTGTATTATTTATTATTTTCCAAAGTTAGTGTGTGGTGATATTTTAGTAGTTTGTTTAACCAGTGAGAGTATAGGTGCAAGACCATATTTTATGAACAGCTAAAGAATAAGTTAATGTTTCTAGGTAACTTAAATGTTAATAAGAATAGTAATTACCATTTTTTAACCTTTTATTAAGTGTTTTAAACCTAATAAAAAAGAAAACTTCCTCCAAACGAAACTAAACCGACACTCCTTTTGTGTTGTATGTATTTTCTATGGATTTGCGGCAGACCAGTTAGAAAACTAATCCAAATCCTATTTGTGAATGTAGTTCTAATTCAACGTTAATAATTAATCTGTTAGGTGACCAAAGAGTGAATGAATATCTTGATGCTTCATACTTCTTTCATTTTTCTTGTTAGTTGTTATTCAAACTAGTTTACCATGTTGTGGTTATGGAAAAAGTAAACCAACTTATACAGTTGCATTTATTGTGAAATGTTTAGGATATCCAGAAGACTTATTATTATAAACATGTGTTGTAGGTAAATTTCTCCTGTATTTATAGTCGGTGTGTGCAATAAAATATTTTACTGATAAATAAATTTATTGTAGTAAATAAAAGTCATCCCAATAAGTAATTAAATCCTTTAATTCTATCGTAAACAAAATATAATATTTACCAAAGTCTGTCTACCTAAGGGGTGAAAACAATTAATAAATTAAATAATTTTCTATACAAATTAAATCCTTAGTACACGTTTAATCGCAACAAGAATAATCTACAATTTTTACAAAATCAATTTTACATATGAGATAAACTATACACAGTCAATGCTTGCATTTACTAAAAGGACCAAAGACGAATCACAGCAAATGGGCGTTTGTCTCACATACCTCGAATACACAGGTCATAAATCATTTTGACGACGTTTCATCAAAATTCATTTTTCATCCTCGAGCCAATGAATCTGCCCTGTTGCCGGTTATTTGATCGCACTTCTGACGCATGCACGTCTTGGCCTTGCCTTGTTACTTGCGAGGACATAATTGGATAGGTATTTCTGATGATCACAGGTTAGAATTTTTCAACTTTTTCAACTATATATTCGAAGTGGATATATATATGGACATTTTTCTCAAATTCAATAGGGGTTTTCAAGAAAACATTTTTTTTAAATTAAATTAATCTCCAAACTGCATATTATTTTTATTTAATTTTCCTATTTAAATAAGTTAAGTTCATAACAGTTATTTAAATTTAAAATGTTTTTATTATCAACAAGAAAGCAGATTTAATCAAAAATTATTACTGGTATAAAAAAATATACAGCATGCAATTTAAAATAAAAACGTTGCTCTTTTGTTTACTTAAAAATGAAAATCTATACGTCCTATTAAATTTTGATATTTTTATTACAAAAAAAAGTTATAATAGAGGTATAAAAATGAGCCATGCTCATGGAATTATTTAAGGTGGTTGAATCGTTAAATTGTGTATTTGCGCAGTCTCAAGTGGGTAACCTAGTTTGAACGTCAGGGCTGGGAATGCCCAACCATTTTGACACGTAATTAAGTGTTCGATATGGTGCACACGCAACAACTAGGAAACCAAAACGTGTCGCTGTAGAGGTCGCCTCCGCTGCCGTCGAGGGCTATGAGCCGTTTTTGAACGTACTTTTGCTCGCACCGCGAAGAGTAACCTTGGGGAAGCGTGCATAAACCGTTACAGTTTTGATCCCTGGAAAGGACACGATCATTTTCGTTTAAGGCGCACCTATCCGAGCCTACGAGAATCAGTATACCAACTCTTCAAATATTTTGGTCCTATGAGCAGGGCGGAAGCGATGACATCGTATTTGGTAGATTGAATTCATAATGCAGATTGTTGACTTACTTACAAGAGGGATCTTTAATAACTATTTCTGTATTATTGCAATTGGGGAAAAACGCATTTGTGTTGAAGATAATTTTAAATAATTAGGTCAGGATTAAACTTTGTTTTGGCCCAGTGTACCTAGTTTTCTAGAGTTGTAAATAAATCACTCGCTGAAGTTTGAATACCACACTATACTGACAGAAAAAATGATCTTCACTGAAGTAGTTTGGTCCTACTGATCCTCGTAGAGTCATATAAAGTCGTCCACTGTGTTGAGTTATTCTCGCCGTAAATACTTACACGCAGGTTTCGCTCTTAACTAATTGGGTATAGCGGCTATCGACTTCCGGCATGTTGACCACGTACATCCAATTGCCTTTGCTGTTTAGAGCCGCCCTCGGCATGATGAAGTTTGACCTGCTTCTGCACAGCGTCTGACCGGTCACTGTACTCTGCCTCTTATTTCTGGCAAGAGACAGGGACGTCGAGTTTAGATTTGTATTGAGCGAGAATCTTCTTCTTCGTCGCAACGATCTTTTGCCTCTCTCGTTTCTGCAGACAGATGATTCAATTATGACGAATATTTACTGGTGTGACTGTTAGACAATGTTCCGTAATCCAGATAGTACAGGGTCGTCAAAATGACGTCATTACCTAGCCACCAAATGATGAAAATGACTTTATATATGACGTCGCAGGACGTGAATTTGACCTACCAATGTCTAGGACGAATTTAACCGACGTCTTTTTTTACTTCAATTAGTGTCGTCAATTTTTGTCATTTAAGTGAAATTTTTTTGACGTCGACTTAAAGCCAGATTTTGTTCTTTACTCTCCAAAATATGACGATAATTTTTTTTTGCATGAGGAAAATCGAAACTAAATCACACAGAAGCTGCCGCTTTAAGTTACATAGAATGTCTTTTGCGGTTGCGCAAAATGGAGAATTATAGGTAAGGTGAGCCTTCCTTTTAAAAAAATTACTAATGAAAGTCTAATATACGGTCTCTTCTTTTTGCGTTTTTCACGAATAAGACCATCCCTTTCTTTTGACATCAATTTGACGTGTTTTTCGGACCACTAACGAGTAGCGACAACTTATGACTCGAAAATTACGAGCCTCTGCTACCTGGAAAAGTTCATGTGACTCACGTGTTGCATAATATACTATTGTTGGCAGAAAATCGGTGTCCACCTTTCTCTAGATATTAGACTACTTCCTAATTTTATTTTAATAAAAATTTTGACATTTGTAGCTTAGCATTCTGGCAGTATCAAGATTAGGACCGTCAGTTTTAAGCTTAATAATTAATTATCTTTTTAAAGTTGAATAGTAAGTGTGTGAGCCAGGAATGTTTTTTGTTAAAAATATTAATTCTAATTTTGATATTTCTAAATTAAAAACGCATATTTTTTTTATAAAAATAATAATAATAAATTAGGCTTGCTCTACAAATTGTAATAATCTTTTCTATTTTTTACTTACTCTAGCAATCCGATATTTTTACAAATTTCCACAATTAATGACACTTGAAGCATAAGAGTACATATAATTTTTTTAAATAATTTTTATTTCCAAGGCTATTCCATAAACATCACTTAGCTTTATAAAACATAAAATGAAAGCCGCTAGGCTTTTTTATTCAATAAGCACCCCACATAGAATGTTGCCGTCTTCTAATTGAGTCCTACCTTTTCCAAAGCTCGTTGATGGGACTGTAAGCAGTTGTCTGTGAGGGGAAAACCGGCGGCTGGTATGGTACGGTACTGTAGTGATTTTTCGTACCTTGCGGAAGAGGAAAATTGCCCGTGTATTTGTAAGTGAGGAACGTCCCGCCATCTTTACCCGACTGGTCGTTGAAGCCCAACGTGAAATTAGTTGGCGGGAACACTTTGGGCGGAATATAGAATCCTCCTGAAATAATCGCTAGTGACCTATTCGATACAACTAGCAAATGTGGGGCGGTTCTGAGGTTATTTTAAAGGAAAAGTTCCTTCCTTTTAAAGTTTAATTATTTTTTCTTTATACTCAACAAAACTGAGTCGATGAGGTTATTTATATCAAAACAGCGATAATAGTGTAAATTCTCATTATAAAACTCAAAAAACATCGGACTCCCAAACTGTGAAAAATACACTTCTTGTGTGCTGGAATGTAATGTATAATTAAAACTGTCGGTAGTTCTCAAAATAAATCCTAAATTAACGCAATCCTGAACTACGTTAACACGTTCAAATTGTACATTATAAAAGGAAATTTGAAGCGGAAAAAATAAACACGCATGCGCGGTCATTTGAAATATCATTTTCAATTTATAACAGGCGGCATTCAACAACCAAGATGGCTGCTGACAGATGGTCAATTTGACAAATATTTTTACGTCAGTAATTTCTTAAAATATGCTCAGATCTCATTAAATGTTCCAAAATGGCCGCTGGCGCGGACAGATGGTTAATTTGACAATTATTTTTAACTCACTATTTTCTTAAAATATGCTCATCTCATTAAATGTCCCAAGTTCCGGTATAATGACTTAATTGCGTGGCAATCTTGTTTTAAAAAAATAGTGCAAAGTGTGTGAATTTGGAAAATTGGAACGCTTATTTCCCTCCAAAAGATCAATAATTATGTGAGTATTTTTGCGATTTTTGATATCTTTTCGGTGATTTAAAGATAATTTGTGTCCGTGCCCTTTAAATTTAATGTTGTAGTGTGTATCTTCTAAACGATCAAGTGTCCCTGGACCTTTAGGATAGGAACTTTTTCTCTTAAAATAACCTCTAGAATCATCCCCCAATAAGTCACGTCGTTTTTAAACTAGAGATTACCCTGTTCGGGGAACGTGTGCTGAGGTTTGGAAATGTAAATGGGTTCTGGATAATGGTATCCTTCGTCGTTGTTGACGTGATTCGGGATGTATTGCGGTGACCCGTAGATGGTCGGCGGAGGTGGATAGTAATAGGCGGTGAATTCGTCTTTGGCCTCGTCTATTATCAGACTTTGGTGGTTAAACTTCCATTTTTGGACTAGATGATGTATCAAGTGACTAAAAAGAGAAAAATAATCTTTACACCTTGGCGACTGACGTTCATATGCTAAATTAACTATATTTTGGTAACGTCAAAGCTCGATTACATTTTTTTGTATCGGAGTAATCGGAGAAAAAAAAAGTTGAAGTCTCAAAACTTTCCAGTTCTAGTTAGCTTACTCCATAGTAATCTTTCTGCGATTATCTAAGATTTCCAAACTAGTCGCCGAGTACGCTCTCTGGTGAAGAATATGAGTACCACACGCGGATTTGTTGTCATTTGGTGGCGCTGCTAAATCCAAACAAACGTGGCCGCTTTACTTGCCAATTTAACTTTTACATGTTATCTTGGACCTTTCACCAGCTGCATAAGCGAAAATAAAGCATTATTATTAGTGTTTTTCGTATTTTTATGCAGGATGTTTTCTAATTGAATGTCAATCGTTAAGCGGTCGATTTTTGGGTCCATTTTAAAAAGAAAATTTCATATGTCTACAGTGTGGTACAGATTTCTAAAAATTGATGGCAGTGCGTCCAAAGCTAGGCGATTATATCAATTAAATTTATAAAGTCATAGGTGAACATTTTCATTTCATAGAATTTGACAAAGACATGATATTGTCAAGTGAATATATATAATTCCGTGAAAATCTGAACTTTTAGTTCTTAATTTTTTTTTATTTATAGAATTTCGATTTAAATAGGTACTTTGAGGGTAAATAATCATTTAAAAGGGGCCCATCGGACTGTAAAAACTCCAGAAATTGAAGAAGCAGTTTTAAATTATATAGATGAAAATCGTGAACTTGGTACTAGAAAAATTGTAAATAATCTGAATATCTCGCAAGTCTTGGCTAGGAAAATTTTGTACGATTTTCTATTGCACACATATATCAATGTTTGACCAAGAAATACAATTTACAGATGAAACTAATTTTTCTGTAAATATTTGCGCTGGAATTACTGGAAATTACTTAATTGTACTAATTGATTTAACTTGGTTAGTTAAAATGGATTTATTTTTCTTTTCAAAAATGAAAAAACTTGAAAAAATGTATTTTTAATTGCCTAATTTAAAAAAAAAAAAGTAGTGGCGTACAATGATTTTTCCTTACTATCAATTAAATTATACTCTGTCACGCTGCTGGAATTAATACTTTTGAGCTGTGAAGAAACCAACAGGTGATTGGCGAAACGTCAGCATTTCTACCCTAAAAAGTAGACAAAAACGATGGGGAAAACGAACACATTTTACTTGAGTCATTTAAGATGGATGGATGGATGGATTAACGTTTTTTTCAATGCTATAATAGTACCCAAATAAACTTCAATAAAAATATACTTTTTGACCGCACCTCGCATACAATAGCAATAGTAGGAATAATAATTTTTTTAACACAAAATCATGTGTACATTTTGCTCAACAAGTAGTTTTTACTGTTAAAGACGTACCCATAAAACGCTTTAGGAACTGGACGGAGAAACCTTAATGTAAATTGCGCGTTGCACGTTTTTTAAACAATATCTAGAACTTTTTTTCAAAGAAACTTCCACTTTTATTGTAATTACGCCAATAGGATGATTGGCGAGACGTCAGCAAGTTTGATTTTGATGAATATTAAGTACTATAACATACTAATAAATATTTAAAATTATTTCATTCTTCAAACAACATACGATGGTGGAGTGAAAAGTTTTCGGCGTGACCAAGAGATGAAGCCGCTATTTCTACTTTTGGAGCGACGTCCTACAGTACCATTCCTACCGAGCTTGTATGTGACCATATTGCGCGAGGTGCTTCCGTTGTTTTCAACGCAAATTAAACGACCCCAGAAAGAAATTTTGTTTCATCACGATAACGCACCAGCGCCTTCGTCGATTGTTGCCATGTCCAAAATCAACAAATTGAAGTTTGAATTGATGCCGCAACCTCCCTACCCTCCAGACCTAGCTTCCAGCGACTATTACCTGTTTCCTAACCTTAAAAATGACTTGGCGGTAAAAGATTTAAAAGTAACGAAGAAGTTGTCGAAGCTGTAAATCCGTATTTTGAGGAACTTGACGAATTTACGTTTAAAACTGGTATAACCAAATTTGAACACCGTTATGAGAGGTGTATCGGTGTTGATGGAGATTATGTTTTTGAAAAATAAAGTAAAAAAAAGAACATCGTTTTTCTTGGTCAGGCCGGAAACTGAGACTGGTGCTTTTCTCAATGCAATCTGTGGACAGTAGTGATTCAACCACTACCCCTCACACACGCCATTAAGAAGTGGGATGGAAAATGTGTTGCCGCTTACCTAGGATAATGATCCGGATTCTCGCAGTAGGTAAATCCGGGCCTGGCGCAGGGCGGGGTTTTTCCGGGGGGCGCGGGGACGTACGAACACGGCGCCCTGCCGTATTCGTAGGAGCACATGCACCGGCAGTACTCTACGACGTGGACGAACAACAAAATCCGCAGCTGAAAAAGCGATGCATATTTTAACGATTGATTTCAACACAACACAAAAGGCAGCATCGCTCGCAAATTGGTGCAATTGCATCGTCGGTTACCCAATCCAATTATTTATTACATTTTAAGGCAAAAACTAATTTTATTGGCCGCACGATCTCGCGGCACAAACGACGGTGAAAACTGATTGGTATTCGCGTCACACCGCTTTGAAAATAAAAATAAGTCCACTCTCTTTATGTGTCAGCCAGCGCGTTTACATTTTAGAAATCCGCCTAGTGCATCTTTTTGTTTTGAAATAAATCCTTTAGGTCGTTAAGCATGTTTCCGGATTCGATTAAAGAGACGACGCATAAATCATATCCTTTTTTTGTTCTTATAGAGGGTGGGGCAAGGAGGCCCGACTCAAAAATTCAAAAAAATTAACAGGATGATTGTCGAAACGTCAGCAAGTTCGACTCAGCAAAAACCGACGCGGGAAGAATCCAGAAGTTTTTTTAAAAAATATTACAGTAGCCTGTGGAAGTTTCTTTGAAAAATTAACAAAACAAAATAGAAAAACCGTCCTATCCTACGCTTCGGTAATTTTTAGGGTAAATAGAATATTAAAAAATAAAGTCACTGCTGGCTACAGCATTAGACCACCATTTTTTACAGATAGGGAAAAATTCATTACCCAATTTGTTTCAAAAGTTATGAGAGAATGGTACAATAAATAAGGATTGTTAGGATGAGTGACTTTTTAAACACTCTAAGTAAAAAGCAAAAGGAGTCCAAGATTTAAAAAAAATTGTTCCCAAACTGTGTTCCTTTATGCGCATTTTGTGAATGACTTTTATAATGACATTTATAAAAATAAACGGCCATATTATAGCTAGAAATGAGCGGAGTTTTGTTGCGCACGAGTTAATGTTTGTAACTTGTAGCTCAGATCTAATAAATTTGATTTGATTTGAAAAACCACAATCTAGTAGTACTAACTGCATACGTATCGAAAAATTTAGAAAAACCGAAATCCCACGTGATGATTTGTTTAAATTTATAAATAGCCCTCCCAATGTGGCGACCGTTTTTTTCCTAAAGGATTGGATATGTAATTCCAACGATTTTTATTACGCGATAAATTCATGTCTGCTGTCAGTATATATCTCTATCAAACGTCGGGAATTGTGACCTACGAGGACACACATTCACCTAGTTTATTGTTTATATCGCGCCTATAGTGATCTAAATAAATAGGCCCGATATTAATAACGATAATATGATTTGCCGCCTCCCACTATACCCTAAGCTGACAGGCTTAAGGATGTGATTTTTTCAACGTTCTTCGTAAGGTGACAAGTTGAAAAATTACAAGTTGTAACTATCGCGTCGTTATAACTGGGCGTGCCCGCACCTGTTTTTTTATTTTGGTATAGCGATTCTTTTGAGAAGGGTTCCTTTTAACAAAACTTTATTTCACCGGATCGCTGTTTCAAAAATGACCCCAATATTTTTGCAATACATTTATACACTATTTCAGAAAAGTGTAGAGTAATAAAATTTCAGTTGCGCTTAATTTCGGTATCCGCCATAGGCGTAGGTACACTTGGTGCAGTAACATTATTTATTATCCATATTTTAAATCCGCTACTAGTAAATAGGGCCTATTGTTTAACACTTCAGTGTCAAAAGTTATGTGAAAAGACTCTCAAACAGGGAAGCTTCCATTTAAAATGATGATTACATGATTTTATAAAACACTTACTGTACCAGAAACTGTCCACAGTTTTAAATTATTCCGGGAGCAGGTGAAGTAGATTGTCCTTAAAAATGTCCAGAAAAGTAAAAACTCCCCGATGAAGACATGAAAAAAGGAAGTACCAACCTTAGGAAGCTTTTATGCGTCACTTTAAAAACGATGGACTTTATGGAAAACCATAACCGCAAAGCATGTTTACAGTGAAAGGATTTGTAGCAAGACATAAACAACTTTAAGCCACTGTTCGATTGTCACTTGTCAAAATTCATTTTTTGAAATTTTATTTTTAACACAGTAAAAGTCAACATTACAAAAAAAAGTGTTTCAGAAATCTGTCACTAGGGGACAATTTACGTAGAACATGTCTAACTTGCAATTGATTTTTATTTAGGCTGTTATTGCAAAATAGAACAGATTGCCTTACTCAGAACCTCAAATCTTCAAAAATTGTTGCTCTTGTTTTTAGACAATAAGGGTTATCGTTTAGCCACAAATCGATTTTTATTCTCGGCTCGAATTTTATCTGTAGATGTGATTTTACCTAACAGGACTTAATGAAATTTGAAAAAGTCATTGTCACAATTCGTTAAAAATTAGTTTCTATTAAAAGTGCTTATTATCCAACTGCTACTGCGATGGCCTATCAGGAATATTTAAATACTGAATATCGCCATGCATTTTTGCTACGAAAGAGCAAATGGAAATGCAGATCAAGCACGACGGCTTTAATCGAGGCTTATCCTAATAGAAACGTTTCATCTGCTAAGACATTCATCAACATACGCACAAGACTTGGTCAAAGAGAATCATTCAAATCTGATAATATGAATAACGGCAGACGAAAGTATAAAAAAAGCGCTACAAAGAAGAAAGAACATTTCAAAATGTGGAGGCTGACACGTCAACGAGTACTTAGTGCTCAGGAAATAATTGCTTGCTCTACAGTTTGAGAAGTTTTGCATGAAAATGATCTTCGGCATTTTCATGTTCAAATAGTTCTGTATGAGGGTGATGAGCAGTTGAGAGTAATTTTATGCAATCAAATTTTAGAAATAATTCAAAATTACCCGCAATTCTTAAATGTCTTTTTGCTAAATGACGAGGCTGCATTCAGTCATGCATTGTAAATTTCCGAATTATACATCAGTGGAACATTGAAAACCTACATGCAAAAATTGAGGGAAAACATCAGCGCCGATTTTCTGATGAATTGTGATTATTGTTGTATACTGTTTAATTCCCGATTATTATTAATAATTTTTTATTTTCGACAATGTTAAATGTATTTATGTTACTTAAATTAAATATTTTATTGCATCGACTGTAAATTAGATGTGCGGGGTATTCGGACCGAGAATAAAAAAGCGTACCTTAACATATATGATTTTTTTTGTTTTAAAGGGCATTCGTAAGGGTGACTTTTTACACCACCTCAAGGTTGGTCGGAATGAGAGTTTCAGCGTTTGTAGGGATCGCTTTTTGATACCAAGGATTAAGGATTTACACAGATTAACGTAGACGCATTCACATTTAGAGGTATTGACTGTAAATAATAATAATTTTGCATAGGTACGCTTGTTGTGGTAGACGTGACAAGTAGAGCAGCAATAATAACACGCCTAATTAATCAATGCACTAATTTGGAACACAAAAACCGGTGCAAAATAATTGAAGGACACCAGAAGTGCGGGTGCGGGTCTGGCGAACCATTTCGACGTTTTTTTTTTCCAATTAAATCCGATCACTATTTAACTCGGTAAGTACGATACAATTTCTGCAAATATTTTTAGCAGACAAAAATATTAAGTGCCAAAAGTGCCTCTTGAACCAGTTTGTTGTTGTTTTGAATAAAAATAATGATTAATTTGAATAACTTAGGAGCGAAGCCGTCACCGAACTTATTCGAAATATAACGAATACGGAAATTATGTATTATTAGTCTTGCTTTAGCTAGAATTATCCAATAAAATGAGACGAGCACGGAAGTAACTTTTGCCCGATATTGATTTTTTTTCTTTTTCATCTAACCTATTTTATCGCATGCAAATTATTTTTCCAATTTTATCGGAATCAGTGACAATAGTTTTAATACAACTCTCATATCTTTAAATTTATATAAAAAATTACAGGAAGTAGTTTGCAACTTTAAAATTTAAATAAGCTTCTGAGCATCATCTTAAAATTGTGTGGAATTTACTATTTTTCTTGTTTCGTCCTTATTTCAGGCAAATAAAATGTGCTCCTACTTTGTAAAGACCTTAGACCTCAGGCATTCAAAACAGTAACCAATACCTCTGGAGGTTACAATTCGTTTCTAATCAAAAATCCCTGTACTGAGATTCTGGATCTGTTGATTATGGAATATAGAATATAGAATTTTTAATGCAGATACTCGCCCAGCCAATTTAGGCACTTAAAAAATAAGACATTTCCTGCAGAAAATTTGCAAAATACGTCCGGGCTATCATGATCCCAACTACGCTGAGTGCTGGGACGGCAAAAACTTAAAAGCAACTTTTTTGCTAACTAATGTAAAGGCTGGTACCCCATCTTCAGAAGAGGAGAGCCAAAATAACAATAATATCCTAACCAGATGCGCAAAACTAGTACTTGTTATCGCAAAATACAAAATTTTCAATTTTCAATACAAAATAAAACAAGAAATTTTGAAAAAAAAAGAACACGACATAGGATTAGAAATAAAATTTACTGACGAGCAATAAGATCAGATTTTATATATATTTGACGTCTCAATTTTCATTTGAAAATCTAGTATTGGTTTTCATGAAAAATATATAGAAATATACAGGGTGCCTCCAAAAGTAGACGTCGATACCAAGATACTTTTTTAAGGTGATGAAAATGTCCACCATTATCTTCTTGAAAATATGCCAATCAGCTCAAAAAATATCTATATTTTGTATTTTTTGTATACACCTTTGATTTCAAATATCCCAGAGGAAAAAATGCAATGTGTGGAGATTTTGGTAAATATTCAACCAACCCAAATCTTTTAATCTATCGTCTAAAGGATATGCTATTGTAGACAAACCTAAAGTTTTTTTCGTCACGCCGCATCAATCGATGGAGAAACAATTAACATCTCTCGCACGTTATTCATTCTTCGTTTGCAGACGGATAGTGGTATCGAAAAAGTGGGTCAACGCACAAAATACTGAAAGTCACTTTCGTTGGTCGGGCGGTAAATGACGGGATTAACCAAATACCCAAAGTCATTGTCCATTGCAAAATAGTCGTGACTCTATGACGGCAGGAAATCCCGCAACAGTCTGCGTGTATCGTCATCGGATGATAAAAAAAAAGTCAATCGATTATAGAAACTATTTTAGTTAATCGTCTGCTGACGATTTCGATTTCACTTTCAATGTTACATTACAAAGCAAATAGATGTTGCACACTCAAAAGTGATTCGAGGACTTCGATAACAGTACGCTAGATACAACCTGAAATTTTAAATGCTTTCAGTCAGTTATCACTTTCGGTTTTACAAGAACTTTGCTTCATTTGAATATAATTGCCCGTAGATTCAGTAGTCATCACTTCCGGGTACTTTACACTGACAAAATGTTCTAGGGTATATGAGACAGCCTAATACTGACTCAATTTATGTTTGACGCTTTGCTTACTGTCTTATGACGTCGATTATTTGAACACATGTTTACTGCTGCTTTATAAATCGATCTCTCTAGAGACATTGAAAGGTAAAATGAAGTGCGTTCAATGTGTTTTGACCTATAATATTTAGCGATTAATAAGTATCCAATTACGCGTTCTTCATTAATAAATTAATGTAAAAGTAACTCACCCGCCCTGACACAATACCGAAGTCCATTTGCATTCATACCGTTGGAATGAAATTAGAGTGGATAGAAGTTAATTATTTTTTAATGGCGAACATACAATGTTGTTTCGATAGTTGTTTCGACTCAAAGTATTCGATTTAATCTAATACCAGTTACATACTTATCATTTCGTTGTAATTTTCTGTTCCTTTCTTAATTAAAATCTGTGACTACCTGTTCCGTTGCTTACTTTATTTATAAAATTACTTGACAAAATACATATGAATAAATAAAATGTAGTTTTCTGTCATTCTATTTATTTTTTGCATTTTAGGTTATGCTTTTTTTGCAAAATTAAGGAACGAAATTGCAACAATTACTGTTAACTTCCAAAAAATTTAAATTTATTTTAGAAAAATTATGTGTATCTATTATGTATTTAACAGTAATGACACTCTTAAGGTATCTTCATATACTAAAGATGTTTTCCCTACTCAATGAATCTTCACCCTAAAAGTAAATTAGACGACATCAAGGGCATTTCATTGCGGAAACACGGAATCCGAGTTGCAACATACGGAAGCTACAGCTACAAACGCAAACAAAATCTTAAGTTTTTAAGCTGTATATATAAAAAAAAATTAAATAATTATTTTCGTAAGATACAAGAGACAATAAATTGAGTTTTTTCATTTTATGGCAAATTTTGTAAAACACGAAAGAAATACTGTGGAAATTTTCAAGAATTAAAAAAAGGATGATTGATTAATTAATGGCACGTTTATGGCAAATAACGCACATCGTTGCAGTTGAATGGCTTTATTAATTCAGCGCTAATTTCATACCTCTGATGTGCAGTCTTTCTTTTGAAGAACATTTTTCTCCGTTTATCAGCTGAAAAACAGCGTTTTTTTTATCTACGCCACTGACAGAATAATTTTTTGCGTAACTTTTATCAACAGTCCGGAAAAGCGCATCATTTTATGCAATGAAAATAATTTTAATGTATAAGCAGTTGGAAATGTGAAACAAATACTTAATTTCATAATGCCATTGTCCTCTTTTTCTTTTTTCTGTCGAAGGAAAATTTTCACAATACGCCAATGGGCGAATTACGCGACTTTTTATAACTTTCATATCTGACATGTTTTCTTAAGTTTTCTCATAACTTTTGCAAAATATAATCAAAAATATCAAAGAATTTTCGGAGGATTTCTTAATTGTTTATTTTCACCCTTATACTAATTTTTAAATTTTGTTTGTTTCCATTTTTTTCAAATATAATTTATTGGGCTAATTGATCTGAAAAGTTTATATATGTACCCCATCAAAATTAGAAAGGCATTAAAATTATTCAGATAAAAAATAATATTATTTTAAATTGTTTATAAAGTAACACAAGTAACAAGTCTAAGAATTTCTACAGGCTGCTGTAATGCTTTTTACAAAACTTCTAGATTCCACCTCCTGCGTCGGTTTTTGCTGAGTCGAACTTTCTGACGTTTCGCCAATCCTTCTGTTGACTTCTTCAGAGCTTGACTGAAACTGGCCAGTCAGCAAGTTCGACTCAGCAAAAACCATGGCAGGAGGAATTCAGAAATTTTGTAAAAAGTAAGTCTAAGAATATACTTTTCAAAATGCTTTTTTTGTTAAAGCAATTTTATTTCTAAATTTTAAACATTTGTTTCTCATCAAAAGTTCTGATACTTAATACTTAAATATAATATATGCAAATGTATTGTAAAAATTGATATATGTGCAAAATTAGAAAAAAAAAAAGTAAAAAAATTAATTGTTTATAAATTAACATAAAACTTTTTGGTAATTAATAACATTTAACAATTTTTGCGATTGTTTTTTTAGTAATACGTCATACATCCATTCAATTCCGATTCATCTTCTAAAAAGTAAGTTGGTCTCTATTATTGGATTAGATTAGACTAAAATATTGTACAAATAGATGGATTGTTAGATATTAATTTTTTAATTTAGTCTGTTCTGTATATTTTGAAGAGAGCTACACAAAAAAACAACTTCCGGAATTATTAAAAATAAAACATTTTAATAGCACAACAAAACAGACATGAAATCTTGAGATTATCCCCGTGTCATTGTATATTTAACCCGACTGAGATGATTTGGTCTGAGTTGAAAGCGCATATAAGAAGGAATAACACTGCACCAAAATTTAGTGATAGTACCATAAACGTAAAAAGTTGGTCTAACTGTGAAAAACGAGTAATAAAAGAAGAAAATATTTATCGAGAACGATTAGTGGCGGAGTTGATCATTGAACTAGGTGACTGATACTTTATTATTATTATATTAATATTAATGAAATATATATTAATAACATAACTATATTAATAATGATACTATGCTCGGCGAAAAAGATTGAAAACATACTTATATTCCGCTTGTTACTGCAGGTAGATAAATTTCTAGCACGGTCCTGGAATGGTTACCGGAAAGGGCTGCGGTTTTGGCGTAATAAACAGTAGACGAATTTAATCACGAGGCGGTTGTAAAAGCACTATATTTCTGGTCGAAATATATTTCATATTGTTTTTCTACTCCCGTCTGTTAGATACCTAATTGCCCATCGATCTAGCGTGCGGGAAGCGTCACTTTACCACGTCGGTTTCCTTTGCCACGGATCCGAACCACTTCGGACATTTCCGGGATTATACCGCACGGATTTGGGAGCAATCGGATGTTTTCGGAGATATTTCCCACGCCTTGAATTTTGACGTTTGTCAATTATCATGTCAGTGAATGTATTCGTGTTGTTTTATATTGCATATATACAGAAAATTTTCTGCATTTAAGTGCGCATATATTGGGATTTTTCGGTAGCATTTTTTAATAATAATATTTTAATAATATTAGCTTTACCGAATTTTAAATTTACTTATGATTTAGAGTCAAAATTAAATCGTTAAGAAATTAATTCGAAACAAGCCGTATTTAATTTTGATCACACCTCATATTATATCATTTAAATATTTATTAAAACTATTTTTAAAAGTTATTTCTTCAATGTCGGTTTTTAAAAGTGTTTAAGAATGTACAAATTACTTTTATATTTAGTGATAATTATTACACCCGATATATAAAAATGTATGATTCAAAATTCAAAGATAAACGTCAAAAACAAGAAATTTTATACTGGTAATAATAACTATTATGATTTATTATCACTATTATGGCCAACTTCTACAGAAATTCGTCCAGCATGCGACGCAGGAAAAATTCAGAAAATTTGTTGGAACCCCTGTATTTGACATTACTTTTTTAATGGGAATTAGGAAAAATCATACCTACCGCATTCCAAGACGCGTTCATCTTCGTTCGTTCGTTCTCGAATACCACCAAAACTTTGAACCAGCGAACCGGAAGGGCAAGGGTACCCTCGGTAGCGATCACGGATTCCGCGTTGGAAGGGAAACTATGCGAAAACAGTAGACCATTTCACTAGAGCGGCGAGTTAACAAAACTGTCGAATCGCGGAAGATACGCGAGACCGTCGACGAAGAAACGCAAGAAGAAATGAAGAGGGGGGCGCGTAAAACAGGTGCGCTATGTGATCGCCCGTAACCGTAACAATGGCCGTAAATTGAGCGCGGAACTCTTTTATAAGAAGCGGAGGAAACGAGCCATTTCGAATTTGTCGCGCCTTTTTATCAATGCCGCCTCGCGTACGTATTACTACGGCGTCGATTGTTTTTTTCTTTGCCCCCCCCCCCCCCAGGGCGGTCGTGGTTCGAAGAGTGTTTTAACAGGAAAGATTTTATTTTTTCGACATGTCTTCATCGCATTGGCTTTCGACGGACCCTCCCTAATAAAACTTTAACGATGTAATTATCGTATGACCAAAAACATAGCGCATTAACCGCAGACCTTTCGCATGACCGTGGTACAACCCATCCCAATGGATGTTTATTCTGCATTAAGTAGGTCTTGCGCCTGAGATTGACCGTAACGGATATTTGACAAAGCATTGATGCTGAGGTATTTTCGAATAAGTAGAAGCGTTTTTTTTAATATCATTATGTTCGTATATATTACAGAGGTATTTGACAGTGTTCCGAAAACTAGTCGAACCTAATGCCGATTTAGAAGACGAACTAGTTCCGTCTGTAAAATTCCTAGTTACCCACCGATTTAGCTTGCGAGAAGCGTCACTTTGTCACCACGTCAGTTTCGTTTCAAGCTAAGAGGAGATGAAACCAATATAAGAGTTGTTTGTAAGATGGGATTTAAGTACCCCTAAATAGACTAAAGGCAAGTTTATTTAAAGGATGGGTTGATTCCACTCAAAACTGTCAGACGAAAGCACCTTCAAATAAAGGAAAACGCATCACCATAATACACGCTGGGTCAGAAGACGGACTTGTCTTAAACTTCTTGCTGTTGTCTGCAAAGAATATTACGGATTCTAGCTTGGATTTTTATGAGGATACAAATTCCCAAGTTTTTGAAAGTTGGTTTCAAAACAATCTTTTACAAAATATTCCCAATAACGGTTTATTATCCTTGATAACGCAATAGCCTCATCAAGTTCAAAAATTGATATAGCGCAACTTTTGAAAGTCCTAAATTTATATGCAATTGTAAAACCGTATTAATGTGCATGTACGAAACGGAGAATGCGTATGCCAGTATAAGTGAGGAGGTGTGTAGGCCAGTTATGTGTGGCTGCGAGAGAGAATACCTATGCGTGAGTGCGTGCGTGTGCGCGTGGGATGGTGTGCGAGTGCCTGTTTTATTTTATTAATATAAAATTTTGTTTGTATATTCGTAGATACCCTCACAGCAAATAGATATCTGCGAATACTGGCCAACACCTTTGCAGAAATTCGAAGAAGTCCATTTATTTCAGCTAAACAGTAATTTTTTTTTAACAGGACGGAGCTCCTGCGCACAATTCTCAAATCATACGTCCATATTTAGACAACAATCGTCCTAATAATTGGATTGGCAGTTCTATAAGACGGCCGCCCAGGTCACCCGACTTCTCAGTACTCGATAACTTTTTATAAAACTACCTTCAAACACAAATTTATAAAAATCTGCAGAATACAATCGAAGATCTGCGAAATGCCGTCGAAAGGGAACTACCTAATGCATTACGCAAAACAAGAAAATCATGCCAATACTTCTCATGCTGGTTTGAGTAGTTCCTTTGGCTATAAATTTAGAGTTACGTTTAGAATTATTTTTTTTATAAAAAATATAATTTTCAAACTAATACAAATTTAAACTAGTTCTGCGAGATTAAAATAGAAAACACGCATAAAATACTTTGTGAATAAACTTTCTAAGTTGAAATAATAATTTATTTATAGATAATAATGAATAGTAATGAACTAAAACTAAATTAAATATATAAAATTATGGCGTAATATAGTTATTAAATAATATATTTAATAATAATAATAGTAACAATATTAATGATAATAATAATAATAATAATGATAATAATAATAACAACTTTGCATTTCATGGCCCATTATAAAAAGTCATGTTGAAATGTAGTATTGCATAGAGACCTAAATTAAAAACAAATGGTAAAGTGTTATGTATATTCTGAACGCCCTTAGCGGATGCAACACAATGACTTAAAATTATACAGGATGTCCCATTTAGTAGCGCAAAACTTTATGTCATAATTTCAAAAAAAAACGAAAAATACTCCGATTTTTTGTAAAAAAATTTCTATAAAAGTATTTTTATTTTTTCGAGAAGCGCAATGGGATAAGGAAATTCTGTTGATGGCATGTGTCGTTTCACAAAAACGTAGCACCATGACAAGTAAACCGCAAGCCTCTGGTTTTACTCATAACCAAGATATCCCGAATTTCGGACACACTGTACATAAACTACGAGTTCCACTAAGGGCAACAAGGTACGGTATTAGGGAAACAGATGATCCTAAAAATTTCAAAAAAAAATCGGACATGTTTGAATTTTTAAACCTGTTTTCTGCAATATGTTCTTATATATCGATTATATTTAGGGTCTCAAAAGTATTGTGGTATTCTGCTGGTGAGGATATGTGATCAGTGAAATCAGAATAAAAGTTGGAATATGCTGAAATTTGTGCAACAGCAATGTGGCACTCAAACAATTTGATTCGCATTTTTTCGAGCAAAATATTTTTTTGAGAAACGCGTTTTGTAGCACTTTGAAAATATACGACTTTGTCAAGCGTTTCAATTTGGCTTTAAAGAGATTTAGGTTAAGGTTTTTTTCATTTTCAGCACCCGCTTTAATATAATAATCCAATTAAATCTAATAAAGTATGACCTTTTAAATTCATCATAAAAAAGATTTTGGAGTTTGACAGAAGAAGGAATCTCTGCCTTCATTGATTGATTATTGACTTTCGAAAAAGGATACGAGGTTTTACAAAGTTTATTCTATGTGCGAAATTTTCTTCTAAGTGAAGTGAATTGCTTCGCGGTTAAATAAGATTGTCGACTGCTTCTAGACGCTTTTACCAGCCACCCTGTATAAAAAGAATTATGCAATTAAAATTACTTTTAACTACTTACTCCGACTCTGTAGGCAATTGTTGTAAAAATCATGTCGACTCGTAAACAGTATTAACGTTTCGCCATATCGTCGTATACCTACTATAATTGAATTTCTGTAATTTTATCTTTTACGACGACACGCGATGTCGTAGCCCGAAAGTAACTCCGATAGGGTTTTTATTTTGAAAACAGTGATAGTTTTACACCACAGTTATTTGGAAATTCGATAAAAACAAACTTAACGATGGAGCCAATAATAATTAGGCAAATTGATTTCTATAGATTCCATTGAAAGTGGCTACTTTTAATTATTTTAGGTAATTCTAACAGACTGCTACAAACAATTATATATAATTTAATTCGCCCTTATTGCGTTGATTATACGACATTTGCTCAGCACAATTATACATAACATTGATATAATTTTACGAATAGCACCGTTTATTGAAATTCTGTGATTGATCCAAAATTGCGTATACTTGATTTTAATTGATTTTCAACAAAATGTAACAAATATTTTCAAAAAACAGATGTCGTTTATTGGAGTATCAATATTATTTAATAAAATAAATATGCCTTTTAAGCACAATATTAATTTTACTATTACGATCGTAACGTATTTGTCAAATGACGAATTTAAAAAAATAACCAATTGATTTAATGGAATCAAAGAATCAATCAATAAAGATTCAAAGCGCATGAATTACTCATTTAAATGTAACATATAAGTTCGTAGAAGCATATAATTTTGTTAAAGGGTTATATTTATAGTTATCACGAGACATCACTATATTAGCAAACAATGAATAATACAAAATGCCAATTGAATTTTGTAGAAACATGCGAAATCTACCATCATGATAGTTTTTTTTTTTAAATTTCATGTTAATTATATTGTATTACTTGCAAAAACCGTCATTCTTTGAATTGCTTTTTAATTTTCAAACTTGAATCGAAAAAAAAAGTTTTAGTTGTTTAAGATTGTTTGCAACATAATGCGATTAAACGCTTGGCTCTACTTGCTACAAATAAAATTTATTGATGAAATGAATAATTTTGTTGGAAAAATCGGAATATCTTTAATAAAAGAACTAATAGTAGCGTATGTACTACCTTCTGTGTCATAGATAGGACAGCAAAACGAATATCAAACGTCAGAAGTACGCATAAATAGGTTGGTGCTGTTGCAACTATTTGTAGTACCTACCACCTTTGCTAATTACAATAAAAACACACAGAAAAACATATTATTATACATTCCAAAAATTTACAGGAAATGATAAACTCTCGTAGAATTTGTGAAAATAATTCGGCATTTAATTATATCTATTATTTCAAGGTGAGTAAAAATTTTATTAGTACTTCATTATTTTTCAGATTATTGTAAGGGTGATTTATTGAATTCCTATCTGGTACTATTAATAAGTGGGTATTTTATCACAGATACGAATTGTTGGTTAGTCGTAACTGCGACAAAATTCAATATTCCTTATCCCCAATCTATACTTTTAGGTCAATGTGCGTTTTAATTAAACGGAAACAAAATTTTGCTTATTATTCGTAAAAGAATAACGCAGAAAATATCCGTATCCATTTTTAATTACTTGTCTTTTCAAACGTGGTCTTGATTTTTTTCAGCGGAGATTAGCGGCGGAAATTGGGTTTTGTGCGTGTAATGGAAAACGTTGTTTCAATTTATCCCTAGTGTTTTAATATTCTTGTGTAATTTTTTTTGTTGTGTCGAAACAAAAAGAGAAGCGGTTCCCCATTGTTTTGCTGAAAAAAAATGTGTCTCTTAACTGCATAGTAAAAACAAAAAAATAATACAATTTTTATTATCATGTTAAAGTGGAACAAAGGTTTACGGGCAAGGTTGTTTATTATGCAAATAGTTTACGAAATATTTCCATTTAAACATCTTTTCCTTGCAAATAAACCAACTCTTACGTTTCAAGTGTTCGATCATTTTATAGCTATCCAATAAAAATGTTATACCTATCAATAATCCCGGTTTTTCAATATTGTTAAAAGGAATTTACGAGACGGACGAAATAATAAACTTTGACTTTTTGATACATCAGCAACGTTGTTAATTAACGTACCGTTACATATCTAAATTTTGACGCTTATGACATTAAATTTGTATTTATCTTATTATCCTTTGATATTTGTTTGATATTCAAAAACCGATATTTGTACATCTCTGGAAATAATAGTTCAATTAATTGTTACGCAAAATTTTACTACCAAATACTTTGATCGGTTTTAGTTGCAAAATGAAATTTTTAATAGAATTTTGCGGTACTTTGTCGAATTTGTTTTGTTCTCGCTTCACATATTCGAAACAATGCTGTTCAATATAAAAAAAAATAGGCATAAAATCCATTTCGAACATCCATAACGGCAAGGCTGTATCCTTGATCCGAGGTAGCGCTAGGCAAATACCATCAAGTTTGTTTTAATACCACGAAGCCCAACTTTACAATGCCCGATTGTCTTCATATTTTAAGTGGTTTCGAATCCAGTCATCGTAGTCATTCGTCACTTAACAAATAGTAAGTCTAATTTAGCAATAGCATATGCCCCTACGTGTCGCACGTGCAACCTATAGCTGTATAGGTTGTTTTTTAATGCAAGAGAGTAATAAAATGTAAATTTGTCATGACAAGGGTCATTAAACAGCTTAAATGTTGTATCGTAAAGCTAAGATAAATTGCAATGTGTTTTAATGTCTTTAAGACCTAGACACTTGGCAGATGGGCTGATAATTGAGATATTAATTATTCTAAAAAATTAAAAACTTAGATGGAAGTAAGAATAATATGAACATGTTTAAATTATAATTAATAATTAAATTGTAATTATGAAACAAAGAAAATATTATGTATTATTTTGTTCACACATTCAACTCGTTTTTCAGTATATATTTTGACAAAATACTGCCTAAAAAATGCCTCATCCAAGCTGAAAACTATCGAATTGACCAACTTCGCAAAAAGCACTTCGGCAACTTACGGACAAGCTTTGGTTTTCATAAAAGTCAAACAACCCAGGTACTGCTTTTTGCCACGGGCTCAGCAGATTTTTTTTTTTAAAGATATGCCGATTTGTATATGATTTATTATTAATTATAAATATAAATAAAATAAATATAATTAATACAGAGATTACTTTTCTTTTTTTTTCCTATTTTGTTTGGTATATAATACCTAACTAATTTACTTTAATGTTTATTTTTAGCTTGTTTGTACCTTGCATTTGTTTTTAAAATAAGGTATATATTGGACTTTTAGTGTAAAAATGGCTATGCTAAAGTTGACTTTGTCCAAGACTTTACTGACTAAAGGTTATGGATAAATTGTTGATCCACTTCATGTAATCCACAACTACCTAAGTTGCTCATAGGCTTAGATATTTAATAATTTTCAGAAAGTAGTAGTATTTGTAAGTAAATATAGTCTTAACAGTTTAAATGTTGTTTTGTTTTGTTTTCTACTATATTTCATTATTTTGGCAATAATTATTAGGACACGCTGACGAAATAAAAAATATGAATAAACATTATTTTGTATTTGTTTGTTTCATGGAGATCGTCAGTTTTTAAAGGAAGTAATAAATAAAATAACATAATTAACTTGTACAACAATACACACAATAATATGCACAAATATCTACATAGCAATAACTACGGTCAAGAAAAGCTATGCTCGCAGCTCCCCGAAACGTAACTATGACGCATATGGTGTGCGGTAAAAAACCCGGGTATATAGTATCAACGAGTACTGTATTGGGAAATGTTATTGACACTAATAATATCTATAAAAAGAAACTATTGAGGCGGGAGTATTTCCAAACGGGGAATTTGTGCTTAACTAATCGAGTTCTGTTTGTTTTGGCAATGCAATTTTGTAATGATCTGTTGGATTGTTTGTAAATCGATAGGGACAGAAAGTTGCCACAACACGAAAATACAATCTATTGCATAAAAGTCTTTGGTAATTAAGCTATCGAACTGAAGGTATTAAACGCATTAAACACTGAATATCACATTTCGGAAATGTCATCGTCGCATTTTGAGTTGATTAAAAACGAATTTCTCTAGTTTTTGAGATACTTGTTATCAGTTCTGTCAAAGAACCAAAATAAAAAAATAAATATGCACTTTATGGTAAACTTCTCCTTGGACTATACAAAATATTCGTGTTTTTTGTATATCTGAGCCAGTAGAGCTAGAAATCAGCACTGGGTTAAAAAAAATTGTCATGATTTAATGAAAACGAAGAAGCTTTGGTTTCGAGAGAAAAATCTTACTTGCGGCGTTGAATTTCAGCTGGGGCTGATGAAGCAATCTGTGAACTCTTGAAATGGAGATGGTAATTGTTTTGGGTACTTATCACGTGAATTTACCGAGCACGGAAAACTAACAACTGGTACTCAAAAAGGCAACTTGTTCAACTTTAATGGACGACACTGAACCTAACGCTTGATGTTCCTTTGTTTAGCTAGTGCAAAATTTTCTTGGTGATCATAAAGCAGAGAATTGTATAGAATAGGTGGAAACCATGCTTTAAAATTTTAATATTTTCGGTTGTAACACGGGTATAAAAGTTCACTCCACATCCACCTACATCGATTTCCAGAAGACTTATTGGTAATTGTAGCGTAGAATAGAAAACTATAGAAGATCGTTATCAACGACGATGGGATATCCACCTCATACTGCTGAAGCCTTCAGAGAGACTGCTCATTCGAGAAAGTGGTATAAAAGACAATTTTAAAGTAATAAGTGACTAATTGATGCAAATCTAGTTTTTGTAATAAATATAGTAACACAATTTTTAACCTGAGGACTGTTTTGTATTCTGAAAGTATCGTGAAGTGAGTTTCGTCAAAATTTCACCAAACTAACTAAACTATTTTTTAATACTTTAAAAGTTCGTTCATTTTAACCTTGCGTTGTGTTGAGTCATGTAGGTACCTCCAGAGAATACAGTGTCGGTAACATATCACGCAAGATTGCACAAGGGACAATCCGTATATATTCCTTGTATGAAATCGATTAATGAGGAAAAACGAGGAACTCGAAGATATTCAAATTTGGCGCGGTTGAAAAACTGGTCCAGCCAGCATCGGTGGCAGGGAAGGAGCGAATCGTGGGAACAGTGTCATCTGTCATCGAACTTTCTTCGGTTTTTATTTCTATCGGCGGCATGTATTATCGCAAGCAGTGAAGGTACTTGGTGCACATTTGTCGGGAACATGACTAAAACACTCGCCAGAACACAGTGAATATACATTTTTAGAAATTATGTGAATATTTGTGATAGAAATGGCATTTCTATGCCCAGTGCGTATCAGACGCGGCAAGAAAAAAAAGGGTGAGCTTTTTATGTGTATTTAATATTTAGGTCACTCAAAAATTGCAGTAATTGAATCGGTTTTAACCGTATTTTTATTTTAAGCGATTTCGAAGCTTATGAACCTGACAGTATTTTATGTTTGGAGTAAAAAAATCCTTTCGGTTATTTTTGACCTGTAACCTGTACCTAGATAGTTTTATTATTTACCTTGCTAAACATCAATTAAGTTGTCTAGCAACTTAACTGTTGCAAAGATCTAGTGGAAGACTATTTGCTAGCTAAGATAATGAGTAAGTGTGTTGTCATCCTGCGACCATGTTTTTCCACAAGTTTCCAGCGTTGATTTGGAAAAAGAACTGAGTAGAAGTAGCAATGGAGTCACGCCGGGCATGGGTAGGATTACCGGTTCCGCCAGCATTGAAACTCTCGTTCGAGTTGGAATAGAAAAGGAGCATGGGCTGTCTCCAGACAGTAAAATGGTTGTCCTTCACGACTTTACCCCCTGCGTGGACGACGAACTCGAAGTAAAGCGCGGACAAGTCAGTATTAACCATCTACTTCCGATTCGTTTATGTTTATTGCAAAAGTGTGTTTAGATCGTCAACATTTTATATCGAGAAAACGACTGGGTGTACGTGATAGCGCCTGACACAAGACAAGAGGGATTCATACCCTTTTCATATTGCACCCCCTACAATAACCATCTAGCAGAGATGGCGGTGAAAAAAAAATTGCCCCGCGATGCCCATCTCACATCAGGGAACAGTTCCGACACTAACCATGACTGCGACTTGCCGGGGGTGGATACTAGTGACTGTGATTCCTTAGGAAAGGCAAAACATGGTACTGGAGCAGCATCGCCGGTCAGCATCCAATCCGAACCAGACATGATTCCTTTCTCTAAAGACCCTTCTGGGAGATATATTGTTTTGTACACATTTATAGCAAGGGATGAAAATGATGTGTCTGTAGAGAGGGGAGAGTTTGTTACAGGTAAACTTAATGTTCCTTAGAGTGCTTATTACAAAGTTCTTTAACAACAATCAATATTTTTTGAAGTTTTGGTGCCTTTTTTATTTTAATCATTAGAAATGTTTTTCATTATTGTGTCAATAAAAATAGCCCATAATTATAATATGGGCGAAAGAGGCACTTGCTACAGTTTCTGGTACAAGCAATTTAACAAACTGGAGTTTTTTGATTATTATATTTTCGATTCTTATTTTATTAAGAAAGTGATACCACCCTTTTTAAGAATTGAACATTTAATTGTAACCTCAGAAGGATAGGCCACTGATTCCTCCATGGACAAATTAATTTATTGTCCTTTGACATTGTTGAAGAAAGCCATTGGGGTTAAAAGTATGGTGATTGTAAACGGTTTTCATGTTTACTCATATGTTTATTTACCCGAAGTGATAATGAAATGCTATACCATTCCAGGTGAACAAAAACAAAATCACCCACGCCTATAAAATTGTACATTTTTATTTGCTATTTTTTCCACAAAAATTAGTCAATGGAATTAACAGTTAAACATTTTCCATTTTAAAAATTATACAAATTGGTCTCTATTATAATTGCAGTTTTAAACAGAGAAGATCCAGATTGGTACTGGATTGTAAGAAGTGACGGGCAAGAAGGATTTATACCTTCCGGATTTGTTTATCCCGCTGATAACGTAATACAAGGTAAGAAATCCATAAGATGACAATTTATGCCCGAGTATGTACCTTTTTTTAAAAGGTCATTTGAACGGAACAAACCAGACGGGCGTAGGCACTTTTCCAAACCAGACCAACACTCACACTTTGACCGCCTCAAGTGGAGATGATCTCCGGTACCACGGTACAGAACTTGTAATGCTCTATGATTATAAAGCACAGGCGCCGGACGATCTTACTGTACGTAGAGGGGATTGGATTTATGCAGATCTCAACAACCAGACTGTAGATGGATGGCTCTGGGCCTACGCGCCCAAAACGAGGAAATATGGCTTTATTCCTAAAGCTTATGCCAGGCCTCCTGCCATGACTAGTTTATAACTGTCGCCATAATTATGATATTCTGGTTTTATATATATTTTTCATATTTTGTATAAAGTGTCTCCTAATATAGGATTTTTAAACAAATTTAGTCTAAGTGTCTCCTAATATAGGATTTTTAAACAAATTTAGTCTGTCATTTACTTGTTGCAAAAACCTCCAAATTTCCAGCACATTCAGCGCATACTTCTAAATTTCACCCACTAACCTGCACAGTCCACGCAACTCGTTATACCATATCAATTAACAAGACTTACGGATATTTTTTAAAGATCTTTTAGTAAAAATACTATATTTAAAGTGAAATCTGTCGAATTTACGAAGTTTCAGCGGTCGTATTGGTTGTTGAACGATGCTGAATTTTGTTGGTTGAAAACGAGATGTCAAATGACAGCGCATACGCATAATCAATATTTTTTTTCATGCTCGCTTCAAAAATTACTGTATTCATATTTCTACTAAAGACATAGAGGCCTTGCCTATGCCAATAAAACGGCAACTTGCGCAGCAACTATGAAAAGGTTTGTTGAGAAGGTCCATTCGAGATGCACATAAGCGAGATTTAAGATCTCACTTTTTAACCAATGTGCCTACATCTCATTAAATGTTCTAGAAAAATGAACTAAGTGATGGATATATGGTATGATGAATGAATGATCGCAGTAGTGTGGCCTAGTGTCTTGTAAATTGCATAAGACGATAATTTTTTGTTTTGGTCGAATAATCCTTGAACCTTGGCCAATTGCAGTAGAAGAAAAAGGATTAAGCTGACTTATTCAAGAAAAATATATGCCCTTAACGGTAGAATTCGTAATAATGACAAATACCGGCGACAGGGCATTAAATTTGCTTCGTTGGTTACCGCGCGTATGCTTGAAAAATATTAGAGACAATCCAGGATCTAAACTGGTGAATATGGTATAAATAGTTCCATGACAGAGTCTCATACCCTATCAAATTTACAGAAAAATAAAAGAGGTCGCGGTCAACACGGAGGTGATAAGCATGGAGCTGGAAATAAAGGATCAGGACAAAGACAAAACTATATGCGATTAGGTTATGAGACTGGGAATAATCCGTTCTATTTGCGGTTTTCCTACGAGCCTTACTACAAAGGACAGCAGTAAGTGTCTTAGTGTCTTCATAACAATCTTTAATTAACTATGAATTATTTTGTCAGTTTGAGACGGCAATATCCCCCGCTTACAATGTTTGATCTGCAGAAGATGATTGACTTGAACAGGATAGATACTTCTAAACCCATTGATCTAGTAGCACTGTTGAGAACTGGTCTTTATAGTATTAAACCTGATGAACATCAGTTTGGTGTCAACTTAACTGATGAAGGTGCCGATTTATTCCAGGCTAAAGTAAATATTGAAGTCCAATGGGCCAGCGAAACTGTAATTGCAGCAATTGAAAGAGCTGGCGGCGTTATAACCACAGCCTATTATGATCCACATAGTCTGTTCGCAATGATTAACACAAAAAAATTCTTTGAGAGAGGTACATAAACCATCTTATTTAAAGGAAAAACTTTGAAGGCACAAACTCTAGTCATTTATTGTACCAATTGCATTTTATACTTATTTTAGGTATTCCAATACCTCGGCGCATGATCCCACCCTCAGATGCTGTAGCATATTATGCAGATCCAGCTAAGAGAGGTTACTTAGCAGATCCTGACAAGATATCTGAGGAAAGATTGATTTTAGGACAGAAGTATGGTTATAATGTTCCGGAAATTGAGAAGGACCCAGATTATAGTATGCTTACCAAGAGGAAAGATCCAAGGCAAATATTTTATGGTCTGCATCCTGGCTGGGTTGTCAACTTGAAAGATCAAGTTATATTGAAACCAAAGGATGAAAAATTGCTACAATTCTACTTTAGTTAACTCTTTGTTTAGGAAAAATAGATTAAATAGATTCAACCCAAGGAGTTTAGTTTTATTTAACAAAAAATTACAAAAGTTAATTTGTTCCTACTGTGTGGAATTTGAAATCTTTAAAGATCCTGACATTCTGGTCTCTAAAAAAAAACAGTTACTGACAAAGAAATAAGAAATGTAAGGACATACGTCTTATTATTGTAGCAGATTTGATTTCGGCATAATACGGGACAAACACATAAAATGAAATGGTGAGCAGAAACATAATCACACAGGAAATGACAAATATGTACTCATTATGCTTCCTAAATTTGCAACAATTGCTGCCCCAAAATGTCCATGTTTCATTCATCTACAAAAGAATGTATTATAAAAAAATTAAATAAAAGCTATAAGAAACTTTACCAAATCTTCAATATCCATACAAACTCCAATTTTTTCATTTTCGTTACTAATTGCAAAGAAGTAATTTTGAAGGTTAACATAAGAGTTCATGCAATCTATACACAAATTTTCAGAAGTTGTGTTTGTCACGCAAGTATTGTAGTATTGGTAATATTGAGTAAAAAGTAAAGACTCATCAGATGTATTGTTTGTTTGACTGCCATTTATGGTTTTATAACACTCTAAAATCCAAATTTTCAATTATATTGGTATATGAAAAAGACGAAACACTAACTATAACATTTGGCATCACTCCAGAGGTCTAGGGCATTGTGATATAATGTTTGCACTATCTGAAGACGGTCTAAGTTTATAAAGTAATCGATGCAGTGACTGCCGTTTTCGATAGTCTAAAACTGTAAAATATTATCAAAATTACACATTTATATTTATTTACCTGTGACAAATTATTGTAAGCTGTTAGAATATTTATGTAGTGATCAATACAATGTTTGCAAAATGTTATAGGTCTAGAGTAATCTATAGAACACTTAAAGAATATCGAAACTTCATCTGAAAAGTTTTGTCTTGAATTAATACAAGTTTGTTGACTTGCCATTGTCATGCCACTAAAAAATTAACTAATGTACCTCACATATATCTTTAGTATTTTACTTACAATAGACTGATCAAAGTCATTGTTCCAAAGTAATGTCCTAACATGGCATGTTCGATACCAGGAAAACTATTAAAATTTAAAAATTTTCTATTTATGGGAAAAACCTTCCTAACACAGAATCATTGATGTCGATAGAATCGTCGCATTCAACGGATGTAGGAACGCGCTCTCGATACGTAGCGGTGGCGATTGGGAAAGTGTATGTAGAGGTTATGGTGCCTTATTTTATTCAGTGATTATGTGTAGTGCTGCTGATTTAACATGTGTTAATAAAGTGGAAACGTCTTTGTACTCTAGTACGTACTACATCAGAAATTACCTTATGGACATTTTAATTTAAAACGAAATGATGGAGCATAATTTGGCCAAATGGCTTTGGAATTAGCAGAATCAATTCGAATATTTGAGAATAATTAAAGTGATGGGTGTTCAATACCAAAAAATAAGAAGTACTACGACTGTAAGGAGTTATGAAGGGAACTTATTCTTAGAATATTTTTGAGGCCTACATTTGTAAACATTAAAAGAGGGTCTATTTTAGAATTCACCACATCTAGCATATTTCGGAGCAGTCTATTTAATTATTTCATTGAATTTTCTTATCGCCGCCGCCGCGAAATAAACGAGTAGTCGTCGGCTAGACTCGGCTAGGCTCGACTGACGGGGAAAACCACAAATGCTATAATGCGAATTTGTCCAAATCACCCGAGGCATCGGCGACGAAATTTATCTAAATAAAGCGAGAGGTTTAAATGCAAGTGTAAACATGGCTCAGATATCAAATTAATATATAAAATGCGAATAAATTTTTTTACTTTGGTTAATTATCTATATAGGTGGTTCCCACTATACAGTGTACTTATAAAACAAAACAAAATTGTCAGTTTACGAAATAAAGTAGAGGTTATTGAACATGATATTACGCTATTGTTTAAGCTAAATCTAAGTAATTTTTATTTTACAATTTGACCTTTTAAAATATCTTTAAGTAATGGGCGCTGTTTTTGTCTAAAATTTTACTGCAATTTCAATTTTTTTATACTTTTTATACTACTTAGGTAACTTTGACTTTTTCATACTTGGGTATGCTAAGTAGCTGGTTAATTTTTTTCATAATCGAAAGTGTTTTGACAACCATATCCTCAAAATAGTCGCATCTGAAGTATTGGTTATTGAATAAACTTAAAAATCATCGATAATTTTAGCTGTGAGAACAGTTGGGCACACGTTTTTATTAACCTTTCATGATTCGTTATAATCGCCGTATGCAATTTTCCCAGTAAGAGGTACCTAAATGCAATTTTACCATGACCGCAATGATTTATTTAAAATAATTGACAACTTTATGACACATTTATGATAGGTTTGGCAACTGAATCTTTAAAGCTGAGTCACTGTTAATATTATCAGATGTATTGCATACATTTAAGTTTTGAATTTCTAATTCAATTGTGACGTATCTGAAGTACATAAATTTAAGTTTTGAATTTTTGATTCCATTGTGACGTATATAACCCACACATATTTAAGTTTTGAATTTCTGATTCAATTGTGACGTATCTGACATACACAAATTTAAGTTTTGAATTTCCGATTTAATTGTAACGTATCTGACATATAAAATTTAAGTTTTGAATTTCCGTTTCAATTGTGACGTATCTGACATACACAAATTTAAGTTTTGAATTTCCGTTTCAATTGTGACGTATCTGACGTACACAAATTTAAGTTTTGTATTTCTGATTCAATTGTGACGTATCTGACGTACACAAATTTAAGTTTTGAATTTCTGATTCAATTGTGACGTATCTGACGTACACAAATTTAAGTTTTGAATTTCTGATTCAATTGTGACGTATCTGACGTACACAAATTTAAGTTTTGAATTTCTGATTCAATTGCGACGTATCTGACGTACACAAATTTAAGTTTTGAATTTCTGATTCAATTGCGACGTATCTGACATATATAAATTTAAGTTTTGAATTTCTGATTCAATTGCGACGTATCTGACATACACAAATTTAAGTTTTGAATTTCTGATTCAATTGTGACGTCTCTGATATATACAAATTTATTTTTTGAATTTCTGATTCAATTGTGAAGTATTTGACATACACAGATCATTTGTCTACTACAATCTATTACGATAAATGGTGCCAATTTAAAAAAAAAATTGAAATGTTAAACACGGTTCACTCGTATTTTTATTATTTTATTATAGAACCGCCAATAGTTTGATTTTATTAAAGCACGTTTACCATTTTCATGTGGTTTTGTTAGGCAAAATTGACTTGATTCTTTCATTTTCATTTTAATAATCACTATAACACTAAAGAAAATAAAAACCAAAAGCACATTCTAACTTTGCCTTAATGTGATGAAAATAATTGTTTGTTGCGAATAATCCTCGATAAACGAATTATCTTTGTAATGTGTTTTTGTGATTCTGAAAAGAACCGTTTTATTATTTCACTTGCAGTTACTGTTTTTCAAAAAGGTCTATATTTTCTACCAAAGTGTACTGCGTAGTAGGTAAATGTAAAACGAATTCTTTTAATAAAGAAATATACATATGTCCCCGAAAAGGACTTTTATTTTTTTTCTTTATGTTCCGGGATGTCTTCATCAGTAAAGTTTTCTTTGCGGGAGACCGAGCAACAAATTTCCGAATTTGCAATTCCTCTCGCTTTCATTTTGGCTGTGCCTTGGCCTAACCTGGAGCGCTACATCCCCGTGGTCATAAAATGTACCAAGTGGTCCAATGCATTGGTTCACTGCACTTGTGAATGATTGCCTTGGGGCAGCATTTCAAATTCAATAAGTGGATAACACTCACTTAGCAAAAGTGTTATTGCAGAGGGATGGCGGAGTAGTAGTCGTGGCGACCTGAAACAACATTGGCAAGTAACACACAAAACGGGCGGCTAACTAGGCTGAAGATTGTAGCTGCGTGGTTCTAAAGCTAATACGAATTCAACTATAGTTCGTATTGAAGGGAATGCAACTTTACATGATAATCGACATGAGAAAGTTTACCGGGCAGACCGAGGAGAAATCAACAGTCAGAAGGTCAGCAGGTTGAAATTAATAATACTGACATAAATCGATCACCGTCACTCGCTTCGTCGGTCTGAAAAGTCCAGCTCTAAGGCAAAACGACTAAATTTCTCAATTGACGACTGCTACGTAGGGCGTACCGTGTAAATGCGTTTAGCGAAAAAACAAGAATAAAAATATAACAATGAGTCGTCGTCCAATGAGATGGTTAGTGTGAGATTGTAACAAAAACTGCTCGATCGCGTATTTACTATATCAAAATAAAGTCCGTTGACAAGGTCCTTAAACTCGCACTAGCACGCATACCCGCACGACCACTCGCACGACAACTCGCACTAGCACTCGCACTCGCACGCCTACTACGTTCGTTATCTATCTTTCTTCCTTCGAAGTGCTCATCTAGTGCTACGGACAGGATTATTATCGCAACAACGTAACACCAATAGGATAAGTCACCTTAAATACATTGTATCAAGTAAGGTCTCAACAAAACTGTGAAAAAAGGGCGAACACAAAAGTTTTCCTTTTACGTTCCCTATGTATTTTTGGGTCTTTAATCGCAGCAACGGGACACCAACAGGGTGATACACCTTAAGTACAGTGAGGGTGCTAACGACGGTGACAAAAATCAAGTAAGATCTCAAGAAAAATTTAAAAAAAAAGGGCGAACGCAAAAGTTTTCCTTTTACGTTCGCCATACATTTTTCTGTTCTCTAGCACTAAGGGCAGGATTATTATCGGAACAAAGGGACCACCAATGGGATGAGTCACCTTAAGTACATTGAGGGTATTTATTTATTTATCGTATGGCGTACATTGTGCTATGCTATTATATGTTCTCAGAGCATATAGATATTGATGTTACAATTTTATGTCTAAATTTTTAATATAATCAATCGCCTCTTCTGTTGCAGTCATAAAATCAGTGATAGGTCCTTGGTAGGCACGGTTTGGGCAATCTTTCACTATGTGAGTCACTGTTTGATTATTGGCCCCGCAGTCGCATTCTGGCGAGGTTATCCATCCCCATTTATGAAGAGCGTCAGCACATCTGCCATGGCCAGCACGTATTCGGTTCAATGTAGTCCACACTTTTCGAGGCAAGTCAGATCCAGCAACCTTCTCTGAAGTAAGGAAAGTTTGAAAGTGCGATGGGCATTGTTCCTTCCATCTTTGTTGCCAGGCGTTCGCTGCGTTGAAATTTGAGTCCAACAGCTCTTTAGCGGTGATTAGCGCTGGTTTCCTCGACTTCAGTCGTTTGCGCTCTAGATCGCCTATTTCATTGTGTATAGGTAGCTCTGTATTATTGTTTATTTTCTGATACTCCCTAACAAGGCTGTTTTTACGTCGAATTTCAGGTGGCAGTATGTGGCTCAGGAAAGGCAGCCAAGCAATTGGTGTGGACTTAATCGTGCCGCTGATTATGCGCATTGTGTCGTTCAGTACAGTGTCGATTCTCTCAGTGTGCGGGCTGTTAATCCACACTGGTGCGCAGTATTCCGCCACAGAGTAGACAAGACCGACTGCCGATATACGGAGCGTGTCCGCTGAGGAGCCCCAGGTGGTACCACACAATTTATGAATGATGTTAGTCCTTGTTCTCATTTTGCTTGCGGTCTTTATCAGGTGTTCCTTGTAGGAGAGCGTCCTGTCCAGTGTGACTCCTAAGTATTTGGGGTGGTTGTTATGGTTGAGGCGTTTTCCTTCGAAGTTGACGGTAAGCTCTCTCTTCGCTGATTGGTTACAAAGGTGGAAGCATGACACCTCTGTTTTAGTGGGGTTGGGCAGCATTCTCCATTTGTGAAAGTAGTCGCTCATCAACCCTAAGTCGGAGCCAAGAGTCTTTTCAGTGGTCTCGAACTTCTCGTGTTGAGCGGCTAAAGCCCAGTCATCTGCGTATCCAAATTTTGTAGATTGTGTGTTTGGCATATCCGAAATGTAGAGGTTAAACAGAAGTGGGGCGAGGACTGAGCCCTGTGGCAGTCCATCGTTTAGTGTTCTTGTTCTGCTTGTCCTCTCTCCAATTACAACATTGAAAGTTCTCCCTGCGAGCATATTGTCGGTGAGACGAATGGCATGGCTGCATGGAATTTTTTGGATTAGCTTGTATAGCAGGCCGTGCCTCCAAACAGTATCGTAAGCAGAGCTTAAATCTATAAAGGTAATCGATGTTTTCTGGCGTTTTTGGTAGCCTGCTTCTATGTGAGATGTTAGGGAAAGCACCTGGTCTGTGCAGCTTCTTCCTGGTCTGAAACCCGCTTGTTCGATTGGTATTGATTCTAGTATTTTTGGGCTCAGTCTGTTGTACAGGAGCCTCTCTAGTAGCTTGTATACAGTGCTGAGAAGCGCAACTGGCCTGTAACTCTTTGGTTGGTCGCTGGGTTTTCCTGGCTTCAGCAGTGCTATTATTCTTGAATTCTTCATTTTCTGTGGTATGTGGCCCGATTGCAGCATGTTTGAGTAGAATTGCGCAAGCCATTTTTTGGCATACCTCCCACAGTGAAGAAGGAACTCCGGGTGTACCCCATCGGGGCCAGGTGCCTTTCCGCGTTTTACGCTCCTTAATGCTTCTGTGACTTCGAGGGCCGTAAAACTGGAGGAGTACTGATCATTTGGTCCGATCTTCGATCTTAGAGCACTAAGTTCATGTCGTATCTTTTTTGTATGATTCTTGTCTCTAGGGGCTCTGGTTGTCACCTGAATGTGCGATGCAACCTTATCTGCAGAGATATCTGGGGTGCCACGGCAAGTTTTGCTGGCTCCACCTAGTTTTCTAAGGAGGCTCCATGCCTTGCTGCTTGATCTCTTAAAGTCAAGCGACTCAACTGTTTCCCTCCATTTTTCCCGACGTGCGACGTCCAGACTATGCAGCAGGCCGTCGGCGATCTCCGGATCTCCGCTCTTGAGGAACTTCTGGTATTGGTCCTCACAGTTGTCATTCCAGCCAGGTACGTATTGTCTTCGGTATCCTCTTGGGATGGTAGCTTTAGCAGTGGATTTAATTGCACCAATAAATCTTTCATAATTGTTTGCAGTTGGTGGGATCCATCCCAGGCATTTCTCCAGTCTCTCAGTGTAAGCACTCCAGTTCGCCTTCCTGAAATTCCATCTTGGGCGTTGTAAGGACGTCACCAGTGGGATGCTGGTTCCGATCTTGATTAAGACTGGGCGATGTTGACTATGCGGGAAGTCGGTTAGTACCTCTCTTGTTGTTCTTAAAGGTAACTGCTCGTGGTCAGTTGTCACGAAGCAGAGGTCCGGATTGTATTCCTTTCTCCAGGCTGCCGATCTAAAAGTTCCCCGGCTCTTTGGATCAAAAACTAAGAACATGTTGTTATTTTCTGCCCAGTTAGTGAGGTCCATTCCGTTCTGGTCGGCTGCTCTGTATCTCCACTGGGTATGATGACTATTGAAATCACCAACGTACATGGCTGGGTGTGTTAGACCCGGCAATACGTCCTGGGGCCACCTACAGGCTGGGGGCTTATACACGTTGCTCACTGAGAGTTCTCCTATTTTAACGACAACTTCGTGTATGTTGTTGCGTGTCGTTGCTGAGCATAAATGAACGTTTTCAACTTCCGATCGGGCATATGTGGCTACTCCATAGGAACGGTGGTATGTCGCACCCACCAAGTCATATCCAGGTATTGTACCTCTCCGGTTAATTTGATCCACATTCTCTGCGTGCGTTTCCTGTACAGATGGTTGACAATGTACTAGTAGCCAGGAGATCAGATGATTGTCTGGCTGCCAAGTGTTGTTAGCTCTTTAGCGTTACCCAGGGTGCAGCACGTGGAGGCGAGCTAACATTGCACCCCAGGGTACTAACGACGGTCGCTAAAAGCAAGTAAGGTCTCAAAAAAAAACTATTTAAAAAAAAGGGCGAACGCAAAAGTTTTTCTTTTACGTTCGCCATGTGCCTTTGTGTCATTTTTCCCTGTTATAGGGATCTCGTCACACTGATAAGAATCCACTAGGAATGGTGCGACCACCGGCGCACATTATTTTAAGCCTTTTTGGCTTAGTTCGTGAGTGCGGTTTGTCTCGTATTATATATATTTACGGAAGAGCATCCATTCGCTTTGGACGTAAAATTTTTCTGACCAGGGCCGGTCTATCCGAACGAAGTTTGGTGTTCAGACGACCTGCGCCTTATTTTCAACTTGTATCTCTACGGAAGAGCAGAGTGGTCTTCGAAGTCAAACTTTTAATTTTTAGGGCCGGTCTATCCGAAAGAACTTTTATTTCCAGACGACCCGCGCCTAACTTTTAACGTATATGTATATACGTTCTCGGGCGAAAATCCTTCACACCTTGTCGACGGTAAGCGCAAAATTAGGTCTCGCGCTTTTAGCTCGTCCAGGTACCCGAAATGTCTTCGCTTCCACTGACTTCGTATGTATAAACGTCCGCGTCGGGTGCGAGAAATTATCAACTCAGCGAGTACAAAGTACAAGTTATTTTTTTAACACTACAACGATCCTAATGATTAAGTACGGTCAACTTTCCGAACACATCGACGACGTCGGAACATATCGGCGGTTCGGTTCGAAGACCTCGTTAAATCATTCAATCATCGATTCCTTTAAGTTTCAGCTTCGCAACCATACTTCCCCCGGAACCCAAAACCTTTGGTTTCCCGGAAGCGTCCCGCCGAGTCAACTTCGGCGGATCGCTGGCTGGCATATTTACAGTTAGAACTAGGGCGGTATCTGATCGCCTTCGAGCCTCTAACTTTTGTTCTTGATCAACGAAAACGTTTTTGGCAAATGCTTTCGCTTCCGTCCGTCTTGCGACGATCCAAGAATTTCACCTCTAACGTCGCAATACGAATGCCCCCATCCGCTCCTATTAATCATTACCATGCGAAAACCAACGAAACGGACCCGAGGTCTTGTTCCATTATTCCATGCATACTGTATTCAGACAAAATTTTAGCCTGCTTTAAGCATTATAATTTGTTCAAAGTAAACGACCGGCCCACCTCGATACTCCGTGAAGAGCACCGCGGCAGGATTGAGTCGGACCGAGCCAAGTCCACCGGCAGGAAGTCTCGCGACGCGCCAGTTGAAACCGCGAATGGTGAACCGGCGGCGCGAGACACAATTCGACTACGAACTTTTTAACCGCAACAACTTTAATATACGCTATTCGACTTGCCCTCCAATTGATCCTCGTTTAAGGGATTACAGTGTACTCATTCGATTACGGGGCCTCGAGCGAGTTCCGTATCATTATTTTTCGTCACTACCTTCCCCGTGCCGGGAGTGGGTAATTTGCATGCCTGCTGCCCTCATTGGATATGGTAGCCGTTTATCAGGCTCCCTCTCCGGAATCGAACCCTGATTCCCTGTTACCAGTTACGACCATGGTAAGCTCGGAGCATACCATCGACAGTTGATATGGCAGATATTTGAAATATGCTTCGCCGGTGCGAGACCGTGCGATCAGCTTCAAGGTATTTAGTTTCACCCAGTTTTGATCTAATAAAAGCGGTCCTTTCGTTACTGGTAAGACTTCTGCTGCTTGTATTAGCTCTAGAATTACCACATTTATCCAAGTAATTGTGTGTGCAATCTAAGGAACCATAACTGATTAATGAGCCTCTCGCGGTTTCACTTTAATTCGGCTGAAAACATGCAATCTTTGAGACAAGCATATGACTACTACAGGCAGGATCAACCAGCTGTTCTTAATATCACGCGCGCCGCCGCCGCCACGCATGGCGACGAACGGGCAAACGCGTTAAATATTTTTAAATAGAACCAAACTTGGTGGTTAGAGCGTACGAGTACGGAAAGGAACCCTTCCCGACACCATACATATATTATTCATTCGTAATTAAAGCTTTAATATGCGGCGCGTCGAATCGATGTGGCTCGCAACGAACGTCGATCGACGGAAATTTTCGAACATTCTCTCGATCACTCTTCGCTAGATTGTAAGCGACACGAGATTTATCGAAAGAAACGTTCCGGATTTGTATATAAACTCGCTCGGTGAGAGGAGAGTTATCGCAAATTTTTCAAAAGAAAAATAATCTGGCGATCGCTTTTGAACCGCGAAGTGCCAAATCTTACTTTCAAACACCCGCTAAGTTTGCGATCTAGCTGTATAAGGTGCGGAGCCTTAAAATGATTCCGAACGCTCGAGCAATCGCTGCTACGAAGACGATCCGCCGGCAAACGAAAAACGGTCTACTTTCTCGTACCGACGAAGGAAACCAATTTTTCTTCAAAAATGGAACCAACGATACGAAAATGTTAAGCGAGCCAATTAATCGCGCTAAACGGTCGACTCGAAGGCGATCTAACGATCGGAAAAGCACTTTGCTCTGCGAAGGGAGAAGTGTCTATATGCACGACGCGGCGGTCGCGCTCGAGACCATCTCACCTATTATAGGTAACGGACCATTCCTTAGTCTTCCGAACGGTTTATGTAAAACACGCCTAATAACGGCGGCCGCCAACGTCGTAGAAATCTGAAATTCGATTGAAGCTTTTGCTTTGATTCCGCTAAATTATAAATATTTTTGAAAGTTTTTTTTATTTGTTGGTTTTGTTAGCTGACCGTCGGTGCCAACTAACCAAAATAAACCAAAACTATCAATTAAAATAAACAGTAGTGTTCTTGTTATTTGTTTCGAAAAGCGCTATAACCTAACGTACCGCACTAGCCGTACGCGCGTGAGAGTGCGCGTACGAGTAGGCGTGAGAGTGGTCGTGCGAGTAGGCGTGCGAGTTGTCGTGCGAGTACGAGTGCGAATGCTCGTGCGAGTACGCGTGCGAATGCTCGTGCGAGTTGTCGTGCGAGTGGTGGTGCCAGTACTCGTGCGAGTGCTCGTACGAGTGTTTATGCGAGTTGTCGCATAAATCGAAAGCTTCACCCCAATTTCCAACTTCTATGACGCTCGCGGCTGCCGTTATTACGCGGGTTTTACATGAAACGTTCGGAGGACTAAGGAATGGTCCATTACCTATAATAGGTGAGATGGTCTCGAGCGCGACTGCCTTGTCGCGTGTGTAGACTCACTTCTCCCTGCCATAGGAAAATTTTTCTTATCTATATATCGCCGTCGATTCAAGCTGACTTGACGGAGCGAATGTTAGGAAAATTTTCGTCGATCGACGTTGGTCGCGAGACATTGGTCGGCACGCTGCATGCACGCGCCGTTTCGATTGTTCGCACTTGCGTGGTGTAAATAGACATCTCCATCGAGAGGCAACTTTTTCCTTCGAGTCAAGCTGACGTTCAAGCTGACGGTCCGAGCTTTAACTCGGAGCCCGTCTTTAAAGTCTTCGACGCAGCGGTTGTTCGAGCAAGGAAAATGGCCGAGGATCAATGTCGGTTGCGAGACACCGTCGGGCACGTTGCCGGCACGTGCCCTTCCGGTTGTCCGCACCTTCAGGTATCCGACAGATGGGTGATGGCTTAGAACTTTATCACATCGATGTGTAAATAGTCATCTCCACAGAGAGGCAACTTTTTCCTGATCGTTAGATCGCCTTCGAGTCAAGCTGACGGTCCGAACTTTAACTCGGAGCCCGTCTTTAAAGTCTTCGACGCAGCGGTTGTTCGAGCAAGGAAAATGGCCGAGGATCAATGTCGGTTGCGAGACACCGTCGGGCACGTTGCCGGCCCGTGCCCTTCCGGTTGTCCGCACCTTCAGGTATCCGACAGATGGGTGATGGCTTAGAACTTTATCACATCGATGTGTAAATAGTCATCTCCACAGAGAGGCAACTTTTTCCTGATCGTTAGATCGCCTTCGAGTCAAGCTGACGGTCCGAACTTTAACTCGGAGCCCGTCTTTAAAGTCTTCGACGCAGCGGTTGTTCGAGCAAAGAAAATGGCCGAGGATCAATGTCGGTTGCGAGACACCGTCGGGCACGTTGCCGGCACGTGCCCTTCCGGTTGTCCGCACCTTCAGGTATCCGACAGATGGGTGATGGCTTAGAACTTTATCACATCGATGTGTAAATGTCATCTCCACAGAGAGGCAACTTTTTCCTGATCGTTAGATCGCCTTCGAGGCAAGCTGACGGTCCGAGCTTTTACTCGGAGTCCGTCTGTATTGTCTTCGTCGTACCGATTGCCCGAGCGTCAGGAAAATGGCCGAGGATCAACGTTGGTTGCGAGACACCGTTCGGCGCGTTGCCGGCACGTGCCATTTCGGTTGTCCGCACCTTCAGGTATCCGACAGATGGGAGATGGCTTAGAACTGTATCACATCGATGTGTGATTTGACATCTCCACGGAGAGGCAACTTTTTCCTGATTGTTAGATCGCCTTCGAGTCAAGCTGACGGTCCGAGCTTTTACTCGGAGCCCGTCTCTATTGTCTTCGTCGTACCGATTGCTCGAGCGTCAGGAAAATGGCCGAGGATCGACGTCTACTGCGGGACACGTTCGGCACGTTGCCGGCACGAGCCGTTTTAGTTGTCCGCCCATTCGTTGTATCCTATGGGAGATGAGTGCGATCTGTCGAGCTTAGGATGTCTTGTCGCTCAAACAAGACCCTTTGATCGACGGAAGGAAAAATGGCGAACGTAATTGGAGAACTTTTTCCTTTTGCGTTCGCCTTTTTCATGGATTTTCTTTTAGTTTTCAGAGCGTAATCGAGTCGAAGCCACGTGCCGTAGGTGCATTAAACGTCACTGAATCGTGTATGTCAGTTGGAAGATGGAAAATAAGGAGGATTCGATTTGGAGGCTCAACTTGGAAGATTTTGAGGTACGATTTGGTTGTTGGAAAGTTTAGGGAAACAGCGAGGGTTTTTAGTCCGTAGGCGGAACCCGTGATGGGACCGAATCGGGCACTCTCGGTGACCATTTTGGCCGGAGTCTTTTGAAGATTTTCCCCCGCTATAAAAAGAATAAAAAAAAAGAAAGTATTGCGGCTTGTGATTTTTGGTTAGTTTAGTTTTGGTTAGTTTTGGTTAGTTTTGGTTATTTTTTTTTAGTTTTGGTTAGTTTTGGTTAGTTTTGGTTAGTTTTGGTTAGTTTGGTTGTTTGGTTAGTTTTGGTTAGTTTTGGTTAGTTTTGGTTAGTTTTGGTTAGTTTGGTTAGTTTTGGTTAGTTTTGGTTAGTTTTTGGTTAGTTTTGGTTAGTTTTGGTTAGTTTGGTTAGTTTGGTTAGTTTTGGTTAGTTTTGGTTAGTTTTGGTTAGTTTTGGTTAGTTTTGGTTAGTTTTGGTTAGTTTTGGTTAGTTTGGTTAGTTTTGGTTAGTTTTGGTTAGTTTGGTTAGTTTTGGTTAGTTTTGGTTAGTTTTGGTTAGTTTTGGTTAGTTTTGGTTAGTTTTGGTGGTTAGTTTTGGTTAGTTTTGGTTAGTTTTGGTTAGTTTTGGTTAGTTTTGGTTAGTTTTGGTTAGTTTTGGTTAGTTTGGTTAGTTTTGGTTAGTTTTGGTTAGTTTTGGTTAGTTTTGGTTAGTTTTGGTTAGTTTGTTGTGGTTAGTTTTGGTTAGTTTTGGTTAGTTTTGGTTAGTTTTGGTTAGTTTTGGTTAGTTTTGGTTAGTTTTGGTTAGTTTTGGTTAGTTTTGGTTAGTTGTGGTTAGTTTGGTTAGTTTTGGTTAGTTTTGGTTAGTTTTGGTAGTTTTGGTTAGTGGTTGTTGGTGAGTTTGGTTAGTTTTGGTTAGTTTTGGTTAGTTTGGGTTGTTTGGTTGGTTTGGTTAGTGTTGGTTAGTTTTGGTTAGGTTTGGTTAGTTTTGGTTAGTTTGGTTGTGGTTGTGGTGTGGTTGGTTGGTTAGTGTGGTTAGTGTTGGTTAGTTTTGGTTAGTTTTGGTGTTGGTTGTGTTGGTGTGGTTGTGGTTGTTTTGGTGTGGTGTTTGGTTAGTTTGGTTAGTTTTGGTTAGTGGTGGTTAGTTTGGGGTTGGGTGGTGGTTGGTGGTTGGTGGGTGTTGGGGTTGGGGTGTGGGGGTGGTGGGGGGTTAGGTTTGGGGTGTGGGGTGTGTTGGTTGGTGTGGGGTGTTTGGTTGTTGTGGTTGGTGGTGGGGTGGTGGGGGTGTGGGGGGGGTGTGGGGGGGTGGTGGGTGGGGGGGGGTGGGGGGGTGGGGGGGTGGGGGGTGGGGGGTGTGGTGGTGGGGGGGTGGGGGGTGGTGGGGGGGGTGGGGGGGTGGGGGGTGGTGGGGGGGTGGGGGGGGGGTGGGGGTGGGGTGGGGGTGGGGGTGGGGTGGGGTGTTGGGTTGGGTGGGTGGTGGGGTGTTGGGGTGTGGTGGGGTTGGTTGGTGGGGGGGTGGTGGGGGTGGGGGGTGTTGGTGGGTGGGGTGGGGGTGGGGGGGTGTGGGGGGTGTGGGGTGGGGGGGGTGGGGGTGGGGGGGGGTGGGGGGGGTGGGGGGGGTGGGGGGGTGGGGGGGGGTGTGGGGGGGGTGGGGGGGGGTGGGTGGGGGGGGGGGGGGGGGTGGGTGGGTGTGGGGGTGGGGTGTGGTGGGGTGGGGGTGGGGGGGGTGGGGGGTGGGGGGGTTGGGGGGGGTGGGGGGGGGTGGGTGGTTGGGGGTGGGGGTGTGTGGGGGGGGGGTGGGGGGGTGGGGGGGGTGGGGGGGTGTGGGGGGTGGGGGGGGTGGGGGGGTGGGGGTGGTGGGTGGGGGGGGGGGGGTGGGGGGGGTGGGGGGGGTGGGGTGGGTGGGGGGGTGGGGGGGGGGTGGGGGGGGTGGGGGGGGTGGGGGG